>NC_060273.1:38494899-38636889 GCF_021613505.1 Equus quagga
CCCGGGGCCCCCGCAGACCCCGCGGCCGCCGGCTCTTTTGTGCGCCTGCACGCGTGTCGCGGACCGGCCCTCCGCGGCCCGGCAGCCCGGCAGGGGCGCTTCGGGGAAACTTGCGAGGGGTGGCGGGGGCGCACGGCGCGCGGAGCCCAGGGTGCTGGCGCCCGGCAGGCGCGGGTGCGGGCGGAGGGCTGCAACTTTCCCCGAGCGCAGGCCCCGCGCGGCGCCCCGGCGGGGGGCGCTTCCTCCCCGCCGCCCGGCCCGGCCGCCCTTGCCCCGCGCCCCGGGGCGCCCGCGGCCCCCAGGGACCCGGCCGCCCCCCTCGGGCCCTCTCTTCGGGGGCCCTTCCCTCCCCGCACGCCCCGCGGGCGCCATGGAGCGCGCGGCGGGTCGGTTCCGAAATGCCTTCTCCGATCGGGTTCTTGAAAGCAAAGCCCCGGGGACCCCGCTGGACGGCGGCGTGCCGGGCCGTGGTCCACGCGCCGAGCCCCGGGCGCCTCCGGGGGATCCTGCCGGGGCTCCCCGTCGGGGGCCCGAGCCGCCGCCGCCGCCGCGCCCAGGGGGTGCGTCCCCGCCTGCCACCCCCCACCCAGAGGAGCGGCGCGCCCTCGGGGTCCTCCCGGAACCTGCCAGCTCCGCGCTCGCGGCGCCTGGACAGCCCCTGGACTCTGCCAGGTGGATGCTGTGTGTAGCCGGAGCCAAGTTGAAGGTGAGCGGCCTGTGGGCCAGAAGCTCCCTGAGCCCTGGGGGGCTGTGTGTGGGGGGGGTGTCCGCGGTTTAGGAGGGCCCCTGGCTGGCTAGCGCTCCGGGGGGGTCCTTCCGTGTCCCCGGGGGACGCTACTGCTCCCAACTCGAGATGTGCGTGAGGGTGAACTTGGCTGAACTTTCCTACCCGGGAGGACGGTGATAGTGACCCCGCGGTACTTGTAGGAGGAAGAGCAAATGAGGTCCAGATGCAGACCTGTATAAAACCCAGCGGATTGGGTTGAAACCTGTCTCAGTGGAGTCTGACAACTTTAATTGTATGTGCTTGTTTTCTGCTCTCGGCTGCGTGAGAACGATGAAGCAGGCTCCCAGGCGTTAGGAAATTTCTTCAAAATTCTCGCTTAACTAGGAAGAAGACTACGTGAACTATTTCCGATAAGATTAAAACTTAAAGGAGTTTGGGTCCTTATTGACTAAAATAGATTACTCCAAAGTGTCTATTGTGTAAATTAGATTCCTGGATGTAATGAACACAGCCGAATGGCATTTTTGATAAATTGGTCTACCCCGTTTTAGTAAAAATAGCTCCCTTTTATCATAATTTAATTCCTGTGCTTACTGTAAAACCCGTTGTGGAGTTTTAAGAGACACCCTTAATTTTTTTTCCCCCCTTGTCTTCTTAAATGTGACATTCGAGCTTAATATCAATGAAGTTTCTTTTTTAAGCTTCCTAGCAAAACGGCCTGGGAGATGGGTTTGGTTTCCAGAGAGTTATTAGTTTTAGGCGCTCTTCCCTGCCCCCCTCCGGCCCCCGCCCCCCCAGCGATTTGCTGCTTCTTCAGGGTATCCTGAGGACGGTTAACTGTGTAACTCTAGGATTCGATTGAAAGTTTCTTTGTCAGTTTATGTGAATGAACGTTCAGGTGTTCGTCTTGAATAGGAAAGTCCTTTATCTGAGCATCATTCTCGTTGCTGAGCACCCGTTGGCTGTGGGTGGTGGGTGACGGTCTGGCCTCAGATGCCACTTCATGGCACGTTTGGAAACTTCAGTTGACTATGGAACACGAGAGTTCAAGTATAAGGCGAAACTGCTTCTTCCCCTGGGCGCCGAAGAGGCCTTTTGAGTTGATATCTAGTTTAGCGTCATCTCTGTTCCCACAGTCAGTCAGCGAGCCAGTGAGACTGCAGCTTGAAAAGAGAGAATTCATTCCTTTCAGACTCTTCTCATCTTTCCAGAACCCTTACGCTGAGGTCGAGTTTCCTGGAGCCCAGGGTGGGGTTCGGCATTGCCACCTGAGGGGGACAGGCTGCTCTCAGCTGGACCCAGGTCCAGTTCGAGACTTCAGGGTCCCCGGGGGGCAAGATGAGGCGGTGGTGCGCCTCTCCCTCGCCACGGTCCTCGGGGCTGCCGGCTTGTCCCTCTGCTTGGTCTGTCCTGAGGCTGCCTTGGGACGGGAACGGGTCCCCAGGAAGAGAGTTTCTGAAGACGGAGGTCTGTTTCGTTTCCTTTTTAGTCCCAAAGCCTGTGGTCTGGAAGTTTCAATGCCCTGGTGTTGCTAAGACTAGTTGGACAAGTTTTTATCCTACCCTAGACTTGTAAAAACCAGACTTATTTTTTAAATAAGAAAAACACCATTGTATAAATTTTCCTTTTGAATACACTTTTGAAAAGAGGACATTTTAGAAAACAAGCTCATATAGCTGTATGTTAGTGTAGCTTTGGGGATGCGGCCTGCCGCCGAGTGGCTTTCCCTGGGGGACTATTCCCACATGGTGCCTAGCGTTTCCCTGGAAGGAGCTTCTGCCAAAGGGAACTTGAAACGTTTTCCTCGTTTTCAAAATAAAACAATTTCAGTTTTGCTGAAAAGTCCTTTTTCTGCTTGCTTTTATTTTGTCTTCTGTTATGGAAGCGTGTATGTTACCGACTCTTCCCTGTGAGAATTATATTATTTTGATTAAAATATGCATCCCCTCTAGCAGCCTTTTTAAGATAATGAGTAAACAAATGGAAGGGTCCTCCGCAGCTGCTGTCTTTGTTTCCTTGGTTCTTTAATATCAGTGTCTTGGAGATTGGATGTGGGAAGGGGTCATCATCAGTTGATTAAAGTTTTTTTTTCTGTGTGAAACCATGTGTAGGTTTTTTTTTTTTTTTGAAGGTGCAAGTCAGCGAACGGAGGGAGTTATGCAACAACTCCTGATACAGTCGGATCCTTAAAGACCCCCTTCGCCTGTTTCCTCAGTCCCACATATCTCCCGCCAAGAGTTAGCTACCTGAGAAAGATGAAAAGGGGACACGTGGCCAATCCCTTCAGGAATTCTTCTGTCCCACTGAGCTAACCTTAAAAATGCTATCTGGGGAGCTGATTGAGCCCCAAACCTTTAGTGGCAGTTGAAAAAGTCCTCTGCTCTGTTGTATACAATTAAAACAAACCCATCGGGGTTTATGCAGGAGTTGTGCAGAAGTGAGTCTGTGCTCTGTGGCCCCCGCTCCGGCTCTGCCTGTAGCAGTCCAGTCAAAGCTGCTCCTGAGGCTGGGCTCACATTGCATCTTAGGAGAGAAAACAAGGCTCAGGGTAGAAAATCCATATTCGTTTCAGCTCATTTATAAAGCCCGAGGAACATCTGCAGTGAAATGAAGGAAGGACAAATTTGTTAGAGGAAAACGTGTGCATTTTTTAAAAGAGAAATTCATCATGTGAAAAATCCTACAGAGCTAGGCCAGCTTCCTACCTGCGCTTCCATTTCATAGAGTTCACACATTTGGCCTCATGTAAGTTTCACATATTTAAAAGACAAGTGTGTCTGATGAACCATAGCACAAATGCCAGCTAAAAGTTACTATAAAAGTTAGTCTAATATCCAGGGTCATACATTTATTTTAGCATCTATTTAAAAACCTGTTTATTTAATGTCTTAACTTTTTAAAAAGTATATACTTGCTTTCCCTGTGAAAGGTCTGATTTTTACAAGTAATTGTCAACGAGAGTAATCTGTGTATCTCGTCCTGTTTTGTCTGAAGCTCTGCATTATGGCTACAGAGAGAGAGTTTGGGTTTCCACTGAAATTCCCCTGCCTCTGATTGTTTAAACCAGACCCTTAATCTTATTTTAACATACTTAAAATGTTCAAAAAACCCGGAAGAATTGTTTTGTATAAGTAGCAAGTGCTTGTAGTTTAAACACTCAAGCAATTCTCGTATCTAATTGGAAACAGGTGGAATTCTTGGAATCCTGTGTTTGAATCTTATTCTCGCAAAGCAGAGAGACACTTCTTCCTTATGGCCGTTCATTCTGTTGAAGCTGTTTGAAGAGGGGCCCTGTGACCTCTCACTGTGCCCCGCTCCTGTTTACCTGGACGTTCCAGTCATGCTGGGCATTTTAGGGACCGGACGCCTGCATGTTCCGCGTGGGTACCCGAGAGAACTGTGCATGCAGATCGTGGGGTGAAAAAGGAACTTTCGTGGCATAATTAGGCAAGCGATTTAATATCTGTATTATGTAACTTTTATAGCGAAGAAGTTGCGAATTCCTTTGTGATTTCTGATTGAATAAATATTTGTTGCCATGAGCGTTTGGGGTACATATACCCTGATAATGACTTAGAATTCAAAGAAACGGCTTTCCCCAAACGTTCTTCATTTAGAGATTTAAGCTTAAATAACAACCAAAAAAGATTGGCTAGGAGGGTATTTCAGTCACATATTAACGGTGGGGCCCTCTGAATTGTCTAAATCATTTTTCCTATTCTAGTTTTCAAAGCCGGCTGATAGCTTCAGTTTTGCTGTATGTTTAAGAACCAAGTTTTGGTTGGTGTTGATTCTGTCGGAGAGGACGACTACGATTTGTATTGAGCTCTTGGTCCTGGCACAGTTTTGGATTTGCTTTTCAGCTGTCTTCTGAGAAAGCTGGTAGAGGAGAGTGGTCTTCGGCTGCACAGGAGGTGATCTGGGACTGAGGGGGGACCTGCGGTGTCACCCTCATTTGCGCCATACCTGAAGCAGCTTTGAAGCTGGACAAATGCACCTGGGCTGTGACTTAAAGAGTTTTAAAAAGTGCTTGTGCTCCCCTGTTCACGTAATATGACACAGTTAGAAAACATAACGAGGGTGAACACCTCTTTCTGAAAGGCATCGGATTTGTTGCAAAACCTGTCAAGAACCTCTCCTTCGAAAAGTAGATGACTCTCTAATAAAAATAATTCTAATTCTTGCTGTAATTAGATTCCAATAGGACGATGTTAGTGCACAGAATGAATGTGGTCGATTTCTTCATTTGAGTCTGAAGGCTTTCCTTTACTGCAGGAGGCCCGGGCGGTTGGCGGAATTTTGGTGTTTATTAGAGCCCTGGGCTATGGGCAGCCCAGGAAGTTCCTTGGACGGGATTGGTACAGATTCCTACTCAGAAGACACCCTCTTCCCCCCATCCCATCCCTGAAGTTGTTCCTCAGGAATACCAGCAGACAGGTGACTAGAAAGGAATGGAGTCAGGAGTGTTGATTCCTTTCAAGGATTTACCTAACGCTGCAGAGCTGCTGGAAGAATAGCCAGGTAGGAGATGCACACGAAACTCACTAGGTTCTGCTTTCTTTCATTAAAGCATTTGTGGAAACAAGTTAGGAATACCAACCAGGTGGCCCATAGCTTTATAAAATATGAGAGGCCGCTAGGTCTTGCCTATGGCCCACTCAGCTGACAGTTGAGATCCTAGATGCTTTTGACTCTGTGATTTACGATGTTAATGTCGGAAGAAATCAGCAGAGCTCTCTCTCAGGCTGGCTCTTAGTACCGCCCTGAGTGTACCAGCGTGGGGGCCTCTTTCCTTAAAGACATCTTTCTATGGGGCCGTGTTTATTCAATAAGTAAAAGCACTTAATGTTTTTTAAAAAGTTATGTATGTCTGTGAGTTGTTCCAAGTTTGGTTAAGGGAAAAACAAATTGACAAATTAGCTCTTTCTTAAGTGAACATTGCAAAATTGTGAGAAATAGAATGCCATTCTTGCTGTCATTAAAATTTTCTTTGGGTGTTGACAGCTTTTTGCTAAATGTAGGATGTTCAGATCCTGTCCACCCAGCTGTAAAAAAAAAAACAAACCCAAAACAACAACCCTCTCCAAAGCTTCTTCCCAGTTTCCCCCAAAAGCAAGATAGTCTTTCTCAGATTGGATCTTTCCCCCTTAAAAATTGTTAGTATTTTATTTTCTAACATAGTTTTATGTTTTTAAGACCAAAAATCTGAATCTGAACTCACTTTAGGCCCTTTGCTTCTTCACTTGTTACTTGGGACCTGTGAGGGTCTGCCCTCCTGTTTTTAGGGAAGAAGTAGCTATTTAGATCAAAATAATTTGATTAAAGCTAGTAAATGACACCAGCGGTAAATCCTTGTCGTGAAGAGCCTGAAGCTGCAAATCGGAGCAGGGCCGGGGGGCTGTTGGTACAGGAAGGGCCGCCCTCTGCCCTCTGCCGGGGCGCTGCCAGCCCTGGCGGCTGCTGTCGCCACTGCCTGCCATTTCTTGCCCCTCTTCTGAGCTCCTTCTCTGCCAAGCCTGTCCCCCCACTTTGTTGTGACAACTGTTTTTTTAAAAGTATTTGTGGAGCGCCATTATTTTGAGATTCTTGGAAGAAAGATACTATGTAAATGAAAATTAAAAATAAATTTCTTGCTGGAGGGAGTTGTACATTTAATTTTTTGATTAGGTTTGGAAAAGACTTTTTTTTCCCCTTACCCTGAAAATAGGAACATTCTGTTGCTCCTGTCACCATTTTTGCTTCTTTCTGAAAGGTGTGGCAGACAATGGTGAAACACGTTCTTTATTGTCTACTTTTCACCTTCGTAGCTGACCTGCAGCTTGAACTCATGC
The DNA here is from genome assembly GCF_021613505.1 of Equus quagga. Taxonomy (NCBI): domain Eukaryota; kingdom Metazoa; phylum Chordata; class Mammalia; order Perissodactyla; family Equidae; genus Equus; species Equus quagga. Next base: position 38,501,458 of record NC_060273.1, read on the forward strand.
ACAGTGAGTTATTTCTGTGTCACATTGTTCTGCTCTGCCCTCACCAACCGTGTAGACAGCAACTGCCCGTAGAACACACATCTTTTAAAGGGCAAAGATTTTGAGTTGCCAGCATGCAGAAATCACAGCTAAAATTATAAGTAGACCCGGAGTTCAGATTCCATCTTCTCTTGGTGTTCACGCAGCAGAGATGTTTATAAGTCTTAGAATTTTAAAACAGAAAACTGTGAGCACAGGAATGTTCATGTAAACCACTGTAGAAACATTAATTTACTGGAATTGCTTCATTTCAGCTGTACCTCAGCTCCTCGCTTACATAACATCTTGTGTTGTCACAGCGTTCAGCCAAGTAGGAGACAAGGTCAGGTTGGGAGTCTTGCTCTGCTCCATAGGCATGTGGGGGACCTGGGAGCCAGGCAGGAAGCCCAGGCTGCCTCAAGGCTCCCATTCCAGTCACCTGGTTCCCATGGACCCCACAGTTGCTGAAGAGCACAGAGGACCCCTGCGGTGGCGGAACCTGGGGAGCACTCACCTGGGAGAAGCCTCGCCTGGAGCAGGCCGTCCCGGGGGACACTCAGTGATCCCTCTTCTCCCCCACCTGCCCCTCAGCCCCGGCACCCCAATTTGTCAGCACTGACGTGGGATAGGCAGAGCAAGGCGACTGCCAGTTATGGTTGGACGTCATGGTCGGGCGTCCGAAGTGGTTTGCGATAGTTTTACGTTGCTTGGTGTTGGTATGTAATTATGCTGTCATTTTAAAACACGCCGATACTTTATTAAATCTTTCGTGTGTGTATGCAGTTAGTTTTGGGGGCTGCCCGTTGTGTGTGAGAGCCAAATCTTTCTAACACACACAAGCTGAGTTGTAGCCTTTACTTGTTTCACAATCGTCCGTTTGAAACAGGTTGCAGTCCGTTATAGATGTGGCTACCAGATTTGTCTTCCCAAACCATTGATTTTAAAATGTTGTTCCTCTCCTCCAACACCCACAGTGGCTCACTTTGGCACAGAATGGAGACCGCGTTCCTTAGCCCGGCAGGCAGCATTCCTTATGGTTGTGTCTACCTTACCTAAACCTTTTGCCCCACTTAGAAGCATCCCAGATTCGGGCTCAGTTTGGGAGACTCCCTCATCCTCCCTCTGCGTGTCTTGAGTGTGGAGCCTCATTTCATGCACTCCTTCATTTCACCAATGCCGTGGGAGCCCCGTGCACCAGGCCCTGGCATGCAGGGTGGGGTAGCTGTGGTTCCCACCCTGGGGGAGTGGGCAGCCTTCCGTGGGCAGAGATGGACGGGGCGGCTGGGCTTCAGCTGTGATAGAGCTGTGTGTGTGAGATGCTGGGTGGAGGGGCAGGGAAAGCTTGAGCTAGTTCTGTGCGCCTGGGGAGACGTGGAAGAGAGCGTCTTCCAGCACAACAGTTGGGGGCTGGCTGGTGGTCTCCGAGGCGTCCCCTCTGAGCCCTGGCTTCCCTCTTTGGTATTTCCGATGGACCCCACTGAGCACCCACCGCACCCTGGCCGTCCTTCCCACTCGTGCTTTTGTTCTCCACCTAGTGATGTTGTGCACCTGCTGTTTCTCCCCACCCTCTGCTGTAGCACCCACAATTCTTGGCACCCAGGATGTCCTCCGGTGTGAGAACTGTGGGCCTCTTTGAAGGGAGCAGTCCCGTGTATTCTGACTTAGGACTCATTCAGCTCATTAACTGAAGAGTGCCAACGGAATTCTTTTCAGGATTGTGGAAGACAGGTGGGCTATTTAAACATGGCTGGATTTGGAAAGCTACTGATAGGTACGCGCCGACAGAACACATATTTCTTCGTTATTCCCATTTATTAAATTCCTTCTTTGCAAAGTGACATACACATTGGTTAAAATATACATAATTGTCTTTGTGGCACATAAAATGTAAAAAATTCCCGTTTTTAAAAATAGAAGGGGGCAGACAATTCTTTGACAGAGATTTATTCTCTGGCTCTGCTCACAGCCCAAATGGGAAGAAACTTCCCCACGTGAACAGGGAAAGTGGGTATCGTAATGATCAGGACCAAACCAGCGCAGGAGAAAGCGAGTTGCAAGAAACCCGACTGTTTGGGTGTCAGCCCTGGAGAGATGTTCCCTGCGTGCTCAGCCCCGGAAGCTGCCCCGTGGGTCTGGCGTGCGGCTGAGCCAAGGCTCCCGGCCAGCCCCCTTTCAGAGCTGTGGCCTTCACAGCCTGTGAGCTTTCTCTGCTTCTTCGTTTACAAAGAAAGTACCAAGGGTATTTTTGTGGTGATGACGTCACTGTCTGGCTGCAGAATCATTTGCATGGATTTGGGGAAGTGAGGGTAGCCAGGGCTGCACCCACGGGGCCTAAGAGGAGCCACAGACCCCATGTCCAGCGTGGGTGGCTGATGCAGGGTGGGGCCTGGCGTCCACAAGGACAGGGAGGAGGGAGAGGAGCTGCCCCAGGTGGGGGAAGAGGGTGTGCTCCTTGTGGGATATATAGGATTTGGGGGACCTGGGAGGAATTCGGGGGCTGAGCCCTGGGGGAAGGGAGGGTGAAGCTCGGTAGAGAGGTGGCTGCTGAAGTTCAGACGGTGAGCTGAACCCTGGGGTGTGGAGCCTGTGGAGGGTTCATTTGTGTGTTGTTGGATGCTGGAGTGTGGCGTGATTTGCGGGGGGAGCGCTGAAGAGCTCATCCTCGCGGGGGGCCCCCACCGCCCTGGTCTTAGCTCTCCCAGTTGTGGAGCCAGGACTGCTCCGATGTTGAGTACAAGGAGGCAGAAAGAAGGAAAGCGTTGCTCGTAGTGCTGGATTCCACATATTGTAGCTGGTTTCATGTCCGCTGGCGACAATACAGAAACTTAAAAAAAACCCTCTTTTTTTTGTCTATCCACCACGAGCTATCATTTCCTTAGTGTTGACCCTGGGCAGTGGTTGTCGCAGCTCCTGCTTTCTTTCCTGTCACCCACACAACAGCCCCCCGGGGAGGCAGGATCCGACTGGGAGCTGGGGAGCTGGCGAGTGGAAGGTGGATCCGTGGGGCTGCTATGTGCCAGTCCGGTCCCTGCTTTTCCTGCTGATCCCTGCTGTCCTGAGGCCTGCTCTCAGTAGAAGTGGTGGGCTGGCCATGACAAGGTCATGGGGGGACTCAGCAGGGGGCCCCTGGTTACAGGCCGCCCTAGATGAGCTCTGGGGTGGGATGGGGGGGTGAGTCGCTTAATGTGAGCAGCTGGAGAGTGGACTAGAGCCTGTGAGGTGGATGTGAAGGCACCTGCGTTGACTGGTGGGTGGAGCCCTGGGTGAGGCCTCGCTGGGGCCAAGAAGTTTTCTGGAGCCTCCGCTGGCCCAAGGCTTCAGTTGGCTCATAGGGAGAGAGCTCTGCCAGGTGGTGCTCCCTGGGTGAGGGACACTCCTGCTGGCGAGCTTCGCCCGATGGTCGGATGCAGTGTTGGCATCAGGCTGGGAGCAGCCCTGCTTAGAGCCCCTGCTCTCCCTGGTACTCTAGCTGTGCCGACAGTGTGTCTGTCGGAAGAGTCACAGGGACATGGAAGGCTGGAGAGAGGCCTGGTAGTGGGTCCTGGGCCTGAGGGAGGGAGGGACCTGGTGGTGGACAGGCCACCACCGCCCAGCAGGCAGTTCCCTGCAAGCCCAGCCTGGGGCGCGGGAGTGTCAGCCAGGACTCTTCTCTGAGACTTGGGGCCTGGCACTGGCGTTGGCCACGATGGGCTGCTAGATAACTTGGATTTGCGGAACCCCATGGCGGCCAGACAAATCCCCGCGCTCTCCGCCCTGGGGGTCTGGCTGATGGAGTCACTGCAGGGACACTGGCTCCAGATCCGTTCAGACCCAGGCCCCCCACAGCACGCACTGCACAGGGTCTCTGTCCGCACATGACAGTGGCGCTGGGGTGAGCTCAGTAGGAGACCGGCTTTATAGGGTTCTGCGGGCGGGCATTGTCCGAGAGGAGCCTGGTCAGAGGACACTCCTTAGATCTTAGCTTATTTTCTTCCAGGAATTACCGTGGAGAAACGGAAGGTTTGGGCTGCTCGGGATTTGGGTGATTTTTTTGCATGCCTGACTTTTTGCGACAATGCAGCTTGTTTTGTAATGAAGTTCTAAAGTTAATAAGAAAACAGGCATGAAGGTGCGCTGGGCTCGGGAATAACGCAGCATGTTTGAGGGAAGTTGTTTGCAGCTTGGTTTGTTTTGGGAACAACTCATTTTTTTTCGGACTGGTGGGGCCATTCATTCGTTCACTTATCGAGCGAGTCTCCGTGGTGCCCGATGGGTGTGCTGGGTCCTGTCCAAGCCCCTGGGTGCCAAGAGGAGTGAGCCCCCAGCCCTGCTGGTCAGGGAACTGCAGGACACACAGAGCGCCCCCCCGGCGTCAGGTTACAAGGGCTGGGGCGTCTGATGTGTGGGCAGGCAGGTCAGCTGCCTTGAAGGATGGGCCTGGGCTGTCTTGCTCCTCTGACTTATTTCATCTCCTTTGGGCCAGGGACTGGTCTACAGGGCATGCTCGGGATCAGAGCAGCAGGAAATCCCTGCCCGCAAGGAACTTACATTCCAGCAGGGGAGACAGACAGTAAACAGGAATAAGTAAAGTACAAAGTGCCCAGATTTGTGTTTAGAAGGATCCGTCCAGAAGCCCCTTATGAAAGGCTGACCCAAGGGTGTGGAGGGAGAGGAGGTAAAGAACAGAGCCAGGAGGTGTGAAGTCATGGTCCAGGAAGAGAGGGGCAGGGCTGGGCCCAGGAGGGGAGATGACAGAGTGCGTGCTTGGAGGCGAGGGTGGCGCCCGGTCGAGGTGGCCGTGGCAGAGATGGGGCCGGGTCAGTGGCATTTAGACTGGCGCTGGTAGGGGAGGCTGCAGTGGAGGAAACAGGGTGGGGAAGCTGCTGTGGAAGGGGCAGAGAGCAGTGCATGGACGGAGGGTCTTCAGGGTACAGTTGATGCTGACCGGGACTGGCGCCTGGTGCTGCCCTTCCAGAGGCAGCCCTTGCGCACGGCCGCCTGTCTGGGCCGCCTGGGTTTATTAAAAGCAGGTGGGGTGACAGGCCCCAAACTCAGGCGTCGGGTGTGACTCAGATGTGCTTGGAGTCAACCGAGTTTCTTTATTCATCCCTATTTGCTCTTTGTCATTAATCCTTTGTAATTCCCCAGTCCATGATGTAATTTTAATGGAATTAAACTTGAACACTTCAAAATTATGTAATTAATTACGTTCGGCTTCAATTACAATGACTAATTATAGTGCGATACCTGGTGGCAAGTCAGGTACGTCCTGGGTGGGGGGGGGTGTGGTTCGTGCCGGCTGGCTATTAGGATGGCCACTTTCTGTTCAGCCTGGAATGACTGCCTTTGGGCTGCGCAGGGTGCCTTCTCCTGTGGCCATGAGCAGCTCCCTGGGACATGCTGAGGTGTGAGACGAGTGGGAAGAGAGGGAGGAAGGGCGGGCGGGGGACAGTGCGGGGAAGGGAAGGGTCGGTTGGGGATGCAAGGGCTCGAGCTGGTTTGCAGGCTGCAGAGGACTCCTGCTGGGCCAGTGAGCTGGGGTGGCTGGAGGGAAGTGAGGGCACTGCTGCGGGAGTCTCTGTCTACTCAGGGATGTGGGAGGGAGGCTGCGTTCGAGAGAATGTGAAGGCTTCTAGAACGGGAGAGACAGTTCGTGGAGAAAGGAAAAGGTGGGAAGGTCTTTGACCTTGGGGTGCAAGAGGAAAGTGGAAGCCAGGTCTAAAAATGTTCCTGTGTGCCATGAATTCCAAGAGGCCAAGGGCGCAGGGCTTCTGGGACCGGTAAACTGAGCCCCAGCTGCCGAGGCTGAGCTTTGTGTTCGTGGACCTCCTCTTTGCAAGTAGCGGTGCTTTTATTTTGTGTTAGGAGGAGGGCGTCTTGTGAAGAAATCTTCACCCCAGTTGCCCGTTGCCCCTAAAGCTGGGCACTCCCGTCTCCCGCCGATGAGGGATGCACAGACCCTCCCAGGATGGGGAGCAGTGTTTGCACGAAGGTGGAGTGGCCGGGCCCTCCCTTCCTGTCCCTGAGCAGCCGCTGCTCGCCCTTCCTTGTTCCCCAGGCACACCTGTTGTCCAGCTGTTCTTCCAGGGAAGCTTCTCGGAATGGACTTGAAACAGTGGTGCCCATGTGTGGCATTCAGTGGCCAGCGTCCTGTTTCCGAGAGATACCTGTTACTTATTTGACAGGCTCAGGGCATCTTTTCAAAAGCTGATCCTTAGGTCTCAAACTAGAGCGGTCTTCATGCCGTCTGTGAGTCTCCTGGTGGATGTACAGAGGGCGCTGCGCCAGGGAGCACCCTGTGCAGAAGCACAAGCTGAAGCCCGTATGTGGGGTACAGCCATTAGGATGTCTCAAAGTCTTACAGACTTCTGTTTTTAAGGGGGAGTGGGACTTGAAAACGTCCGAGTCTACAGCTAGTTTTCCATTTTGGGAGGCATGACGGCACAGAGCACTCTTGGAAAGAATTTTTTTCTGTTGAACATGCTGCGTGTTGTCTTGGTGCAAAGGGCAGCTCCCTTGACACAAGGCCTATACCTCTGTTCTGTTACTTTGTATTTTTTAAGATAAAATTCACCATTTTAAAGTGTACAATTCATTGGTTTTTAGTACATTCACAGTGTCATGCACCCATTACCACAGTCTAATTCCAGAACATTTCCAACACCCCAACAAGAGACCGCATACTCGTTAGCATTCACCCCAACCCCGCCCCGCCCACATGTAACCATTCATCTACTCTCTGTCTCTGTGGATTTGCCTATTCTGGCGATTTCGCATAAAATTGGCATCATACAGTACAATCACATCTGGCTGCTTTCACTCAATGTAATGTTTTCCAGGCTCATCCGTGTTGTAGCTGTCCCGATACTTCATTGCTTTCTATGGCTGAATAATATCCTGTGGTATGGACGGACCCCGTTTTGTTGATCCATTTATAAAGTGATGGGCGTTTGGGTTGTTTCCACTTTGGGGCCGTTATGAACAGTGCTGCTGTGAACATCTGTGTGCAAGTTTCTGTGTGGATGCGTGTTTTCATGTTTCCTAGGTATACGCTTAGGAGGGGAATTGCTGGGTCATATCTGGTAACTCTGCAGTCAACTTTTCCAGTCTGTTACTTTTTGATCTCTTATGTGTAACTCCTCTCCACTTTCCATAGTGCTCTTTGTTCCAGTGTCTTCTCTTCGCTCTGGTCTTCCAGACCCTTCCTTGGGTTCCTCACATGGTGGGTTGCCTCCCTTTGGAACCGCTGTGCTGTACAGATGGATTTGTGGAAAGGCTGCAAAGCAGTTTGAGAGCAGACGCTGTTGGTTACCCACCTGGGATCTCTCCCCTCCCTGCCTGCCTTCCTTGTCCCCCAGCAAGGGGCGTCTCTCCTGGGGAGGAGACTTGAAGTTTCTCTGAACTAATCCTGGTGGTGCCTCCTCCTGGCCGGGTGTGGTGGGCATTTAGCTTTGTTTTGGCTGAGAGAAGGGAATGTCAGGTAGCGCGGCTTATGAGAATGTGCATCTTCTCTGATCAAAGGAGATGAGCCAGGACCAGCTGCCATTTTCTGGCTGTGAATGAACATGCCTGTGGGTGAAGAGGCTGCCCCGGCCTGCTCCCACCATCTCAGCCCTCAAGGGGGGAGCCCTCGACACGGGGCAGCTGCAGAGGACGGCGGAGCAGGAAGGTGGAAGGAATCTGGGCCCTCAATTCTGCAGTCGCCCTTGACCCCAGCTTTCCGTGACGTGAAACAAGAATATTACAGTGAAAATCCGGATCCTAGACAGTCTCTCTTGACTGCTTTGGCTGGGCGTGGACCTACAAGTCCTGTTGTTGAGACGCTCTGGTCCTGGGTGAAGCTCGACTTCAGAGTGTGAGAAGAAAAGGGCTCTCTAAGCTCCCTGTGCTAATAGCAAGCAGAATTCCCTTTGCTAAGCCAGATGTCCCTCCGTTCTTTAGATCCGGCCAATAAAGCATTAAGCAATTAGAATGGTTAATATTCAGTTAAGTATAATTAGAAGCTGGTATAAGTTGTGAATGAAATTGACGGGTTCCATAAGTTACAGCAAAATCCCAGATCTCTTTCGGTTGTGTGTGTGTATCTGTGTGGGTCTGTCAATTCAGATAGGCGGGTCGTCTTACCTGCTCAGGGGAACAGACATGAGGGGCTGTTACCAGCTCAGCCCACGGCGGTTTTGAAAGTTTAGGAACATCTTGCCAGTTGTTTTACTATGTTAAGGGTTGAAATCCTTAAGTCAAATTGTAAGAGTTTTAACACTATCATTTCTACACCATGGGTAAGAAAAACCATATCCGTGTTTTCTGCTTGCCTTCGGGGGATGTGTGTTGTGTGCGTGTGTGTGCACACACGTGTGTCACCCTGCGTGCATCACTCCTCAGTTCACGGCACATTATGATTCATCTTATTAAATTATTTTCTCCTCTATGTTCCATCCCCATTTCTAGTCCCCTCCCCTACTCATTCTGGTGTGTTTAATATGCCTTTATATGGATGTATCCTTATAAATTATGTGGCCTGTTTTGTATGTATGTCTAGTTGTAATTCTTAAGTATTGTGCTGTAAATCTTTCTCCCCTTCTTTTTCGCTCATCACTGTTTAGAGATCCATATTGCTCCCTATAAATTTCATTCATCATGATAAATTCACGGTAGCTGCGTTGGCTCCGTCTTAAGCATCCACTTGTCTCAGCTCAGGCTGCTGTGACAAAGTGCCATAGACCAGGTGGCTTAAACAGCAGACATTGATTTATAGCTGACAGTTCTGGAGGCTGGAAGCCCAAGATCCAGGTGCCAGCAGGGTGGGTTCCTGTTGAGGACCTTCTTCCTTGCTTGCAGATGGCTGTGCGCTTACTGTGTCCTGCATGATGAGGGGATTGAGGAGGAGGGAGGGAGCTCTCTGGGGTGTCTGTAAGGGCACTGATCCCATCATGGGGCCCCACCCTCATGATCTCGTCTAAACCTAATCACCCCCAAGGGCCCCACCTCCAAATACTGTCATCTTGAGGGCTAAGGCTTCAACAGATGGATTTTGGGGGCACTCACTTCAGTCCGTATGCTACCTTAGCTTACATGTCCATTTCCCTGGGGGCAGACCCCCTCGGTGGTCTCTGACACCCCAGTGCCTTGGGCATCCTTACACACCTATCTTATTGGATGTCCAGGAGTGGCTTCTTGAGTCCCAGGGCGAAAAGCGTTCTTAATTTCACTCAGCACGGCCAGATTGCTCCCCAGAGCGCCTGTGCCCCTCCGCTGTCCCTCTGTCTAGAGCCTGTCATTCTGATGGTTTCAAAATGGTGCTTCAGCATCGGGTAAGTTTTCTCTCATCACCGGTGAGGGTCAGACTTGTTATAAACCTCATTTTATCCTTGTTAGCTTTCCAGATTTTCCCCTTTGTAAATTATCTGGTATATATTTTGTCCTTTTTTTCCTTTAAATAGTTTGCCATCCTTTTGTTGATTTGCAAGAGTTCCTTCTATATTTTACATGCTAATCCTGTGTTGGTTTTCACTGTGGCAAGTTTGTTCTCCCAGTCTCTAGTTTGTCAACTGTAGTGTCCTTCAATAAATAGAAAAACTTAATTTAGATAAAGTCAAATCCATCAGTTTTTTACCCTGTGTTGTGTCGTTTCAGTCTTGTTTGAGAAAATCTTTCCCCACTCAAGATCGCAAAGATGTTCATGTTTTGCTAGTCACATAGATTGGTCTGCATTTATTCTTTCGGTGGGAGATGATTTTCGTGCAGCATGCCCGGTAGTCAGTTTTTTGAGCGCTGCCTGCCAAACAGCCATCTCCTACCGCTGATTTGGGAAGTGGCCTCTGTCATGCCACACGTCCCCGTGTACGTGTGATCTGTTTCTGGGGTCATTCTTTTGTTCCACTGCCCTATTTCTTCTTGCACTGGTACCATACCATTTTAATTACTGTAGCTTTAGACCATTTCTTAATTTCTGATCGGGTGAATTTCTCCTCTTTGTTCTTTTTCAAAATATCTTAGCTACTCAAGGTCCCTTACCCTTTCATGCACATTTCTGTCAAGTTCCCTCTAAGTTCTGCTGGAATTTTTACTGCATTTGGAATAAATATACAGATTAATTTTGGGGACAATTAAACACTTCAAGTTGTGCCATCCTTGAACAAGGATATTTCTCCATTTATTTGTCTTCTTTCTCCATAAAGGTTTTGTGCAGTCTTTGTTAGATTAATTCCTAGTTGTTTATAGTTTTTGTAATGTCGTGAACAGTGTCTTATTGATTTTTAAAGAAAACTTTCTGATTGATTATTGTGGTATAGAGGACAGCAACTGGTTTTTGTTTACTGATGTTGAAACTGGCAGGCCTGCTAAATGTCACTAATTTTACTGGTTAACTTGATTCTGTTGATTTCTCAGGAGACAGTCTCATATGCAAAAAAGTGACCCTTTTGTTTGCTCCCTTCCTTCCACCGCTTATTCTGGAGTGCCTCGTTTTGTCATCCGGAACCTCGAGGACTCTGCATAGTGGCGGTGATGGCCTGCCTTCGTCTCCTGGTCTCAGAGGGTGTGCCTGCCGGAGAGTTTTAGTGGAAGCTTTAATCAGGTTAGGGAACTACCTTAACTCCGTTTTCCCTAGTTTTCTGAGAGTTTTTGTCATAAACACAGGTGTTAGCCTTTAGCAAATACTTTTCCTTAAAATCTATTCGTGTCCATGCAATTTTTATCCCTGGTCCATGAATGGGCTAACATTGATTGATGCTGTGATGTTGAATCATCCTTTCATTCTGGGATAAAGTCTTCATTGTCTTGTACAATAAAAATACTGTTTGGGGGCCGGCCCTGTGGCCGAGTGGTTAAGTTTGTGCACTCGTCTTTGATGGCCTGGAGTTCAATGGTTCAGATCCTGGGCGTGGACCTACACACTGCTCATCAAGCCATGCTATGGCGGCATCCCACATAGAAAAAGTAGAATGACCTACAACTATGTACTGGGGCTTTGGGGAGGGGAGAGAAAAAAAAGAAAGATTGGCAACATATATTTGCTCAGGGCCACTCTTCGTCACCAGAAAAAAAAAAATTGTTGGATTTGATGTACAGTTTTCAGATCTGTGTTATTAAATGAAATTGGCCTATAATTTTCTTATCCTTACCCAGTTGGAATTGAGGTTATGTAAAATCGGTTAAAATAGTTCTGGAATCATTTGTACAAGATGAGGATTATCCGTATCTCCTTTTGGTAGGGCTCACCTGTAAGACCGTTGGGCCTGAGACAGCACGTGGTCTGGGCGGCCTTTCCCATCTCACCTGCCTTGTTGTTGGTCTGTCCAGGTTTCTCTGTTCTTACACCAATTTTGGCATTTTATAATTTTCTAGAAATGTATCCATTTCATCTAGGTTTCAAAACTTACTGTTGTATTATTGGCCATAATGTTTTTGTTATTTTTTTACATCTGTTTTTAGCTCTAGCTATTTCTGATTTTCTTCCTACATTCTCCATTTCTGAATTTGTCTAAATTTTTCGTTTTTATTTTCCATCTCATATGGAATTCTGTTTACCTTATTAATCGGTAAAAGAACGGCAGCTTTCACTCTTTTTAACTCCTTGTCTTTTTTGTTTGCATGGCTGATTGCTCACCTTTATTTCACTGTCTCTGTGAGGCCACTCTCTTCTCCTAACTTCTTTTTTTGAACGCTCAGCTTTTAATTGAATTCTTTCTTGTCTCTGATAAATGTATTCAAAGCCGTAACATTTCTTCTGTGTCACTTTAGCCGTATTCCACAAATTTTCACACGTAGCGATTTCATTTTTATTCAGTTTGTAATTTTGTTTTCGGTTTGTAATTTTCCTGATAATTTCCCCTTTAACCGAAGGGTTATATAATAGTATATTTCCTAGATTTTTGACATTTTCCTTTAATAACTTTTCCGATGTCCATTTTTATTGCATATTATCAGAGAACACAGTTGACATGATGCCGATTAGTTTGGACTGTTTAAGAGACCTTTTTGGTGTGTTTGCTTATGGCAGATTTTTGTAAATGTTCTATATGTGCTCAAAAAGAACGTGATTTTTGTTTGGGTATATTTTTTCACTGTGTGTATTATTTTGAGCTTATTCATGTTACATGAGTCTGTGTCTTTGCTAATTTTTTTCCGATGGTTTTCACACTTGTATTAAGGCTATCATGTCAGATGCATATATGATCATGTCTTTTTAGCTTCCTGATTTCTTGTTCCTTTTTCTGGTGTCTTTGTAGACTCTTCATCCTTTATGATGTTTTTCACCTTAAATTCTGTTTGCTTTGATATTAAAATTCTTCTTCTTTTCTTTTCTTTTTTTGTTTCTATTTGCCTGATAAAGCTTTGTCTCTTCCATTATTTCCAGTCTTTCTATAGCCTCTTGCTTTAAATGTGTCTCTTATAGATATACCATGCAGGATTTTGTTTTTTAAACCCAGGCTGAGAGTCTTTGATTAGTGGATTTAACTGGTGCACATTGATGGTAATTGTGATTATATTAGGACTTATGCAGTATTATTTTGTTTTCTTATCCTATTACTTTTGGGGGGTATCTTTTCTTGTATTATTGGGTTGAATTTTCTTCTGCTGGATTTTAAAATTGTGCGATTTATTTTTATTCTTCTAGAGTTCAGAATCTGGATGGTTCCTGAAATTATTAAAACCCATTCCTGTGTTTCTTTATTCCCGTCAGTTTCTGAAGTTTGTCCATATCTGTCCCATTTCCTGTGCCCGCAGCCTCTCTCTCCTCTGCTGGTTTTTACGGTGCACATCTTGAGTTCTCCTTCAGTGGCTCCGTTAGCTCTGCTTTCTCTGTGCAGGCTGTTGGGTTAGTTGGTCTCTCCTAGTGTTTCTCCTTCCGGCTCTTCTCCCTGTGACCCAGCTGATCCTTTGCCCCTGAGGGGAAGAGTTAAGGCCGCAGCTTATCAGCCCAGGAGTTTGGTGGAGAGGGGTGTGCCTTAGGCTAGAGGGCTTGTGGGGTTGTGGGGGTGGGGAGTGTGTGTGTGTGTGGGGGGGGGGGGCACATGCGCACGCACAGTTAGGCCCCTCAGGACCTCCTGGGGCCCTACTCCAGTCACCTGTTTTCCTGGGGCTGCCTCCCTCCGCTGTTGTTTTGGGATCACCCTGGGTGGGGGAGGTCACCCTCAGAGATTCTGATTCTGTTAGTCTGGGGTTGGCGATGGTATTTTTAAAAAGGTTCTCATGACAGGAGTGGGGCACGGTATAGCCTGGCCATGACTTGACCGTCATCGAAGTTGGGAGCTGGGTACTTAACGGGTTCTTTTACTGTTTGCGTCTGAGGTACTGTCTGTACAGCTAAAATTCTGACTACCTCCTGGCTAAGACCCACTGGCCCTGCCCACGGTGTGGCATAGAGGCTGGGGCTCCGGGCCCTCTCCCAAGCCTGTTGGAAACCTAGCTCCTTTCTACACACAGTTCTGATAGTACCACTGATCTGCTTTGCAAGGTCCTAACACGTTAAAATAGCAAATGGGAAGCAGGTGAGGGAAGTTCTTGTCGGCTTGAGAGCAGGAGGAGACAGAAAGGCGGGAGGATTGCAGGCAGGGCTGTGCCTGTGTGGGGGAAGGGGCGGGTCCCCCGTGCGGCTGTTGGGGATGTAGGGACTCACTGCCGCTTTCGGCGCTGACCTTCGGTAGGATTCGAAATGACTCCGCGATGTACCTGGTGTTTGCACCAATGTCGTCATGAATGTCGGGGCCAAGCCCGAAGACAAGCACTTCTTTGGAAAATGAACTTTGGGGAGCCTCTCCTCCACTCCTTGGGCCAGATCCACAATGTCCTGTCACCTGGAAATGGCAGCCCTTGGTGCTTGAGATCGAGGGGTTGTCTAGATGGCCCGCCTTTGGGATGTGCCCAGAACCATCAACTGCCCACCCCGAGCTGAGGGCGCTCTGGCCTGGGCGGCCAACAACCCGGGTGCCTTGCAATCTCTGCTCTTCCATTTGTTAGCTATGTGCTTCTGGGTGCTTAACCTGCTCCTCCGTAAAATGGGGCTGGCAAAACTCCCTGCTTTATAGGGGATTTGCTAAGACTCCACTTAGGACAATGCCTGATGGACGTTCCTAAGTTTTTTTTTAGCCTCAAAATGAAAGAGCCAAGGAGACTATTGTGGTATCAGCAGCTCACCAGCGGAGCCCTCCTGGTATTAAATAAAGCATGACAGTGGCGGTACCCAGCCTGGGAGGTCGTGTGTCACAGTGTCAGCATCAATGCCTGGGCCGCCCGGGTCACTGGGTGCATCTCAGTGTTGTGTTAGTTACTATTTTTACTTCTTTTATGCTTTTCCCCAGAGATTTTTTCCCCTTACATGATTAAAAATATCTGCTTACACGTTAAACCCAATTCATTTTGAATAATGTATTTTTTAAGGAAGCCTGCTTCTGGGTGTGAGTAACTTCCACGTCAGATGATCAGTGGGCAAATGAAAAATGTGAGTCACACGATACTTGCACCTTTGATTTTTCCCATTTGGTGGCAAACTTCAGTTTCAAAGTGGAGGTCTTCTTCCATCCAGATGGCAAATGGATTTTTCGGAGGAAGCAACTTGATTCTTGATGTTGATTGAGACGAGTAATTGTTTGAATTTTCTCCTCCTCCGATTTCCTCAGCCTGCTGGGCCTCCACGGGGCCAAATTGAGTTCAGAATTTACCATTCTGTGCAAAGTGAGGCTCTGTGCTAATGGACTGTGCTTAACTCTAAGGAGGAGAACAATTTCCAGTAGCTTCTTAAATGTATGGCACGTAGAAGACCAAATGTGCAGAGACCGACAGAATCCTTGTAAGGTGTCCTTCTGTCTGGAGAGCTTGCTCTCTCTAGTGATTGCCGACAGCGATGAGCAGGACACAGTGATTGTGCCCTGTGACTTACATGTTGGGCTCTGCGTTTTGTTTTCTTGGCCAAGATCTTGAAGACTGTTTCCAAGTAGGTGTTTCGTCCCTGGCAGCAGGTCTGGGGGCCCTTGCGTGGTCAGTCCTGTCTTGTTCTGAGGGAGCTGAGTGAGCTGTGGGAGAGGGGCAGAGGGTGAGTGTTGGTTCATCTTAGCCTTCCCTCCTTTATCATGTAGTTTGAATGGAGTGGCAGGATTGCGTGAATTTCAAACGCAGCAAATTCATATAAAACACACTTTGATCTGACTTAGATATATAATGGAGGGAAACGTGAAATTTGGAGAAAGTGGTACAAGAGTTGTACCAAGTATGATCAGCAAGGATATCAGAAGCAGGGTCAGAGAGGTCACTGTTAGAAAATCTTGGATGACGAAGACAAAAGAGCTCAGTGCCAGGCAGGGGCCCAGGGCTGTGGGAAGGGCCCAGGGCTGCCCTTCCAGGCCTGGCAGCCGCGGCCCGCCTCTGGGGAGGCCTGAGCTGACAGCCCCCTCCGCCTGCCATTCTGAACCCAGGTTGGAGCCAAACTTCCAGGTTCAGCCTTTAGAAAAGGGGCATGGGTGAGAGCGGCTTGGGAGTAAGACAGTTAGAAGGCAGAATTCACACTTTTTCTTGTGGTCCTTATGGTTGTCACGGTTGGGAATTGTTAAGGAACAAAAAAGAAAAAAGAAAGTTCTACATCTTGAGTGTATTTCATTTGAAAATAAAAGTTGTCTAAAGGTAGGCATTGTTTTTGCATCTTTTCTTTCTTTCTGAACACTTATCACAATTCTGGAAGGCTTAGTATTGAGAAGCACCAGCCCCGTCCTCATCCCGCCCTCCGTCCCCGCACCCGGAGCCTCTGTCCGTCTCGCTGGCCCCGGCTCCTCGTCCTGGCCTTTTCCGTGCTGGGTGCTTACTGCTGTGGTGCTGTGAGGTACACCAGGATGCGGCCTCGCCAAAGTCCCCTCCTCCTCTCTCCCCTTCTTCTCGGAGTTGTCGTATTTCTCTTTTTGGGTCAATCGATTTTAAAATACTCAGTGTTTGGATAGCTGCATCTACGTAAATATTAGTTTTCTGTGTACGAACCTAATTTATGCCTAAACTGTCCTCCAGCAATGTAAACCTCTTACAGTGTGGGAACCTATCAGATAGGTAAGTTTCATCTTTTCTTGGTGACACCTCCCCCGGTCCCTTGTTCTTCCGCTTCAGCTGGGGTGGCTGCTGCCAGGCCCGGGGCCCCGCTGCCCTCCTGCTCCCCCTCCCCGTCATTTTGGGACCTCCCTCGCCTCTCTCTTCTTTGGCTCCCCTGTCGTCTGAATTCTGTGGTTTTATCTTTCTCAGTTAATCTCTCCTTCGGGGGGGATCTCCTCCAGTAGCTTCCTGTTAAGGGGTGTCCATATCTGCGGCCCAGTAGGGTCTTCATTCTGTCCTCCCACCATCGCGGCCCAGGGTAGCATTCCAGGCTGGAAAGCAGTGCCCTCGGGACCGGAAAGATGGCCAATTGTTCTAGCTTCCAGGATTCCCCTAGTCCAGGGCGGTCTGTTTTCCCGCCCTTTTGCTGTTTCTCTCTAATCCCTTTGAGAGGCGTCGTCGCCGCCGCCTTCGCCTTCTCGGGTGCATGAGGATGTGCCCCGTGGGTCTCCTTTTCTTCCCCGGGACGCGCTATTCAGATGTTGGGCTTCATGAACTTACCTGCTATTTGTCCTCACCTTTCATTTTTCATGTCTTTATCTCTTTTGATATATTTTCTGGGGAAATTTGTCAACTTTCTGATCTTTCTGGATCTTTGTCTGTCGTATTTTTAGCCTGCTTGCTTTCTGGTTCTCTGAATGTTCCGTTCGTATGACCCGGTCGTGTTTCACAGGGGCCGGGTCGTCTTTTGTCTCCCTGGCTCTGCTCGCCACCTTCTTTAAAAAAGTTTTCTTCTGTTCTCTACATTGACTTGTCTTTGTTTTTACCTTTTAGAATCTTTGTGAAAAAACATTATTTAAACATGTAAACAATTGTATGTGGCACGGTTTGGTTACAAAGAATGTAATTAACACCCGTGAACTCTGCCCTCAACCCAAAAACCAGGGCATTACCAGTAATTTGCATCCGCCTGTGGACTCCTGCCACTCCTGTTTCCCTGCCTGCCTATCCAGGACAGGTGACCGCCAACCTACGTTTGGTTTTTGGTGAGGAAGATTGGCCCTGAGCTAACATCTGTTGTCAATTTTCCTCTGTTTTTTTTTTTTTTGCTCCCCAAAGCCCCCCAGTACATAGTTGTATATCCTATTTGTAGGTCCTTTTAGTTCTGCTGTGTGGGACACCGCCTCAGCATGGCTTGACGAGTGGTGTGTAGGTCCATGCCCGGGATCTGAACCGCAAACCCCGCTGACGTGGAGCATGTGAACTTAACCACTACACCACTGGGCCGGCCTCTGTCCTGAGTTTTGTATTTATTATGTCATAGCCTTAAAATAACGTTGTTTTGTCACAAATGTATGTGTGCTTAAATTCTGTGTTTATTGAGCTCTATAAAAACGTTATCATGGGGGGCTGGCCCTGTGGCCAAGTGGTTAAGTTCATGCGCTCCGCTACAGGCAGCCCAGTGTTTCATTGGTTCGAATCCTGGGCGCGGACATGGCACTACTTGTCAAACCACACTGAGGCAGCATCCCACATGCCACAACGAAGAATATACAACTATGTACTGGGGGGATTTGGGGAGAAAAAGGAAAAAAAAATAAAATATTTTAAAAAACAAAACAAAAAACAAACAAACAAACAAAATGTTATCGTGCTTCTCGTGTAGACTTCCGGAGCTTGCCTTTTGGACTCGTTCTGTTGTGAAGATGCATCTGTGATGCAGTAAATGTGGTCACTTTTCTCTGATGTTTGTACCCAGTTGTGTGACCAGACCCGCATTTATTATCCTTTCACCTGGTGATTCGTCTCTGCTCCTTTTTTCTGTTTTGGTCCCAGTTAGAGGTTTCCTCAAGTGTCTGGTGACATCCCATCGTCTGTCCCTATATAAGAGCAAGGCACTAGCATGTGGAAGCTCTTTGTGCACGTGTGTGTATACGAGCATGTGTGTCGGGGTGTTTTTGGGGGGCCGTCGACTGGTGGCCTTGACTGTGAGTGATCAGCTCCGTGTTTTGTTGGGGGAGTCCCCAGGGTGTCAGTATCTGTGGCTCTTCTCTCTTGGGCTCACAGTTTGTCGGGTGGGAAGCCCTCAGTTTCCCTGCTGGGTGGGGTGGTTGACAGCTGTGCATCTGGCCACCTGTCTTCCAGGAGCCAGGCTGGGGAAGGACTGGGGATGGTCACTCAGTCCCTTGCACGTGGCCCGGAGAAACCGTGTCTTCTGTCAACAGTGGGGAAGGGGGTCCCTAGGCTGCATGAGGGAGGGAGGGGTCTGCCTGCTCCTGTCAATGGCGTTTCGCCCACCTTGCTCACCCACCTTCCCACGCCCCTGCTGCTCCACCCTCCTGAGCAGTGAGTTTGCGGCCTGCAGTCTCCGGTCTTGAGGCCGAGCTGTGAGCTTCCTCTGGTCTGGTGAGGCCGCTGTGGCTGCTCCAGCAGCTTCCCAGCTTTAGGATTTGGTGGATTTCTCCTTTGCCCCCCTTTCTTGTTCCCTTTGTCCTGTGAGTTTGGACCTTACTGTTCGGAGGGAGCAGAGACAGCTTGGGTGTCAATCTTCCATATTAAACTGGAAGTCTCATTTGCACAATGCCTGAATTTTTGTATGGAGTAAGGCTGTATGTGGTGACACTGATTTTATAGGAAACAGATCAGGTTTATCTTTCATGGCAATATTTGAGGAGCTCCTTCCAACCAGGCTGCCAGCGAGTGACACGTGATGAACACATGTTGGGGTCACCTTTAGAGCGACTTCATGAAACGCCGGGATCACCAGTCTCGTTAGTGTAGGAGCCTTAGTTGTGGTGAGAAAAAGGAAGCAGTGCAGGCTTTGGCGCTGAGGCCTGGGTTCAAATCCTACCTCCATCATTTAGTCATGGGATGTCTCCACTCCCTCATCTGCAAAAGGCGAGACCTTCCTAACTGGGTTGTTATAAAAGCAAAATGAGAGAATAGACGTGAGGTGCCTGTGGGTAGCTGCTCTGTACATGGGAGCTATTCTTACTTAACCGTAGCATCCTTACTGGACTAAGAAATGACACCCCCATCTCACGTTTATGTGGCACCTCATTCTCCATAGTGGCTCCCACCTGTTTTCTTCACTTACACGCACACACGCCAGGACACAGAAGGACTAAAAACGGACTCGTTTTGCATTGCGATGGTCTGCCGCAGTGGTTGCATCTTCCCTCTCTGTTATTTCGTCTCCTTCCCTCTGGCTTGTAATCTTCCCCAACACGATGACATCTTACTTCCTGCCTTAGAACGCACTCTTCTCCCCTCGTGCAGGGGTGGACCACGTCAGCTCAGGCTCTGCGTCCTTGTGAAACCCTTTCTGCCTGCCCAGCCTCAGGAGCTCCCTCTCCCCTGAAGCCCCACGGCCCTTCGCAGCCTGCCTCCCGCCTCTGCGGTGCTTACTGAGTCCCTTGATCCGGCCTGGGGGTCTTGCCTGCGGGGGCATCCTCAGGTGAGCAACCACGCCTGATGTGTGGCCTCCTCCACAGGGCCGGGTCATTTCTCATCCATTGACAGAGAAAAAGATGCTTAGGGAAAGGTCGGGTCTTGCTTGAGTTCCTGGGTGGCACAATAGAAGAGTCATTGATGGGTCTGCAAGGAGTTTCAAGTCACAGCATTCGGTCTGGTACTTTCTCTCTGTTCTCCTCCTGTGTTAAGAAACAGCTTAGGCCAGCTGGACGCGGGCAAGCCGGGCAGAAGTTTTAAGTTATCCACGATGCATGATGACCACGAGGTTATTCCACAGTTGCCGTCTGTTTACTTCGTTAGAGCTGCCTCTTCATCCATTCCCCTCCCTAACTTGACTTCATCCCAGCCGGTGTTTTCCGGTCTCTAATTGAAGGCTCTAGACCTGGGCGGGTCAAGAAGTCGGCGGCTTTGGCAGATGAAGCGGCCCGAGCAGACGCATGTCGTTCCCTCTAGATGGAAACCCCTCACAGGGCTGTGCCTCCCTGCTCGGGACAGACTCAGCCGTGCAATCTCCTTCCTGCAGGCCCGAAGGGAGTGCTTCCTCCTTGTGGTTCTCGACTTCAGAAGCTGCCCCGTTAGACGAAGTTCAACTGTTTCTCCAACTCGCACGACTTTGGGGCAGCTGGTTGCCCTGCTGTGCCACCGTTTCTCGTGCACTTGAGGAAAAGCCTCCTTCTGACCCCCATGAGCACTTTCCAAGGTTTCCTCTTCTCTGCTTCCCTCTTCATCAGTAAACTGAAACCGCTGTCTGGAAGCCGCAGCAGTTCTGTGGTCCCTCCTCGGGCCTCATCCTCCGTGACCTCCCGGTGTCCCCTCCCTCCGTTGCCTCCTTGCCTCCCACACGTGCCGGCTGATCAGGCCCCGGTGCTTGAGCCGGCCCTCCTCTTTTGTGGCCGCGCCTCCGCCACGCTGTGCCTTCTCCTTGGGGCACCCTCCCTCTCCATCCTTCTCCCTCCGCCTCGGAAGTCCTGCCCAGCTCAAGTTCCTGTTTCTCTTTGAACGGCTCCCTTCCGAGCCCCTCTGGCTGATGGAATCGGTCCTCTGAACCCCCAGGTACTCTAGCCCCGCCCTGTGTTTCTGCCTCCCTGCACCCCGTATCACAGCCATCTGGGGCCTGGTGGTGTTCCTCTTCTGGGCGGTCAGCTTATCCACGCAGGGCTGTGCTTGACTCTCAGACTCCAGCACCTCCCACGGTGCCTTGCACATAATAGGCATAGCATTCAATAAATGTCATATTTTTGAAATATCTGTAGAAATAAAAAGACATGGTTCTTTTTTTTTCAGGAGTCAAAATGCATGGCTTTCATCCACTTTCAACACATAAAAGATGTTTTCAACACAGAAAGGCCTTTCACCGCTCTTAATAGTCGGCTTTTGGAATGATGTGGACTAGAATGAAAGACGAGGACGAAGGTCTCTGAAATCAGCTGTTTTGAATTAAATAAAGCAGAGCGAGGCTGGAGTCAGACGAAGCGCGGGGCTGGGCTCTAACCAGTTGAGGATGAACGTGCTGGGCTCCTTAAACTCGGGGGGGCCGTCTTCCCAGAAACGAGGCAGGGAGGGAGGGACGGCACCTGTCTGGCTCCCACTCCTGCCCTCACGAGGCTGTCACTCACCCCCTTACGGTGACTTGGTTCAGATGACGCTGCCCCTCCTGTGGCTTTGCATAATGGCAAGGAAGGCTTTTTTTTTTTTTTTTGGCAGGGATTTTTTTTCCCTAACTGTTCTTCCTGGTGATTTCCAGAGATGAGCTTCATCAGGTTTACTTAACAACCATGAGGGCGAGTTGCAGGAAGGGCGAGGTGGCAGGAGCCCGCGGGGGACCCTCGCTGCCCTGTGGACGTCTGCAGGTGTGTTGGGCGGACTGCGCGTCCCCGTCCCCTGCTCTCCGTGGGCCTGCCTGCTCCACATTGAGCGTGGTGGCTTGGACGTCCTGTGTCCAGCAGCCCCCCCAGCCGCTGTGCAGTAGCCAACTTTGCACAGAAAGTGTACGTTCAGCTAGCCGTAGGAAACCTGATTAAAGAAACTAAATATGAAGCAAGCCTCACTAAGTCCCTACACGACGTGCTGAGCTGACCTCTGTCTCAGGGGGCCCTTGGTCTGTGAAGATGGTGGAGGTGATTTTTCCACCCCGAGGCAGGCTGTTTAATAGACGTCCCCAACACACTAGGGGTTCTCTTCTCCATGCTGGCTGGGGACGAGACGAGGCTGTGCCGTTGGCTGGCTGCTAGAACGAACCCCTGGAAATTCAGGGGCCTCCAGGTCTGCTGGCTTGTGATGAATCGTCTGGACCGCGGTGCAGCTGAATCTGTCTGCTGCCACGTGTTTCCTCCAGCCGGGCTTGTCCCCCGTGGGCAGGTGGCTCTTGGTGCCGGCAGTTCTTGCAGGAGCTGCATTCCTCCGGTAGAGCCAGCCCTTCCCTGGGCGCTGTCAGGACGGTCACCTGGGGCCATTCCAGACCCTGCAGTCCAGTACGGATCAGGCCGTGCGTCAGCGACCCCGGGCTGACGCTTCAGCTGAATGCCGAGAGCACACACCCCAGGCACACCTCAGTACAGTGCTAAGGCCAGGACAAAGAGGAATTTGAAAACCGGACACCGTCTTGCAGTTGTCCGGGGACTGGGCCCACGACCAGGGAGCTTGATTGAAAAAAAAAAGTCATATCTAGATGCCTCAAGGTTATGACAAAGCCAGAGCAGCCTGTAACCAAGCAACTGGACAGAAGTCTCGCAAAGAGCGTTTCAGTTTCTGTTTTGGGGGTGCTGGCGGGGGTTCCGCTCTGGAGCCTGACTCTGGTCTGCGTTGGTGGGTTTTACTCTGTTCAGGTCTCAGCCCAGATGTCCCCTCCCCACCCTGTCTGAATGGCAGCCCCTCCCAGCCCCTTGCGCCCCTCTCCTGGACTTTTTCTTCTTCAATGACTTACCGTCACGTGAGCCACTATTTATAACAGCTGTCCCCTCCCTCCCCCTCCGCCCTGTGAACTGTGGCGGCGTAATGAAGGTACACTTGGCCCCTTAGAATGGGAACGGCTTTCTAATCCCAAGAATGTCTTCCTATTTGTTGATGGATCGTGAAAACCGGTACACATCTACTTTTTTTCGCTGAAGAAATCTGGTAACATTAAGCTTTCTAGCTTCAAAGTAGGTCAGATGGCTAATGATTGAAAATGGATTGGCGTCCAGAGTCTTTGGAAATGTAAAGCTGGACTCCGCTGTAGCTTTGTTTCCCCGCTTGTCATTAAAGCGGCTCGTGTGGACGCTGAGGTTGCAGGAGCTGCCGACCCAGGGGCTGAGGGCAGAGCTGCGGAGAAACCAAGTGCAGGCGCCCCTCCCTCCACCTGAGAGGCCGGTTTATGATTAACTCAGTGAGTCTAAAAGGCGATTTCTGGGGGCTGAAAACATTCCCTTTGAAAAAATGATTTAAAATTACCAATTGACCGTATCCGGGGCCGAACCTGCATGATTCAGCTCCTTTTAAAAATATCTCTTCTCAACAAATTGCTTCCTTAACATTTTAATTTGTTGATCATGAAGGAAGCTTGCCAAATATTAGCTGTTCTTTTCCGTTTCCTACAGCTTCGAGCTTGCCTTATTTGGCATATTTCAGTGGAACTGTAAGGTCACTCCCTATTTTTCTTCCCAAATAACTATATTTATTACTGTCAAGTATTGGCGGGTTTGATCCAGCTGTCATCAGAATGTTTGGAAATATTGTTTTTTGCCAGAAATGTTGATTTAATGATCTAATACTGACACGGCTTGTTTTCTCTGCTGACTTGATAACTTGTTCAGTAAACTCTCCTCTTAGTGAAACCACACTGCTCCTTTTTTTTCCCTCCTGCCGTAAACTTCATGGGCACTGTCTTCAAGACAGTAGTAGAAAGGTGTCTTTTTCTACGTGCCCCCCCCCCCCCCGCCTTTCTGTCTCTTTCTCTCTTTTCTCTCTCCTTTTCTTTCTCCGTCTCTCCTCCTCCCTTCCTTGTCTTTCTTCTTTTTTGTGGAGGAGTGGGGTTGGGGGAGGACCTAGATGATAGCAAAGACCCTCCTTGAAGAAGCTAGCATTGCTGCCACTCGGTATTTTGAAGAGTACTTAAGAAAAATTTTTCCGTATGGAAACTTTCAAAAGATACAGCAAAGCAGAGCAACACCTGTGATAAACCCCACCTGTGCCATCGCCAGCTTTGCCAGTTATCAGCTCACGGCCAGTCTAGTTTCATCTCTACCCCCACTTGCTTCTGGAATTTTGAAAAGGATGCCATTATTTTATCCAGAAATATTTCAGTACGTATCTCTAAAAGATAATGTCTCTATTTTTTTAAAAAACAGCCTAATACCATTATCACATCTGAAAAAATCAGTGGATGATATGAAGCAGGCGTTTTTTCTGCGCGCTGCCGCAGTGAGACAGCCGTGGCTGTCCCCGCAGAGAGGGGCTTGACGCAGAACCCCGCCACGGGGCCAGTGCTGCTGCTGCCCTGGCCGGCCTGGGCCTAGGCCTGGGCCGGGCGCTGCTCTTTCTGAGCTTCCATTTCTTGTCTGTAAGACTGGAGAGTTGCACTCTTTCTTCTGACTCTCAAGGTCTGGAGTCTCTGAGCGTGGGAGGTGCTGGCTGGCTTTGGACCTGGCCTGTCACTCAGCCTGGCGGAGGAGGAGCTGGGCAGGCGCTTCCTGTGCCGGGCAGGTTCCGCGCGGCCCTGTGCTGCCTCATTCCTGCCGGGTGTGGGAGTTTGTCTCTTCCTCCTCCGTTTCATCCTCCAGCGGTTGAATGCGCACTCCTGGCCATCTTTTTTGTCCCGGCAGGTGGTTTCCTGTGCCAGGGATTCTCCTGTATTGCCCGTGCTGATCATCTGAAACCGAGTAATAGCTGATTCTCTAAGTGGAAGATCTGTTTCCACACTCAGTAGTTAGCTGTTAAGGGTCAGTAACAGGTGTCACATTTGTAACCCATTTTCACCCCCATCTTTTGGAACTGAAATGTCTCCGTCATCTGAATTTAACAAACTGTCCGGCCCTGCGCCAGGTAGATGCTGGGGCTCCCGGCTCGGTCAGGTGCTGGCTGTGTCTCCAGGAGCTGCCGTCCTGTGGGGAGAGGGCCTGTGCCCAGCGCCGCACACAGCAGGCTGGGCTGGGTATAGGGTTGGGGACCCGGGGCTGGGGCAGGGCAGGGCGACAGGTCCTGATTTGGTGGTAATGGTACTGCTGGGCCTTGGAGCATGAGTGGGCTTCCCACATATCTGGGCTGGTGGGGGATGGCATGTAGTCACGTGTCAGTCACGCATAATCCACTGTGGGGTTATAATCACCGTTAACATTGCGATTCATTTCTTTTGGATATTTTTCTGTGAACGTAGGCATTTATGACATCTACTCACGGAGTCAGTACCTCAAGAAACGTGTAATGAGCCTCTGGCCACGTGCCAGACACTTCTTGGCTCTGGGGTTGGTGGGGAGGGGTCAGGATCATTCTTGCCCTCAGGGAGCCTACATTCTGGTAGGTTTAAGTGATAAATCAGTGTCGGACAGTGGGTGATGTTTGTATTCTGTTTAGTTCACTTTACAAATGACACCAGGCTGCCAGTAGAATAGTCGCCTGCCTTTCAGCCTGCGATTGCCCTTCAGCTTGACAGAGGACAGCTGCCCGTGACGTGTGACCGTCTTCGTGCCAGCCCCTTATGCAGGCTCAGAAGGTGCTCACAAGGCCGGGCGGGCTCAGGACCTGCCCCCTTCCCCTTGGAGTTGCCTGCGAAGGGGTGGGTTTTTCCTCTTTTTGAGTAATGATACTGACCTGGTACGCATTGAGGGAGATATTTAAAATCCTGGTATAATTTGCAACCCAAGTATTTCCTTAAATTGTTTCATTACCAGGGTTGGTGTAGGGGCAATTGTGTTGATTTTCTTACAATTTACAAGGGCTGGGTATATGTTTGGAAATGTCAGACCTGAAGTTTAATGCTCAGAAAAGATACCTCTTACTGTTGGTTTATCTGGAAAATGTGGCTCCAAATTCAAATATATGCCCAAACAGAAGAGCATGTTGAATCCCTCTGTAGCCAGTATGCAGCTTCAGGGATTATGTGCTCCTGGCCAACCGTGTTTTAGCTGTGCCTTCTCATTCCCCACCCCAGCTTAACGTTGAAGCAAATCCCAGACAGCATATCTTATTTCATCATATTTCAGTCTCTCTAAAAGATAAGGACTTGTTTTGTTTTTAAACACAAACACAATACTGTTATCAGATCCCCCCCAAAATGGCAAAAAATCATTAGTGTCAACTCTCCAGTCCATACTCACATTTCCTTTTTCCCATAAATGTCATAATCTGAAAAAGTTCGTCTGACTCCCAATCCAAGGCAGATCCTGGTGTTGGGATGGGTTCGTGCGTCTCGTGGTCTTTGAAGTCTCTCAACTGACCAGTCCCCCCGCCCCCACCCCATGTAATCTATTGCTGGATCTGAAGATCAGATCTGGGTCTTTTCTTTTCGGCTGGATTCTGTTTTAGGTGATGGTATATGTTTCCATCAGGAGGTATATAATGTATGTGTGATGGCAGGGTTGTTTTTTTTCCCCCAATTTTTTAAAATGTAAAATACACATAAAATTTACTATCATAACTGTTTTGAAGTGTACAGGTCAGTGGTCGTAACTCCATTCTCATTGTTGTGTAACCATCACCACCATCCGCCCATAGCACTCTTCATCTTCCCAAACTGAAATGCTGCCCCCGTTCAACACTGACTCCCCAGCCTCCCTCCCCCAGCCCTGGCGCCCACTGTCCTCTCTGTCTCTATGAATGCCTGCTCTAGGGGCCTCATAAGTGGAATCATACAGTGTTTGTCCTTTTCTGACTGGCTTATTTTGCTCAGCATAATGTCCTCAAGCTTCATCCATGATGTAACATATGTCAGGATGTCCTTAATTTTTCAGGCTGAATAATATCCCATTGTATGGATAGACCACATTTTGTTGATGTGTTCCTCCAGGTACGGACACTTGGGTTGCTTCAACATTTTAGCTGTTGTGAATAATGCTGCTGTGAACATGGCTGTACAAATAACTCTTGGAGACTCTGCTGTCAGCTCTTTTGAGTATATGCCCAGAAGTGGAGTTGCTGGATCATATGGCAGTTCCATTTTTAATATTTTGAGGAACCTTCATACTGTTTTCCACAGCGGCTCTGGCATTTTACATTCCCACCAGCAGTGCACAAGGATTGTGACTCCTCCACGTCCTTGCCAACGTGTTTCCGTTTTTTTTGATAGAAGCCACCCTAATGGGTGCAAGGTAGTATATCATTGTGGTTTGGATTTGCATTTCCCTAATGATGGCACTTACATTTAATACCTTACTTAAACTTTATATTTCATCTGGGGGTGCTTCAAGAAGGGGAATATATTTAGTGAGCCACCTTAATTATTTCTAAAAAAAAAAAACTGGGAAATGCTGTTTCTCACACAGTATTCACAGTGTATGTCATTTGTTTGAAACATTTTGTAGAATCACCAAAATTAGACCAACCCTGTCAGTCATGCAGAAGCTGAAATCCAGACAGGTTGAGGCTTTGCCCAGGGCCTCGGCCTGGTGAGCTGGAAGAGGGGGCCAGGCCCTGGGCCCTGAGTCCCCTCCCGGCCCTGGCTGGCTCGTCCTGCTGCCCCCTTCGCAGGCCCTGTGGTCTTTCGGGGGAGGCCCAGGTGCACAGCGGCCCGGTGGTTGCTGCACGGGCCCACCCGCAGCTGCTCTTATTATAGCCTGGTTATTCTTATTTGTCAAGAAACCCAGAACAACTGTGTTCTTCACAGTGGATGCTTATGCACATGACCTTTTGAGAACATATTTCTGGATGCTGCAGAGGCACTGATGTTCATGTCGATTAGCCGAAGTGCAATCCTTATTTCTTTCAGCTGAAATTGCCTGTCTGTTCCTTTAAGACTTTCACATGGTGGAGTTATTGTTTCTCATGCCGTTAAGTGTTTATTAGTACCCCTGTATAATTTAGCATATTATTTTCAGATGACAGAAGAGCCCCGTGAGAGGGGTGGTAAAGTCTGATGTTGGTTAAACTTTACCCGCCTCATCGCTGTCGGGGGTGCTGAGTGCTGGGTGCGAATGCGGATGGGACAGGCAGGTTGGAGGGGGCGTTGGACCGGCCAGCTGCAGCAGGCATGTAGCACGTGTCATCCGCATGTCCTCCTGGGGGCAGCTGGCGTCTGTTGACACACTTGTGTGTAGTCTCTGAACACGGCTGCTTATGAATGTAGGAAGTGTGTGTGCACACCTGGCACTTGCAGAGACGTTGTCGAGCCCTATTTATGATGGCCATGGTGGGAAGTGCGTCCCCTTCTTCATTAAGCTAATCTGTTTTTTGTTTAGTAAGGGCCAGGCACAGGCTGGGGATTATGACAGCCCTGCCTTCATGGGACTTATATTTTAATGGTTTCCAGGGAAAGCCACACTTGTTCTTGAGAGACTTTGGCAAAACAGATGACCTTAAAGTCTGCCAATACTTGGAATGCTTGTTTTACAGTCTCCAGACAAAAGCATCGTTTCAGACCCTTCATTGCAGACGTGAACATTTATTTTAAGGACTCAAATTAAGCCAGAGGAGATAAATGAGCAGGCCTGGTTGTTTGCTGAGCATTCATGGCCAACACAGCGAACCACTTATACTGTTGGTGACAAATGCAATCATGAGAATTTCAACCCTGAGACACTGTAAGCAACACGAGCCGTGAACCGTTGAGTTGAAGGTGATCTTACTTTGTCCTCTGGCATTTGATCGACTTCAGAACCTACATGGAAGGCGGCATGGGGGCCTTTGGGGAAATTTCCGTGTAAGAAGTTTCAGAGAGTTCTATAAAGTTCATTTGAAGTTTGTGTGATTTGATTTTCCATGGTGATAATGCGCCGTGTGTTACTGCAGCCATTTTACTTCTGTTTTTTTCTGTGTGCTTAATGTGACAAAGTGGAGAAGAGTCCACAACGGTGGCTGAAATGATGGTGGATCCTTACACACAGGCACCTTCCAGAACGCGTGTGACGGAGCCAGCTCAGGCGGCAGCGTTTTGGTTGTTCAGGGGGCTCTTTGGATGCTCAGTTTTAATGGCAGACTATTTATTAGGTCTGGCCATCAAGCAGTGAGTCCCACAGCCAGAGCCACATAGAAGCCCTGCTCGTCCTGGGGGCCGGCAGCGTCCAGGATGAAGTCACACCCAGCGTGCCGAGTGGCATGGCCGTGGCAGACCTGAGGCTCTGTTGCGGAGGAGAAAGAGGGAGGCAGGGAGGCGAGGACAGGCACAGAGGAGCCGCGGAGCCAGCAGGTGCATCAGCAGACCGACACTGCACCTGCTGCTCTTGTCCTTCGGGACCTTCATCTCTGGGTGTCGCCATCAGAAGCTCAGACTTCAGAGAATTTGCTCTTCTCTTTTTTAGCCAGCTTCTTTCTAGAGTCATTCACTTGTGGCTTTAACTGTCACCGCAGTGTGGATGTGGCAGAAGTGCAGTCCTGCCAAGCTTGGTCACTTGGTGGCCCAGCTTCCATCAGCTGGGCTGGGACCCGTCTCACCCGTTCTCATTCCCGTTCGTGGAGCTGCCTGTGCCCGTGCGGGGCTGGCTCGTATCCTCCTGCCGATCTGCTGAACCTTGGCCTCGGGGTGGCCTGGCACCTTCCCTGGCTGGCACAGGGCTTGAATTTGCCCCTCTCTGGTGTCCCTCATCCCCTCCTGTCCAGGCGGCTCTCGCAGTGGGAGATGGTGTCTGTATGTGGCACACCCTCCCTCCTCGGCCCATCTTTACTGCAGGTGTGCGAGCTGTGGGTGCTCCTGTGTGGGGTGCTTGCTGGACACGCAGCGCCGTGACCCATGACCACTGCGATGCTGTCCCGCCCTCAGGGAGCCCCTCACTTAACTGGGTATGGGAAAAGTTGGCCGTGTAGAACTTCGTCTAAGTTAACTGTGCAGGAAGTACCGTGAGTGGACAGACAGTAAGTGCTGTAGGAACCGACAGGAGAAAGGGCACTGCTACAGGAGTGATCAGGAGGGCTTCCAGGAGGAGCTGCTGGCTGAGTGGGAGACGAGGGATGGAGACCATTTGGCAGGCGGGGGAGGGAGCGGTGTCTTGGGCAGGGGCACATACCATGAGCGGGCTCCTGTGCACTCAAGGATCCATGGCTAGATCTGAAAGGGAGTTGGGGAGAGAGCCAGACGTGTTAGCAGGAGAGTAAGGCCCGAGTGCCAGGCGCAGCAGCCCTCCAGGTCTGACCCGCTAGGCGGTGCCATCGAAGACTTCCAGAGGAACGTGGTATGGCTGCTGTGATGTGTCCCTCCCCGACTTCCGGAGAGTTCCCTGGGTAGAGGGCCTGGAGCCTGGACTCCAGGGTTATGAGGGCCCATGGCACCTGTTGTCGGGGGGGCCAGGAAGGGAGGGGCCCAGGAAGAGCCAAGGTGTGCCCTGGGGCATGACTGGAGGGGAACGGAGGGCTCAGTCAGAAACACAGATGGGGGAGGAGCATGGAGAGCATGTGCTGCCTTCAGACATCCTGAATAAACAGAGCAGTGCAGCAGGCAGGGTGAGGCCATCCTGCCTGCTAAATTCCCAGTGCCTGGCACATAGTCCTTAGTGAACATGTGGCCCGAGCTTGGGAGGGGGCGGGGCAGGCAGCACTGGCCACTGGACTGTCCTAGGGCCTGGCAGCCTCCTGACTTCCATAAGCGAGTGGCTTCCCTGAGGCTCGAATCCAGTGGGAAAGGCTGAGGGCTGAGCGCTGGCTCGGAGAGCAGTGCACTTAGCGGGCGTGGAGGGAGTGGAGGGCGCAGGAGGGGATGGGCACAAGGTCAGGAGGCTGCCTGCAGGTGGTGGTCACTGTGGGTACGGGAACCTGGGCTTCTGGCCGGGGGGACCTCGGTGTCCCCAGTGTGAAGAAGGCGGACACGTGGGCTGCCAGAGGGTAGAGTGAAGGCTCGTGGGCAGGGGCGCGGCGGCAGGGCTGTGCCTTGTTCCGTCTCTGATGGCTTCCCTCTGTCCCCCGCCGCCTCGTCAAACAAATGTAAACACTGTTGCTAAGACTCCTCTTGTCCTTCTCCCCCCATCGCTTCATTTCCCACTCAGGGGTGCCTCCCACGTGCACCCGCCATCCCCACGCTCCCCCTCAGGGCTGCCGCCACCTGGGAAGCCAGGTCCTCGTCCCTTCTGGCCTGACCCACCCTCCCCGAACGCCCTCTCCCAGCCCCTCCTGAGAAGGCCCCCTTGACCTTGTGGGCCCTTGAGCACCTTGCTGTAGTTGGTCCCTGCGTCCTCATCCCTGTTTGGCGCCTTACAAGGCCACGGGGGCGCAGAGCTCCGTCCTCATGGTTAGTCGTGTCGTCTACTCACCGCCGGGCCCAAAGTGGGTGTCCAGTGACCCGGAGGAAGTGTGCTAAATCGATCGGAGCTCTTTCTTCACTGCCATTCCTAAAACTGTCTAAAAATTAATGGGAGGGGGTCTAGGGCATCTTGTCAGACTGTTTCTTGAGGAAACCTTGAGAACATGAACTTAAAGGGCAACGTCACAGCTGTCTTGAGACTGTCGGACAGTAAATACCCTAACCTTAAGTGGCAGAGCTGGTTTAACAAGATTTTTCCAACCCTTTGTGGTGTTTTCATTTTCCCCTTTTAAAGTCATCCAGATAAAGCCGGAGGGTAGTATAGAGTTTTGCTTTTTAAAGTTAGTAATGAGTAATTTTGGGGTAGATGCTTTTGAAGTCTGTAAATGATATTTAGGAAAACCCTTGCCTAGTGCCATGCACACATCGGGTTTATAAATATTTATGTAGCTGGACTCACCTGTCTGCTGTGGAGGGACCGAGATGCCCAGGGTGCGGGTGTCACTCAGAGCAGGGGGGACCGTGTTCTCCGTCTGATGCTTTCTTCCTGGAAGCCTGTGGCACGTCGTCATTGAGATGCTCTCTGAGCCCTGCTTTTGGGTTGATTTTAGTATCTGACCGCAGCGTCCAGGGCCGGGGAGACTGTGGGGTTAACCCTCCTCGCTCTCTGGCCTCGCTGGCGCTGTCGGATGCCAGGTCATCAGCAAGATACAGGCTTTGCCTCAACTTAATTCAGTTCCGTCGTGAGGACTAAGAGGGGATGTGCTGTTAGATGATGGCTTTCAACAGTAAAAGCCGGGCTGTTTTTTTACACCCATCAGAAGGCAAGGTTTTAAGTCTGACTAGATTGAGGGTTTGCAGTGTGAACTCTGTCCTGTCGGTGGACGTGCAAGCCCGAACAGCCACTTCAGAGAGTGATTATTGTGGGTGCCTACAGGAGATGGCGCAGTCTCCTTCCGGGATGGAATAAATGTGCTCCAAGAGACATTCGCGGGCGTGTGCCCGGGGAGACACGCACGGGCACGTTCACTGCATGTGGGCGGCGGGAGTAAACAACTGGGGGACATGCAGGTGGGCGAGCGTGTGCTGTGCAGGGGCGGCAGGCGACAGCAGGCCTCGTGCCACACCTGCAGACGGACCTCACAGTCACAGCACAGAGCAGAAAAGGCCAGCTGGAGGGTGTGTGCAGGGTAATCCTATTTATGTGGAGTTAAGTATGCACAACCATACCTGAGGTTGTTAATGGCACCATGAAGAGCTAGTAAATACAGGAAGAGTTTTTGAGAAAAGTAAATGCCAAATTCTGGGAAGTGATTGTTTGGGGAAGGAGGCGAGATTATGAGACCGAAGAGGGTACAATGGGGGCTGCAACTATAGTATTTTATTCCTTTAAAAATAGCAAATATGGCAGGATGTTACAATTTGATGAAGCTGGGTGGTAGGTACATAGGATTTTATACTTTTATGTATGCTTGAAATATATCATTATAAAAAATTACACACTATACCCTGTCTGTGTGTGTATGTATATGAATAGGCTTTGGTGATCTGTGGCACTAACTTTTTAGAGATTGGGGTGTTTTCTGGGGGCCCCTGTGGATCTCTCTTTTTCCTGCTCATTTATAGAATACTAAAGTTACGGTGGCTTTAATTGTATTTGTTGAAGAACTTTGATGTTCTCTGTTCTTATTTTAAATATTAGACGGTGGGTGAAACTGTCTAGGTTTTTCTACA
Source organism: Equus quagga (assembly GCF_021613505.1). NCBI lineage: Eukaryota > Metazoa > Chordata > Mammalia > Perissodactyla > Equidae > Equus > Equus quagga. Next base: position 38,534,027 of record NC_060273.1, read on the forward strand.
TTTTAAGAAGACAGTTTTAAGGTGTATTTCTCCTGTGGATTATGCCCTTTGATAGAGAAATAGGTCCCTGCCTCTGTTTCTCTTCTAAACAGTGAATTTTCTACAGAAAAATGAGGACAGAACTGCTGAAGTGAAGAGATCATAGTGCCTGCATGTCCTGATGTCGTCCTTAGAATATTCGGGATGCCTCGACAGAGGTAAACCGTAAATTATACTGAATGTTATCCAGGCCGCGAGTCTGGAATGGTTTCACATTGACCCTGAAACAAGAGATGCTTCTCAGAGTGTGGCTTCTGGCTTAATTGGATTAGGATTATTGCAATCAGGATGGGAGTAAGATGCTACATTCCTTTCGTGCCGGTCTGGGGATGCTCCTAAAGCAGGCCGTTGATAGAATAATATCCTGTGCTTCCTCGGTGTCTCTGTCTGAGGAAATAAGAGCTTAATATGCCCCATTCAATTAATCCTGACAACATCCTTAAAGCTGAATAGAAGGCGGGGGGCGGGGGGGGTGTTAGCTCCATTTTACCGAAAAAGAGCGGAAACTTGACGAGTGTGAGCTCCCCGGGAGTGCTTGAACTTCTCCCTGAGTACCAGTCAGGAGCACGTCACCTCGACCCATGGCTGAGAGGAAGAGGACACACAAAGGAGGAAGGGAGCATTTATGACCTGTCGCCTTGGTGTCAGGCTCTGCCGGGAACTCTCAGGACTGTGATCTCTTGGCTTCTGAGAGCAGCTCAGCAAGGTGGTGGCAGAGCCATCCTGGGTTCTCCCGGGAGTCCAGGCATAGGCCCAAGTCCCCAGGCTGCTCAGGACAGGCTCAGCTCTGCCCATCAGACTCTTGAGTTATGCCTTCGCCACCAGGCCGTGCGTCCAGCCTGGTGGTGTGCGAGAGAAGCTGTGGGGCTCTACGTTGTAGGTGACAAAGGTTCCATGTATTTGAAGCAAAACCGACAGATTCAGTTGTGGTTGGGACGGTTGAAAACAGTCTTACCTAAGTGAAGTAATCTGGAATCATCGAGTCGAATACCAGAACGTTTGCTCTCTGCCTGTCCCAGAGCATCAAGAGCGGGTGCGACTCTCACAGCGTCTGTTGGTTGACTTTCTCCTGCTGCTTTAGCAGTGGTGTCCCACCGTGGGCCAGGGGCTAGCCGGTTTTCATTTCTAACCCTTCTGGTTAGTAATTGTTAGAGAAAGGTCAAGAACAGGGCCTTACAGACGTTCTGCCTTACAGGTGAGGAAAGGGACACTTGGCAGATGAGCTTGTCCGGGGCCACTTAGTATTAAGTGGCAGAGCTGGGATGCACACCCAGACCTCTTCGATTACAAAGTTCACAGTCTTTCAGGTAGAATAAACTGTGTGCCATGCCTTGGGTGGGGTGATTTTTAAAAACAAAATAGTGCGAATCGCTTATGAGAAATAAGGATGAGGGCTTAGATTTCGGCTGCTTTGAATGAGACAATGATTTCTCTTTTTATAAGCAGAGCTCTTTATTAACCAAAAACACTTGGCTATTAGACATGGTGTTTAATTGCTGTTAGAATGTATTTTTGTCACACTGCCCTGTAATAAGCCAAAGAGCTGTTTGTGCCAAACATAGAAGGCAAGAGAAGGGAGGATGCAGGCGCTTCTCCTCCGCTCCCCGATTGAGCCCGTGGCTTTCTGTTTGCTATTTTGGTGCTGGTTTCTGTTTACCACGTCTACCTTTTACGGAAAGAACACCTGGTCTGAAGGCTGGTCAGGACCTGTGAGGGGGAGACCCCCCCCCCCCCCGCCCCCCAGTGCCGCTCAGGTGTGCCCATCTCTGTGCTTTAGCCAAATGCTCTTTTTTTCTGGCCTAAGAGGTTTTTTCCATTCTCTAATGTGTAGGCCCTAAGGTTTTACCCAATAGAGGAAGAACAGCTGTTTATTTGGCTTTTCTTTTGCAAAGTAGAAATGATTTTATCTCTGACTTTAAAAGTAAGAAATGTTACTAAAAATTAAGAAACTACAAAAAAGTATGATGAAGGAAATACAAATCACCATGAATCCTATTACTGTTAACATTTTGGTCTATGTCCTTCCAGACCTTTCTCCTGCTGTGGGCTTTTGTAAACATGAAACTAGGTGAGTAGAAGAACACTTTGGACAGATTGTTAATCTTTCCCCAACGGAGAGTTTACAGTACTATTAAGAGTATCTTTCGGTGTTAAAGAAGAAGTTAATACACTGTTTGTGGAAGTGACATGTACATTGTTTTCCACTGTAGGATTTCCAGTGTTTCATTCAACTGATCTTCTCTTTCCCAACTTTTTCCTACTCTAGATTACATTGGGATGAACATCCTCATACATCTGTGCATGTTTTTTATGATTGTTTGATGTCTGATTATTTCCTTAGGTTAAATTTCTAAAAGTAGAAGTGCTGAGTGAAAGATGTGTGTATATTTTTAAGACTTCGGGTATGTATTAACCAGACTTTCCAGACAAGGGGAACCAATTTATAGCAGCAATTGCACTAAATTCCTTGTATGACTTATTTCTGAGTAAGTAACGTAATCTCATGGTCCCCCCCACCCCAAAAAAGGCATAAAGGGAAGTCTCCTGTCTCTCTGCCCCCACCATTGTTGATTTCTTTGTGTATCCCTCAAGAGTTTCTTTATACATAGAAACAAATATGAATATATGTTATTTTTCCCTTATGTACACAGTCTAGCATGCTATGCATACTCTTCTGCACCTTGCTTTTTAATTTTTTTTAATTAACAGTGTTTCTTAGACTTTCCAAATTAGTACATGAAAGCTTAAATTCTCTCTCTTTCCATTTCTTTCTCTCTGTCTCTCAAAGCTCCATAATTTTCCCTGATCTGAAGGTCCATATTTCATGTACCCAGTTCCCCATTGATAGATATTTGAGTTGCTTCCATCCCTTGCTCTGGAAACAACGCCGCCTTGAAGAACTTTGCATGTCCACCATTTGACATTGATGCACGTTGATCTGCAGGGTACCTGCCTGCAAGGAGAGCTGTGGGTCCGTGGACGTGGATTTGTGAATGTCATGGGTACTGCCAACGTGCCTTTATGTGTCCATTTAGACTTTCCCCAGCGCCATTGGAGAGAGCCTTGTCCACAGCCCTACGGAGTCCACTTTCAATTCTAATTCTTTCATGATCACTCTGGTCGTGCAAATACTGTGCACATAAGGAATGCAAAAAACACAGCAAAACAAACCACCCTTTCTTGTAGGAGAGTGTGTAAGTGCCCCTTGAATTCAATCAGGAGTCAGAAGAGAGACTAAAGCTGGTTACTGTGGGACGCCACCCCCAACACTCCTGAGCCGCCTCCCTCCCTCCCTTCCCCTTCCCCTCCCCTCCCAGTCTGTCTCCAAACTGAAATAACGCCACTTCCTTTTATGAAGCGGGCAGTGGCTCCCCGTGTGTGCCACCAGCAGAGCAATGAGTCCTTTTAGAGCCCCACCTCGAGACTAGCAGTCACCTGGCTACAGCTTAGCTAAGTGGTATTTGAAGTAAACATTCCAACAGTGAAAAGCTTGAGGAATCCAAACGACTGCAGCTAAAACTGACAAAGCGTGGGCGTGGCCAGGTGGACAGGGGCCGGTTCCTGGTGGCTTTAGCCCCGGGGCCAAGCAGTGCTGCAGCCAGCCCAGCCCTGGGCAGAGGGCCACCTGAGTCGGTGGTGCAGCTCTAGCCAGCATCCTGGTGGACCAGACAAGCCCACCTTCATGCAGTTTTGTTCCAAGCACTATGGTTTCCAAACCACAGAAACAAACTGATACTTTTTAATACAGTGTGATTTTAAAAAATTCTACTAATAAAGAGAAAGAAGATGAACTGGTGGCTTACAAGTTTTTTAATAAAAGTGGGAGGAACTGTTTTCTTCGGAATACCGATAGGGTAAGAAGCCTGTGTGCGCTGATAGGCGATCCTGGCCCAGTCTGTTCTTTGTGCCCTATGTGCTGAAGTATCTAGAAGTGTTGCATTTCGGGCTTTTCCAAACTGCTATAGCAGCCAGTGTCCCCGGGGCTGACTTGTCAGTTCAGCTGAGCCCAGGAGAGTTCTGGGGGCTGCCCGTGGGAATGCAGGGCTCCACCTGGTAGCTTTGCGGGACTCTGACTCCATCCCTGCTGCTGCCGGTGTCCCTTTCTGATGGCTTTAACATGCAAACATTTGAGTCACCTGTCCCGTGCGGGAGTGAGCTCCTCTAAAACACACGTTGGAATCAGGGCGGATCCCCCTACCCCCATTTTATTTCTAGTTTCAAGTCCTCTAAACTCATGTAACTTTCTACTTTATTCTTCTAGATGAGTACGTTCTAACCACGGGCCTTTCAGAGTTTCCTTCCCAGGGGCTGTTTGTTGTTGGCCGTTCCTGGACCAGGCTGGTTTCTCCAGGGCTCCGGTGGTCTTTGACGCTCTTCCGGGGCTTGCTGCCTGCTGCTCTGGAGGCCCAGCCAGTGGTCTCTCAGGCAGTGTGACCCCCAGAGTGGGCTCGCCTGGCCTGACTGAGGGCTGGTTTGCTTTCTTTTGAGACCCGCTGTGGTCCTCGTCTTCCAGGGCCCAGCCGCGCTGAGATGAGACTGCTCCCACTGGGCACTTAGCGGGCTGCCCGAGGGATCCCTGGTGGGGTTCCAGATGGAGCCTTGATTCACCCGGAGGCTCTGCTCCTGCCTGGAGGCAGCACAGCGGCTCCCGGTCACTCGAGGTCACTCAGTGCAGGCACTCAGCCTGCTTCCGCACTGGGGCACGTGTCTGCGTGTACAGGACTGTAGGATCATGCTCTCGTCGTCCCCCACTTGGGGACCTCCATGGTGGGTGGAGACAAACAGGAGTCAGCTGGGACTGGAGGGGACGGTGACTTTGCTGGGGGAGAGGCTGTGTTTGTGGACCGCAGTGCACACCTCGTCCAGAATTGCGTGAACACCTGCGGGAAAGGCCTGCTTTCAAAACAGCTAAAGGCACATGAGACTCTGCACAGGAATGCCAGAATGCGTTAGACAATGTGCTCCATCGAAAGGGATGTTTTGAACAAACTTAGGAAAGGATTTTTTTAAATGGCTTTCATAAAAACAGTCCTAGGAGTAGGTCATAGAGTTTGGAGAATTTGTCTTCAGAAAATTCAATTCCAGCGTATTTATTTTTGATGGAAGCTTGTTGTGGAACCTTCAGAAGTCCCTGTTCCTTAGAAACGGCCACATTAGGAGTGATTGTGCACAGCGAGTTTGGAGGAAGGTGTGCATCCCCCTAGAGAATGGGCCTTGGGGCCTTTCTCCTTATCACACATCCCCCAGACCCCTCACTGGCCTCGTAAAGAAACAGATGGCGTACCAGGAATAGCTCAGAAATCACCTTGGCTCCTGGCTGTATAAAGAGAAAGGACTGGGACCATAAAAATCTGAAATCTCCCAGGAAAGGAAATTATTCCCTCAATGAAATATTGATGTAGGGGGAGCATTTAAAAAGACAAAAATTATGAATCCGGATTCGAGTTGAACCAGATCCTGTACTCTAACCTTTTTGAGGATTGTTCATTTAAGAGCAAATAGAATGAAATATAGACTGTAAAAGCAAATCATTTTTATGCTTCCTGGGTTTTTCTTGTCACGTGATTCAACGAACTAATACAAGAGCAGGTTTGGGAATGAGGACCGTGGGGCTTGCATCAGGTCAGGCACACACTGTGACTTTTTAGGGCCGGGCGAGGGCCTGGCTGGGGAGCGCGGCAGAGCCAGAGAGGCCTCTGGAACGGGATCCTCTGTGAAGAGCATTCTGTTGAGCAGAAATTGCCTGTCCCGTGTCCGAGCAGGGGGAGCAGAGGTTTGAGAAGAGTGTCTTTGTCTGATTGATTTGGGGGGAGCCCCCCAGAAGCTGATGTTTTATGTGGAGGTGGGGAAGCTGGGCTGGGTTACATGTATGTACCTGTAGGAATAAACAATTCTTTTGAAACATCACTAGAAGGAAAAAAAAAAAAGGCAGCTGAAGATTTATCTGAAAAGGAAGTGGGAAGTTAAACTTGCTGGAGATCTCATTACTGTCTGTCTCGCTAACCGTAATTAAAAAATGCCTGAATGATCTTAATAACACATGATTCAGCTGACAAGCACTAATTGCCCTGTATCAGGCCAAGAGAAGATGAATGTTGTCAAGAAAACCACAAGTCAGACAAGCTCATTCTCTCTGAGTCTGACACCGTGTTCCCATGTACAGACCAGTTTTTACTGGAGCCTTTCCAGCATCAAAAGAAGCTCTTTACCTTCCCATTAATTTCCATCGCTGGCAGGCCCGAGTTGTTTGTGACGCCCCGTTCTCATTCCTCCTGCTCGCCCGCTCAGAGCCTCGGTCCGCAGACAAAGTGTAAATATGTTTCTTGCTCTTATCTTGGTCCTTTTTAAGAAAAGAAATCTGTTCCCATTCAATACTAATGCCCCGGTGGGCTTGTCAGTGAATTACATGGCATTTGGGAATTGATTTTCTGACGCCGCCAATTTGTCAAGAATTTCTTCTGCCTTTTCAGCGATTTGACAGAACCTGTTGGGCCACGAGTCATGTGAGTGGGTATTCCGCCTGCAGAGAAAAGAACCAGCAGCTCCTTATTGCTTGGGCATCCAGAAGCCGCCTTGAAGGGGGTGGTTTTGAGGAAGGAGAGGGAAGAATACTGATATTGGCTCCTTCCTACATGTCTGAAGGATGGCACGTCATTCTGTCACGCTAGAACCGAGTCATAGTCTGAGTCTAATGTTGAAACTCAGTCCCCAAAAAAGGGGCCTAGCGTCTCCAGGCCCCGGGCGGTGGGCCTGTGGGAGAAGGGGCTGCAGCTTAGTAGCCGGCCCTGACTGCCCACCACGTCCTTTCCTCACCATGCACATCGGTCCCTTGGCACCCAGCCCTGTGCTGGGGAGGGAGATGGACATGGCACCTGCCCTCACCCAGGCTGGGCGGACGTCTGCTGGAACACGCAGAGGCACAGTGCGTGAAGTCCAGACCAGCATCCTCGGTGACAGCCCTGTCCCTGTCCTCCGGAGAGGCAGGGGAACTGGGGTGGGGAGATTGGCTCTGAAACCTGGCCGAGCTGGGCTCTGGCCGTGGGGCCAAGGGCACAGTTCTTGACATCTGAGCACGTCCTTGTCTGAGAAAGGGCAGTAGCCCCTCAGGGCCGGGGTGAGGTCCTGATGAGGGGCCGCTCCTTGTAAGGCTGCCTGGCACAGTGCTTGGTCTGCCGTCATCGCTTCGAAGGTCAGGGAATTAGATGAGAGTGCTCACATTGCCCAGGGCGGCGAGGTGCACATGTTAGGAGCACAGTAAAGTGCTGAGAAAGGAACTCATGTCGTCGTAGAAGGAGGCCGATGAGGCTAGTAAATGAATAAGCGTAACACTGTGCGTCAGTCCGTCCACCAGCTTGGTGAAGTGATGCGACCAGTCCCCGAGTGCTCCCTGCTGGCAGAGGGATGACCATCTGCCAGGAGCACTGCGGAGCCACCCCCACCCAGAGCTGTGGGTTTAGCCTAGTTAGCGAAAGTGTCTCTTTTCAGAGACCTATTTTCTTGAAATTAAAGTGAAATTTGTGATGATTACCAAATACTGTCAACGTGACTTAGTTGTAGAAAAAAACAGAATCATGAAGTTGTGCGTGGACATAAAGCCAGGTGCCTATGGATCCCTGCTCTGAGCCAGCCTCCTTGGTTGGAATCGTCTTTCTTGATGACCTGGTGACCTCGGGAGTCGCTGGAGGCCCGGACTTCCCCATGGCCGGGCACAGGCTGTCCCCCGCCTCCCTGCCCCTCTGGTTGTCCTGCAAGTTGAAAATCAGGAGTAAAGCCTCTGCAGACCTCGAGACCCGGCCGGTTCTGCGTATTCTAAGTAACAGCACCTCTGTGTGGTAGCATGTCACCTTTGTCATTTAATTTGTGTGTAGTCCTGAGTCACCGGAAAGGGGACCAGAGAATCCAGATCAGTGACGGATTCCAAGCCTCAGCCTCGCTGGCTCAGTTTTTAAATTTTAGGCAGTGAAGGGGATGGTTGTTCATTTAATCTTCAGATTTCACTGAGTTTTCATATGTGGGAGTGGTGCTCATCACACTGATTTTTTTTTTTAATCAAGTTATTTATATTATGGGGCCAGTCTGTCACACGTCTGAACGCGGAATGTTGCCACCCTTTTAATCAGAATCCTGCCAGTTATTTCTGTTTACAATAGAGCTATTGAAAATTCTATTGGAATGAAACTAGCATAATATAGAAATTGTTGGCTTGCATGAGATCTTTATAATATGTACATGCAGACAAAGTTGGCTTTAGTTCAGAAGGCTATTTCTATTTATTGTTGTGCTTTTCTTAGCTAACGATATAGAGCCCCCACTGCGTGCCAGATGCACAGATTGAGAAACACAGGGGAATGGAGTCCCTGGCCACGGACCTTGGGACCTCGCCATCTCTCATCTTATCTCTAGAGTCCGGTGGACTCCCAGCAGTATCTGATTCCAGAACTCCTCTCTTCTCTCCCGTCACTTGATGTGGGCTTGCCTCTCGGGTAGTTGCTGCAGGAGTTTGTATTTGGGAGGGAAGGCAGCATGCCCATGGGGGCCTCATCGCAGAGCCGCAGGGCTGTTTTGGATGGGTAATTATTTAAGCCCCTGCAGGGTGGGTGAGTGTTAAGCTTCCCCTCTCCAGTGTCCCAGCCCACCCTGCACGTTGGACTGTGGTGCCTGGGAAAGCTGGCTTCTCCAGGAGCGCAGAATAGCTAACAGGCGGGGCTTTGAAACAAAACACATGTGATTGTCAATTTCATGGATTACAGTTAATTCTGTTTAATGTCCTCTTTTTTTCTTTCTGCAAAGTCCTGTGCATGATAGAACATTGACTTTAGCGTGGGGTGCTTAATACTTGATTTGGCGCTTTAATGGATATTTACACAGTGACACCACAAATGTTAAATAAACAGGGGATTTGTCCTAATGAGATCTTCAGCGACTCGAGGCCGTTTTCGCCCTTGCCTTCTGGATTGCTGCGCTCCACTTCTGCCTCGTTTCCGTGGAGCTGGTGGCCCTGCAGCAGCCCAATGCTCTCGGCTCTCCTCAGTGGGTTCCAGGCTCTTTGAAGCGCTCGCTTCCTCCCCTCTCTCCACGTGCCCTCTGCAGAGCCTCGTTCTGTGATTTGCATGTAGCGGAAAGATTTGTTGAACTGAATTATTTTTACACACAAGCCTTTCATGTGGCCAGCGTTTTGAGGTCTGTTTCCTTTGGCTGGAGGCTGGGAGAAATCTTCCAGTTCACCGAGGAGTGTCGGTAGCTTCGGGTACTGGGGTGCCCTGCTAGGGCCAGATGCAACGGTCTCGCTGGGAGGATTTCCAGCCGGGAGGGGGCATGAGGCAGTGCACATCCCCTCACATCCCCACTGCAGTGTTTTGGTGGAGACGAGCGCGACTCGTCAGTGGTGTCGGTCAGTAGGGCGGTCCAGAAGGCCTCCGGGGTCCATGCTGTTGGAGAGGCAGGTTCCTCCTGTGGGCTGAGCGGGAGGAGGGCAGAGGGAGCGAATCAGAGATGGAAGAATCAGCCCAGGGCACCCCAGATCTCAGAGGCCCCCGTCCTTAAAGGCCCAGCTCAGTGCTGTCGAGATCTCCGCATTTTGTATCTCATGGATTAGTCAAGAAATAGTCATGTTTTCCAAGGATATTTTGCTGGCTTTTTCTGATGAGGCTCTTGGCTTCAAGGAATAGTAACGATAGATTATACTTATGGAGTATTTGCCTTGTGCCAGGGGCTCTTCTGAGCTCTTCTCATCTTCTGACTCGGTGTTCACAAGCTTTATTTGTAGAGGAGGAAGTAGGCACGAGCAGGTGGGAGGTCTGGTCCCAGGGTCCGCGCACCCCTGTGGGAAGACCCTCTGGGAGTGGCAGGTGGAGAGTTCCCCAAGCCCCTCCTATCTTCTGATGGAGCCGAATGTCTGCGCCGTTGTGAGCCAGCTCTGCCTAGTCACCTTCCAAAACGTCAGCCCCAGCCTCGAGGAGCTGCGGGTACTTGCAAGCGGCGCTGGCTTTTTGTGCTGACTTTTACGATGACTCGGCTGCACGCAGTACCTATGGTGTCACTGAAAGCTCACAGTCCACTGTGAGGACCCACGTGTCCAGCAAGTATTTGGGAAGTCCTGACCTTGAAAGTCTGCGCACCAGCCTGGCCGAAGGTGGATTTCGTCCCCAAGTGTGCCGCCGCACCATGACAGTCAGGCGGGCCCTGGCCTTCGGAGGAGGCCCCGCACGGCCGCTCCTGTCCGTCTTTCCTCCCCCAGGCTCTAGGTCACACTCACCTTGTTGGGATTCAGAGGCAGCTTGAGAGCTCACACGTTCTCTGGCCCACCTGGGTTTAATGCTGCCCCATGGTGACAAAAGGAGCCCTCAGGACTCAGCCACGGTGCAGCCCCCACCCCGTCCCCAGCACAGAGCAGGGACAGCGCTGGTGCCCAAGGACATATGTTCTTGCGAACAGGGTGGGTGACGAATGCTGTTGGGAGTCGCGTCTGGGCTGGTGGGCACTGGCAGTGAAGCTTTACAGGGGCTTTGCCCGTGGGGAGACTTCTGGGAGGGGCGCCCCCACCAAGGAGGGAGGTGCCGGTGCCATTTCCTCCCTTCTTCCCGACATAGGCAACATCCTACCCTCTTTAACCACTCACTCCTTGTCCCCTCTCTTTCTGCATTGTGCGTTCACAAAGAGGGTGAGGGCCGCCCAGGACACTGGCATCAGCGTTAGGCCCACCTGCGAGAACCCAAGGTGGCAGATGCCCCCTGACCCTGACGGGGCCTGCGGGAGGAGCCAGTGGCAGGCAGAAGGTGCACAGCTGTGTGGTCCACGCCAGCGGCACAGCGTCGTCCTCTGGGATTCGTTCTCATCCGGCATTTCCTGCTCTTAGTGCCGGGGATTGAAGAACCAAATCCCTAACTGTCACTGATGAGGAGAATGACCTTCGTTTGCCTAGAAGCTGCTGGTTCTTAGTGTCTCCTGGTTTAAGTGCAGCTCGCCGATCTTGGGGACCTTTGCGTGCTTGTTCCAGGAGGATGCATCCCACGCCAGGAAACTGTGATGGGTAAAGTTGAACTTAGGAACTTCCAGGATAAAGCTCATCGAGCATCAATAAGTTCAATAAACATTTGCAAGTGTCTTCCTTGTGCCTGGCACAGTGCTTTATCTCATTCAATTCCATTGGATTATAAATTCCTATTTGCTTCTAACTTAGGTACACATGTCTATTCATGTTTACTTATAAACAAGTTTACTTAAGCCAGCCCTGGTTAAGGTTTGGTGCTTTCACGGCTGCAGCCCAGGTTTGTGTCCCGGCCAGGGAGCCACATTACCCTCGTCTGTCGGTTGTCACACTGTGGCAGCTGCGTGTTGCTGTGATGCTGAAAGCTATGCCACCGGGATTTCAAATACCAGCAGGGTCACCCATGGTGGACAGGTTCCAGCAGAGCTTCCAGACTCAGACAGACTAGGAAGAAGGACCTGGCCACCGCTTCTGAAAAAACTGGCCATGAAAACACTGGCCTCTGAATAGCAGCAGAGCCTTGTCTGATAGAGCGCAGAAGGGGAGAAGATGGCACAGAAAGACAGGGCAGGGTTCTGCTCCGTTGGACACAGAGTACCTAGGAGTTGGAATCGACTCAACGGCACTAACAACAATAAATTTATTTAACACGTGAGGCTGTTGGTTTATCGTCTTTCTCCTGTTTGTACTGTCAGCTTGAATATCTTGTTCACTGAGAGAGTTTCAGTTCCTAAACTGCATGCGTGAATGAATGAATGAGTGAATGAATGAATCAGGCCCATCTTTTCCTTTCTCCCCAGGATCTGGCACACAGGACGGACACATGGTCTGGCACACATGGTCGTTAAAGTTTGCTGACTTTAATCAGTGCTCATGAAACCCTACAGTCTTATCTTGCAGATTAGAAATTGATGCTCAGAGAGAGAATTTTCCCTGAGGACGGCTTGTGAGGGAACCCTGCCCCTCTTCCAGTCCCGGGCCTTCTTCCCCGTTGCCACAGCTTCGTCTCCAGGTGCACGTTAGCTTTTAGGATTTTTTTCTCCTTTAGCTTTTGACTTGCTTTAAGCTTTAAGGGATTCCTAACATAGATGTGAGAAGAGGAAACCAGCCTTTTCTCTTTCTAGAACGTCCAGTGCCTGTGAAGGGCTCAGGAAATGATTTCTCAGTAGAAGCCACTGCAATGGAAAGAATCGTTTGGCTGGTTGCATGCAGCTGCTGAAACTCTCCTTTAGTCCAAATGACTGGAGATGCTCTGTTTTCTGGAAGTCCCAGCTTTTCCGCCCTTGCTTTGCTTAGACAGGGTTCCAGGGTCTTTGTAGCAGAAACACAGCTGTTTTGAAAGTAGAACCATTCCTGCTGGTCTGTGGTGGGGTGTCCTCAAGGATTTGGGGAGAGGGGAAGATGGTGGTAGGAACCCACTGGAAGAAGAGAATGCTGGGAAAAACATGGAGTTTAGTATCAGGAGGCCTAATACGGGTTAGCAGACAGGTGTGCTGAGTCTTCAGAGATCCAAGGAGTCTGGGCAGTGAGGAGTCTGTTGGCTCAGATCAGGAACCCCACCCAGGCGCAGTGGAGTAAGAGGGCAAGGTGAAAGGCAGGGGTCAGTTCCAGAGGCACCAAACTCTCAGACGGTGACCAAAATGGGGACATGAGAGCTTGAGAGTCAGAGCAGAGCAGTAGGCGGTCTCCTCCTGTCCCCCTCTCTCCCTGCCCCCCTCCTGCCTTGGGTCAGAACTGGCTGGGCAGCTGCCCCCGCCATCTGCCCTGGGCAGGAGTCAGGGCTGGAGGGGGCGCGTGCCGGGCAGAGCTGTGCACTGGATCTATTCTCGGCATCAGTGGGAAACACGCACCTTACATTTTTGAGCTGCTGCTTTTAGGGGTCAGCATGGGGCAAAGGGGTGGGTCTCTTTTAGAAAGCATTTGTAAAGGTTGGTTGCAGAATAGCAGCGTGGTTCTCCTGTGTGTCTTTTCGCACACTGCCGGAACACAAGTCCACCTCCCTGCTTGCTGGCTGTATGTATTGGAACCATCATTAATCGTTATCTGCCTAGTGAATCGGACGGGTTGACCTTGAACCTCTTGGTGTGGGTGGCCATTACCATCTACCCCTCTCTCCTCACGCGCTAACAGGAGATGGTTTTTATTTCTGAAGTGTGGCTCGACATTGTTTGAGCTGTTGCTTGCTTCTTATTTTTGACTCTTCTTTTGTCACTTAAGTAGGATGTCTTAATTCTTAATTTAGTGTTAGATCATTTAGCAGAATTTTTTCCCTTGTTTTTTCTTTTTCTAATATTTTTTGGATCGCATTTTGAACGCTTGCCTCTGGAGATATCTCAGAATTACTGTTGATCCTGTAGTTCTGCTCTCAAAGGCGTTTAGCTGTTCGATGTAGACGGACGCGCTTCCTTCAGTCGTTTCATTTAGAGCTGCCGTCCAGGGACACCGGCCCTTTGGAATGAGCTCCAGAGTCTGGGGCTGGACTTGGGGAATGCGGAGCGGACCTTCAGACTCCCTTGATGATGGGGTGTACTTCTGACCTGCATTCGGGGCTGTGGGGAACCCCACGATGAGTAAGACAGCCCCTGTCTTCCAGGAGCTGCCTTTAGTAGGGTCAGGAAGACCCACTAACACTAACAACCAAAAACCACCAGAATGTGATACGGGCGACAGGGGTGCAGGCGAGGCAGAAAGAGTTTGGACTGGGGCGGGGGAGCAGGGAAGGATTCACAGACATGGTGGCATTTGAATTCCAAGTTTGCAGCTTTTGCCTTCAATATTAATTTGGGGGCAGTAGTTCGTTATTCTTCCCCCTAAATTCAAAGAAATTGTGACATTTGGGTTTTTAGACCAATTGGGGTAGATGCTGAGTTTCTGTATGGAGACAGTCTGCTCACTTCACTTGTCTCCTCCATTGCATAGTGTCAGTAAATATTAAATGGAATCACTTTTAAGCCTTTGTTGTTGCTGCTGTTAATTATCTTCCTCTGGGTTGCTATATTTTGTGTCACGTAGACTGTAGACTGGAAGCCCCGTGTGGGTAGGGACGGTGCCCACGTTAGCTTTTTGTCCCCACAGATCGGCTTGTCGGAGGTGGGGGGCTCACTAAATGCTCGTTGAGTGAGTCAGACCCCGGAGCATCTTTTTTGATTTTAAATGGAGCGCTTGTCCACGTTCTGTACCTCTGCTTGCTCTGAGCTGACCGTGGGCAAGCTGAGCACGGGCGGACTTAGCAATTTGTTGGTCAGGTTCTTTTAATTTGAGGTTGAGTAGCGCTCCTTTTCCTCCCGTTTGGTGAAGTGGTGTGATGCTTTAGCACATTTTCGATGAGATTACGTAAGCTGCTGTTACTCACCATCAAGTGTCTTCTAATCCAGAGAGAAGATGTTCCCTCCTTCGTTTGCACAACAGAGTGTTTCTGGCACCGAGTCCGCAAGTGTCTTCTGGTGGTTCCGTTTTTCAAAACTTATTGTGGGCTTCTGATCACCCTCATGTAGCCGTCCAGGGCAGAAATCGCCACTTCAACAAGACAACTTTGTAATGAACGGGAGGAAATGGGCTCGTCATTACTGTGTTATATGCAGCCTAAAAATCTATGTGGATTTTTATTTCGTGAGAATGTGACTGTTTAATTGAAAAATGTTGTTAAAATGTGCTTTTCTTTCCCGTCAGTCTGTTGTTAATGCTTATATATCCAAACTCGAGTCGTTCACATTGGCGACCCTTTGCCAAAATACTTCTTTTCATTTTTTTGTGCGGAATTTTGTGATGCTTGATCTGTTCTTGTTTAATTAGGCCCTGCAAGAGAGTGAAGGAGAGCTGTATTTAAATTTTTAGACAATTAAAGGGCCTAAAACTATCCTAGATGAAAGGCACAAAAAAATTAACTTTAATATTTATTATATGAATAAAACCAATAGGGACAATATCTCCAGAAACCCTTTCTCTTTTTCCTTCTTCAGCTGGCTGGATAAGATTAACAGCAGGCTTGGAAGTGGCATTTTTGCTAGTTTTTCTTGTTCTGTTACTAGAAAATAACTCTAAGAGGGAATAGAAACTCTCGGTCTCCTGGTTTTCTGGGGGCAGGTTGTAGAGTTTATAACTCACTAATATAATAAAATGTTGATAACATTACCCTATTTCGTTCTTTGATAGAACAGTCCCAATTTCAACTTTTATTGGGATTCCTTCTAAAATTTTAATCTCGGAAACAAAACCATGTGCGACATACTCGCCTTGTACACGGAAAGTTCCTCGAACACCGGTTCCAGGGCTGTGGCCAAAAGAAGCTCGGGTGGAAGCACGTCGTGGGCCTGGCTGTGAACACTCTTTTCACTGTTTGGGCAACCGTACCCCATCTGGGCTGTGGATTACCAGGGACTTTTCTAGAAAAATGAACAGATCCAGTGGCGTCAAATGAAGACGATGGGCAGAAAGAAGGAAGGGGACATGGCCTAGCTCAAGCGCTTGTATTTCTCCTGTAACGTTTGATTTCCCAGATTGGATTGGCTGTTGTGATGGAAAAGATTGTCAGCACTATGTAAATGAGAAGAAGAAGGGAAAGTGCATCTCATGCAGATAATTTCTATGTAGATAATTTGCCATAAAAATTTATATTGCAGTCCTTAAAACCTTCGGAGATTTAGTCTGTCTAGGGAAAGGTGATTTATACGGTATTAAAACAGTTTTTATGTTCCAGTCCTTTAGATTTAATGTTTATTGCCTATAAAAATGAAATCTTCTTGTGGATATTTAAAAGTTTTGGTACTGTGTGAAATATATATTCGAGTTAGACTTTGAAATGCCTTGGAGATGTTGTAAATAAGTGGCACATCCTTTGCTCCAAAGTCCGCGCTGCTGTCTGGGCCCATGTCTCTGCTTTGCACACTTTGGAGGTTGCACAGGTGCGGTGTCTCATCACCATGGTGAGGTTGCCAGGTAGGCAAATGTCTTATGTGGGGATCATGTTGGTTTTTAAAAAAAATTTCAATTAGCTAACAAGTCTAGAAATATCACAGTTCCTCAGAAAGTTATGCAAGGTGTGACCAGAATTTCATTCAGATCTGGAGAGCTGCATGAATTATGGTCCAGGTTTTAAAGCAAGGAAGTGCCTTGGCAATGCAGTATCAGGTGCAGAGCAGTTTGGGGCTTTTGCAGCCCCTTGGATTCATAAATAATGGCGTGCTTTAATGCCAATCTTAAATAAAACTCTTAGGGAGTAAATCATATGGTGGGAGGCGGTGCTGCTGGGAAGGGGGAACCATTTCAGCATTTTGGGGGCCCCCGAAGGATGTCTTGTGAACTGACAGGCCCAGAGACCAGGACTGGTTTGGTTGTGAACTAAAGCCTTGTTTCCGTAGCCCTGGGGTGTGCTTGGCTGGGCTGTCCTGTCTAGATGCGGTCCGTGCTGGGTGGGTTGGCCCGCCCCTGCGGTGCGTATGCGCCAAGCGCCTGTCTCAGGCTGAGGCCTGCTCAGCTGTCCAGCCTCTTAGGTGCTGGACATTTTAGAAATTACATGGGAAATGCTTTTCCTTGAGATTTGCAGGAAAAGGTGGAGCTCATCAGCAAGGCCACCCCATTATAGCCGCAGTGGGAATCCCTGTGGCAGGGCCATTGGAAAACAGCCTGTAGTTGGGCTGAGCCTGGCCTGGGGTGCCGGCTGCTCTCTGCGGACTGGAGTGGCAGGGAGAGGAGACTGGATGTGGAGACTTCACTTGGGCTGCCCGGTTTGGAATTGGGAATAAAATTTCAAAGTAATAATATTTGGATAATATCGGGAATCAAATCGGGGAGTTTGAAATTGCTGCGATGGGGGTGTTCTCAGCTCTCCAGTGGAGGATGCTCGTCCATGGGGGCAAGTGTCAGTAAGCTTCGCCGGGGGCTGCGCCGTGAGGCTCAGCCTTCAAGCACCAAGAGTCACCTGCATTCTTAAAGAATGCTGGGGAAAGAAAGACTGAGAGCCCCTGAAATTCTGAACCTTCCAGATGGAACTCATGTGGCTTCCTGCAGTAATCTTGTCGAAGCTATTGGGTTTTAAGGCAGAATCAGTGAATTCAGCGACTGTTGCCTAATTATTGTAGCAGTGAAAGTGGTGGCGATTCTCCAGGGGATGGATTACTGATGGACTTGTATCACCAATACAATGAAGCCAGATCGGTGGCTCACAGTCACCAGCCTCTCAGCTTTCAGCTTGCTTTAACCTGCATAGGTGGCTTTCCAGGTTGGGCAGAGTTGTTGGTGACAGGGGTTGGGGGGGGGGGGGGGGGCAATTTGAGAAAGGGGTCAGTGAGGGAGCAGGTGTCAGGAAGAAGAAGCGCCAGGCACTGTGGGGACAGTCCCCGCCCAGAGTTAGGTATGGAATCAACATGCGTTTGCTGAAAGTAAATGGGTGTGTGCGGCGACAGCCCCTCCCTGAGTCCGGAGGGGACGAAGTAACGCCACCGTCAGCTTTGTGCGACAAGGGCCAGTGAACAGATTGCCGGTGTTGCTTCTCCTCAGGAAGGAATCGTGGGCTCCCCAGCTTTAGAAGCTCCTTTGTCAGCGTGAACTGTACGATCTGAAAGGCATGCGAACATGCAGACTTTCCAATGACAGTGTGTGAAGCGAGGCCAGCTACATAGCTACATCGACTAATATTTTTGGTATAAAGCAGTTGCTAAAATTAATTCCAGTCTGAAACTTGATGAATTCTCAGTCATGGAATTAACAGGTTTCAAATGGAAAAAAAAAAAACTAGCTTGATTAAAAATAAATGTGTATGCAGGAAATTTGGAGCCTGTCCCTAACAAACTGAATACAAAGTTTTTCATTTTAGACAATTGGTTTGCCTTTTTGTATTTATGAGGAAAGTACTTATTCATATCTAGAAATTTGTAGATCATTAGCCATTTCCTGCCCCCAACAGTCTCTTCTGAGCAGTCAGTGTTGTCGTTTGTGCCTAAGGCCAGCAGGAGCAGGCTGTCCATATGGGGAGTGAGACACACGCTGGCTCCCCGGCCCTTGGCTGGCGCTGCTGGGCAGTAAAGTCATGCACGTGCCACCTCATACGATGCTCCTGGTACCCAGGAGGGGAAGCCTCCTTGCAGCCGGCACACCAGCTTACCTCCAGTCTTATCGGGCCTTCCTCTGAATTTACATCAAGTCAACTATTTAGGACACCTCTGTGTGTTTCACTTTGTTTTTAATGAGCTTTCAAACTCCCCCTGCCCATCTCTGTCCTCTCAGTGACAGCACAGAGTTTGACATCATGGGACATTAGACAGCTGTGGTTTGACACCCTTGCAGGCTTGGCCACTCCTGGGCGTGTTGGGTTAACACAGCAAGAAAAGAACAAGGGGCTCTTTGTTAGGCATTTGGAGATTCTGCACTTGGTTAATTAGAAGATTTCTAACAGTGGAGAAGGACTTAGGCTTCCTTCTTTTTGCTGGGTTGAGGATCACACGTGGGACATTGTAAACAGTTTACTCTTCCTGCCCAGCTTCAGTGTTGACTGACACCCAGAATGGAGCATGACCAGCCCATTATTGTCCCCAGATCTCTATAGGTTTTGCCATAGGAATCGAAAATCGAGTAACCAAATTTATTTCTAGCGTGTGTGCCTTTCAAGAGAATCCTGTGTTCCTGGATTCATTTAGGAGCAGCAGTCATGCCAAAAGCTGGACTTTATCAATTGTTTTGTAAAAAAAAAAAAAAAAAATCCGTACCCAGGTGCCACTGTAGTCCCAGGGCTGTGAAATAAGGCGTCCTCCCCCGTCTGCTTGCTGGGAGACCCAGTAGCACACCCCAGTCTGCCCCGTCAGGCTTGCCTGGCAGCCGGCCGGGCGAGGGATCCAGCAGAGTGAGGTCACCCTGGGAAGCGCACATGCGCTGGGAGGGGGAAGCCCGTTCCCCGGCTTTAAACCGCAAATGTCTTTTGATAACTAGTAAAATTGGCAGGCAGAGTGATTGAAAACATGTGAGAGGTAACTGGATCTAAGTTTCAAGTAGTACATATTTGAAAAGTTTTCCCTAATGTAAAAGTTACTCTTTAAGAGCCTTAAACTAATAAAAACAAGGAAATTCCATGTTACGGCTGCCACTCGGCCTTTCCATTTGTATTCCAGCAGTCAGATTTGACAGGTCCGATGCTGATTGGCTCCGGGACCCCCTTGAGCACTGAAAGCAGGGGACGCGAGCAAGGTCTGGCAACAGCTGGGTTGGAGACAGTCTCCGGCGGCCTCCATGCCAGGCTCCTAATTCCATTCGGGTCTATCCTATTTTCTCTTCTTGCGGCTGCTTCCTGTGTGTACTTTATTCACTGAAGCTGATTCAGGATTCTTTTACAGACAGTTCTTACTCCTTTTCTTCTTGTTGATCTCATTGCCGATTTTACCAGGGGGCTGCCTTCTCCTCAGTGTTAGTCTGGGCCTCTCTGGTCCTTGGTGAGCCTGTCCCTTGTCCCCTGGCTTCTCTGCTGCACTGCTGAGCGGCATGGCCTGATCTTAGCCTCTCCTCCCTCTAATCCGTTCTTCCTGTCGCCGCCAGAGTGATCTTTCTGAAGAACTGCGGTGATGGTCAACACCCTAGAGAGTCAGCTACACGTTGACTCGACACCGAGTCAGGAGCACATTCAAGGCTCCGACCAGCAACCCCCATCTTTTCCCTGATCCACCTCCTGCCTTTCTTAGTGACCCAACAAGTAAGAGTAACTGGCGCTTGAGCCCCCCCCACCCCCGTCTTGCCTTTCCTCAAAGCAGACCTGGCACTAGCAACCTGAGGGAAGGGCCACCAACCCCGCTTGAGGGGGACAGGCGACGGGGTTACAGAAAAGGAAAGCTGAGGGTATGCGGACCAGCCTCACCCACCCCACGATGAAGACACAATCACAGGACTTTAGGAGAGGGAGGGACCTAGAGTGCTTTCCCCCTTGTGCCCCTGGAGCGCCCCCCCCCATGTCCACCCCAAGCCGGTTGCACTTCAGAGAGCATCCTGCTGGAGTGGAGGGAGCAGATTTAGGTGCAGAAAGGATTGCCTCTAAAATCTCGCTCCACTGCTGTGTGACCTTGGTCAGGTCACCTTTCCCTCTGAACCTCAGTGTCCTTGCTCATTGGAGGAGCGTACATGTTGAGCAAGTTGTAGGATCGTGTGGGGATTACAAATGACACAGGATGAAAAGCTGGAGTCCCCCCAGGAAGCTGTGGCTGCAGCCGTTTTTATTGCCTCTGCCCATTCCGGGCCTCTGGAATCCTCCCTCTCCCCTTCCCCACATGGAATCTCACCCATCCTCTGAGGGCGTCTCTTGCTGCTGTCCCTATGAAGTCTTCCCTGTTGCTCCCAGCAGAAGGCCTCTCTCCCCTCTCCTCCCGAGCAGTCTGGGGCCCTCTCCGTGGCATCCTGCCTCCCCGCCGGCCGGTGGTTTCACTGAGTCGTAAGCTCTGTGAGCTCCAGTGCCTTCTGTCGGCCCTTTTTGCCGCGTCTCTCCCGGTGAGCCCAGGGGGCTCGGGAACGCCTCTCATGAGTGGATAGTAAGTTGACCATGGGGCTGAGCGGGACGGGCAGATTGCCAGAGCATTCGGGCTGTCTGGCTGTCCCCCAGGAATGAAGCCTTTGGTTTCCTTTGGCCTTCGCATCCCCTAGGTGTGCAGACGAACCAAAACCGGTCATTTCCTTCCTTCTGAGAGTCTTTGGGATGCGGATGGATTTTCCCTGATCCCAGTGGACCTTTCCAATTCAGGCCTTCCCACTGCAGCTGCGCAGGCTG
This sequence comes from Equus quagga, assembly GCF_021613505.1. Taxonomy (NCBI): domain Eukaryota; kingdom Metazoa; phylum Chordata; class Mammalia; order Perissodactyla; family Equidae; genus Equus; species Equus quagga. The sequence continues at coordinate 38,554,789 of NC_060273.1, forward strand.
AGCCTTTGCTCTTGCAGATTGTGTGCGGTTTCTTAAGTACAATACAGGTGGGTAGAAATCCAGTGACACGCGTTAATTAGACACTTAGGGACGGGGTATAGCTAGGAGTAGAGTAGGAAGTCCTCTTTTGTCTCAGCTCTTGTTGAAAATCTTGATAAAATAAATATATTGATGTGCTTTCTAGAATTAATAGAGCATCCTGAACATAATTGGTTGTTTTTGTTTTTGAGGATTGAAGATCTTGATTATCACTTTGGATCTATGGCAGTATTTCCCTTATGTTTACATTAGCTTGGCAGAATCAGATACTCGCTGGCATAGAAGACAGTGGGTGCCGCTCGTGCATCGCCCCCGTGGCTTCCTGCCTGGGGTGGGATGACGTGGGCAGAGCAACAGAGTAACGGAGGTTGCTTGGCCAGCGTTGCTTCCTGATGCTCATGGGCAGTGTCCCGGCGTCCGGGCCTCTGGCCGGTATTGCCGGGAGGGTGATGGGGTTGGGGGCGGTGTCCTTTTGATCACACTCTACTGGGAGCTGCCTCTGCCCCCCAAACCAGATCAGAGCCCTCTCCTCCCCCCGCGCCTTAAGAAGTCACGAGAGGCACAACACGGAAAGGACCAAGAATGCAGAGAATAGAGGAATGTCATTCCCGGGCCAAATCAGAGCAGCGTCATTTCGCTGAATTTGATAGAGAAAAATCTCCTTGATGTCTGTGGAATTAAGAAAGGACGTCTAGAGTTAGAGAAACCAGATGATGAGAACCTGAACTCGGAGCAGTCACGGAGAGATTGGGAACGCTTTGTAATTGACATTAATTTCCTGCCTCAAGATCTTGCCCCCTCCTCCCCCTCGTCCTTGTGGGGCCCCAAGGAGACCTGGGATAAAGAAGGTCAGAACCTGGGGGGTCTGGGGGCTGCTCTGGCTGCGGGCGCTGGATGTGGATTAACATCAGAACCCCATCATAGCGTTAGGGGCGGTTTGTTGTAACGGTGCTTGTCACCGTGTCCTCATCGTTTCGTGTGAGTTTGGGTGGTTGGCAGGAGCTCTGTAGCGGGCTCTGCGAAGTCTGAGGTAGAGCTCCCCTCTAACTGTTCTTTAGAAAGCTCCCTGTACAGGATGGCTGGAGTCGTCATTCTGGTGCCCAGAGTGGGCAGACTGGCAGCAGCACTTCCAGGCAGCTCATGGACAGTCCTTTGCCTCCCTGGGTGTCCCTCATGTCTAGCATAGCTAGAGGTGACACTCTTTAAGGATGTAAATGGCCCCTTTAAAATCACATTTCTGTTCTTGGCACTGGGAGCCCTCGTGTCGTGTCACCTGTTGGTGCCCAGCACCCAGGTTTCCTGACGGCGGCCAGCAGCACTGGTGCCAGGAGAGAGTGAAGGAATCATAGGCGACATTCACGTTCTTTGCCATATGAGTGTCATTCTGCCGGGCCATCTGGCTGGCAGCAGCTCTCAGCCAATGGCAGAATGTTGCAAACCTTGCTTGCTGAACACGGGACCAAAAATCTTGAAAATTAACTGCAAAAATAAAATCAAAGCTGGCTCGGAGGTGGCATCTCTTGGCCTGATATCAGCTGTTCAGATGAACCTGTTCTGTGTTGTTGATCGATGTCTGTTACTGGGTTGCTTCTCCCAGGAGCCGCTTGGGGTCTTAGAACTTTTACTTATAAATTCCAGGCAGAAGCATTTCGAGAGCTTTTTGGAGTTTTTATTCGCTAATTAAAATGTGAGAAGGGAGTGCAGCTACAGGTGGGGTTCTAGTGCGAGCCACAGCTGTGATTTAAAAAAACCCAAACCTGACAGGTTCAAAATGAAGTTATTAGCACCTCACCTGTAACTGTGATGGCTTTTAACTTTCGTGATCTGGCTCTCGAGCACCCCCACCCCCGGAGTAGACAAAAACGGAGCTCAGTGAGGAAGGTGGAGGGTGCTTTGTCCTTGCAGAATAAGAACTGCCATTTCTCTGGAGCTTTTTTAACTTAGAAGAGTTCTTCTTCTTTATGTCACGCAGTTTTCCAGCAACCCTGTGAGCCAGGGTAGGTGGTACGTTTTACAGATGAGAAAACCAAGACCCAGGGCATCTTGGGGACTTGTCCAAATTCCTGGAGCCAGGATGGAGCCAGGTCTCCGCAAAAGTCTCCTGCCGCTCGCCCCCTGGACGTCACTGACACCGGAAGAGACAGGGCCATGTGTGAATCCTGAAGATTGGGCCACGAGGCTTCTGCCACTTACAAGATCATTGAAATCGACTCTGATTGTGAAAATCACATTCGGCTGATTGCCCACCAAGCCCAGTTTCACATTCCTAATAATCCCCAAAGCGTCTCTGTGCTGGCACACACGCTGGGGGTGCTTTGATGCACAGCCGTGTCTGTGCCAGCAGATGTTTGTGGCTGGGGTAGCCCAAACAGAGAGCGAGCGACCGAGTGAGAGAGAGAATGAGCCAGTGAGCGCTGCCGGGCGGTGGGTGGTTTTGCGCCAAGCATTCTCCCGGAGAAGCGGAGGGAACCTCTGCCAGCGTGGCTGGTGCCCTAACAAATTGATTCCTGCCAAACAATAGAAATAAATATTTCCACCAGACAGAAATTTTGGCTCCTAGAGTATTCAAATTAAAGGCTTATTTCTGAAACAAATTGTTTAGGAGGAAAACATTTACCAGCATAGATGAGATCAGAGTTCTTCTTTCTGGCACTGGCATAATTAATTTTGAGATTAAAACACGTTTTTTTCCTGCTCCTGCCTCTTTTAAAAAGGCCCATGGCCTTGCCTCCTGTTTCCTGGAGGAAGTCAAGTGTGTTAAGCTGGGGCACGGGAAAGAGGTGTCATCGTGGTATACTGTACAGAGCCTCGGCGTTAGTACCCAGAAGATCTGGGTTCGAATCTGGGCCTAGCCCTCGTGGTGCGGTTTGGGCAGAGCCTGTCACATAATCATCAGTGTCCTCAGTCTGTGAAATGGGGCAGCAGTGTCTGCTGTGTAACCGTTAATTGCATCACCCTCAGAACCTGGAGAGTCCTTCTGGACCAGCGCTGTCTCACAGAATCTGCGCCATCAAATATCATTGCCACTGGCCCTCGAAATGTGGCTGCTGTGATGGAGGAACTGAGTTTTAGTTTAATTTCAATTTACGTAGCCACGTGTGGCTAGTGGGTCCTGTTTTGGATAGCATGGTTCTCCTTCATCCTCCTCATTCAACTAATTGGTTGCTTGATCCAGTTAATTGGTTGACAGGCCAGCCCACTAAAGATCTCTCGCGTCTCACTCTTTTCCCGTTCCGAATGCAGGGTTAGATGGATCTGTTCCCTCTGCCATCCCTTTCCTGTCCTGCAGCTAGAGCAGGGGGACAGTTCCATCGAGCTGGACAGGGGAGTGAATGCTTTAGCCACAGACCGCCCCCCCACCCCATCAACCTTCATGGACATTTAAAAATTATAACATGTTCCCATTTGGTTTTAAAATTTGTCTCATAATATATATATACTAGGTATAAAAAGAAGAAAAGCCGCGGAGTCAGGACCTGTTCCCTGGGCATTTGTTAGCAGGGGCAAGTGACATACGGGCCCAGCCATGGTCTCCTCATCTGTGACGTGGGATTAGCAGAGCTCCTGTGGCTGCTTCTCTCCCGAGTTCACCCAGAGGCCCATGGACAGGGAGTGCCAACAGGTCGGCCTCAGCAGCCCCTCCCCGGTCCCCAGTGCCGGTCCTGCAGGGCGAGGTGGAGGCTGAGGCCTGGGGAATGCAGTGGAAGCAGAAGACAAGGGACCCACCCAAGGAGCCCCTACGTCAACCCAGGACCAAGATGAGTTCAGGGATATGAGATCCCAGACAGCAAGGACCAATGCCGATGGCTCGGTGCGGGTGCTCATGAGAGGAGGAAGGGTCCTTTGGGCTCCTTGGAGAGCTCCAAGGAGGGGTGAAGCACTCCTGCCATTGGGATCCATGTGTCTGGAAGGCTGAGGCTGGCAGGCAGAGTTGAGGTTTGTTTTGCGATACAGCCAAAGAGAGCAATGAAGAATGCTGCTTGTGAAACAGACATTTTTGTAACTCAAAACTGGTCGGGTATCAGCAATTTCTCATGGTTCGATGCCCATGTAAAGCAGGATCCTTTTCGTTAGGGTTCAGAGACATCCTTCCCTCCCAGCCCTGGGCCATGAGTGCCTGCTGTTGGCGATGCACCCGTCCCCTATCCGCCTGTGTTTCATTATGCGTCTCTGAGACACCGGCTCTCATGTCTCACTGTTTAAATGAGAGTCTGGCAAGTGTTCTGTGTGGTGCAATGCCTGCTGGATACATCTGGCATTTTTGTCTCCGCATAGTGGGTTTTCGACGGGGTGCAAAACAACGAAAAACAAAATCTTGGTTCTCTGTTGCAGTTTCTCAATCCCAAGGAATTCACAAAAAGGCTTGTATGAAAACTTTGTACTCATAGCTTTTGTTAGGCCAGTTTATTTATTTTTATTCAATTTTGTTTTCTGAATAGGTAACACATTCACTTGATGCAAAATCAAAATTATATTGAAAAATGTACCTTGAGAGACCCCCCTGCCCCCGTCCCCACCCTCCCGCACCATCCCCAGGCAGGTGGCCTTCAGACGGGAAGACCACAGGTCGTACGTGTATGTTGAGTAAATTGTTCCACTTGACTTTCCTGGACTGGGAATTAATATCAAATCATCTCCCAGAATCGAGAAATATCCAGTATGTACCAGATGTCTGACACTATTGTAAGAGTTAAAGGAGCATGAGGAGATCGTCTTTGTCTGAGGTGGGGTCGAGTTGAATGGCGAGAGGAAAGGAGAAACGTCATCAGGCATTTTCTCTTATTTAATCCTCGAGGCAGCTCTCTGAGGTGTGCATCGATGTTCCCACTTTAGGGTAGAGATGTGTCCTGGTCACAGAGCTGAGGGGTGGTGGGAGGCCCTGTGCAGACGCCTCCCCCAATTCCTGGTCCCAGACTTCCTCTCTCCTTGCTCTGGGCACTGGGAACAAGACCCACCCTCATGGGAGCCCGGGCTGTCAGCACAGCCGCCGTGCTCTCTGAGCTCTGGCCAGCGGTGGCCAGCTGTTTCTGGACTCTGATCTCCAGGATTGGAGAGGATGACTGACTGCACCGTGAGGATTTCAGCGAGGGTTGAGACGCGCAGCCTTTCCAATCAAGCCCCCAGATAACTGGAAACAGGAGCTCTGGGCAGCCCCTTGCTTGTCCACGCAAGCTTGTCCACTTTTTTGTTCTCTGAGTCAAAGAACCACAGGGTCTGCTTAACCCAGATGGCTCACTTCTCATCCAGCCAGTTCAGCCAGTGTTTACTGAGCACCTGCTGTGTGCTGGGCACCCCCAGGAACCGCACCTTCCCTCCCTGGGAGAAGCGCTCCCTCCCCAAGTGCCCCCTCCTGGGCTCTCCTGGGGGGCGGCCACGGGGTGCAGAGATGAAGCAGACTTCCCTTGGGGAAGAGCCTCCATGGCAAACCCCACGGCTGCTTTGCTGCTCCCTACTGTCCCCAAAGCACTGTTGGAATGGCCTCTTCCCCTCCCTGTGTTCCTGCCCCGTTCTGATGGTGGAGCTGTGATGAAAGTTACTTTCCAGGCCGCAGGGAGAGCTTGCCCAGGCGGCTCCCGCAGGGAGGAGGCCCTCTTGCCATATGATCCTAATTCTTAGAAAAATGGTGCCATTCTAGGGCTCGACCCAAGATCCTGTGAGGCTGAGGGCGAGGAGGGTGTGGTCTCCCCGGGCACCCTGCCCTCCGTCCGCATCCAGTCTTGCCTTCAAGAAGCTGGCCCTGTCAGCCTGCTCCCTTGCTCCTCCTCAGCCCTCACAGCCTCCTGAACTGTTCCAGACTGTTAGCCATCGAAGGCCTCAGTGCTTGGGCTGGCCTTTTCCTTGCAGCCGGCTCTCTTTCCTGCCAGAAGCCTGGCTGTCTGCAGAGTTTGTAAATATGTTCCCTCTCTCCTTACATCGGTCTCTGTGTGCGGAGGGCGTCCCTGCCGCCCCCAGGCTCTTCTGAGTTTCTCCCAAGCACAGTAATCTCTCCTCCTTTGAACCCTTTTGCACTTTTTCCTGGACTTCTGTTATAGCACATCGTTTATTTTGCCGCCTTTTTTTTTTGTTTTTTAGCTTTTTCTTTTAGCAAACTCTGACCACCTACCTGTGATGTGCCCCAGCACGGCGTGAGGTTCTGGGAAGCCCGTAGGGAGCACAGGACAGGCCCTGCTGGAGCTCTAGCCCACGGGGAGACACATGTTAACCATGCCCACACGCACGGATGGAATTGCAAACTGGAGTGGCTGCCGGGAGGCAGGGTTCAGGGGGTTGGGTGCACACCTTACCGCCTCTTCTCGGGCAGGGGGAAGGGAGTAGGGGGGTCGGGGAAGTGGTATTTGAGCAGAGATCCGACAGTTTCATGGAAGAGAGAAAGAAAAGCTTCCCAGTGGAGGGGAGAGCCTGTGCTGAGGGTTCGAGGGAAAGGAGGGGCCCCAGCCCTCCGGGGACACTAGAGGAAGGCCAGTGTGCCAGTGTGGGGGTCTGGTGGGCCGTTGGTGGTCTTATCCCAGGCCCTGGGGAAGCCACTGAAGGCTTTTGCGCAGGGAACGAGAAGCTCAGATTCGGGCTGGGCCACAGCACATCCCTTCTCCTGCAGGGAGGGTGTGTCCTGGTCATCATTAGGGCTGTGCGGTGATGGGTGCCCGTGAGGGAGTGAGGGGCGCCTTGACCTCGCATCACGCTGAGCTCCTGCAGCCCTCACACTCCACACGCTGATGCCTCCTGCCTTCCTGCTTCGCTGCCTCTCTTCTCCATTCAGTTCGCTTTTCCCTCCTTGCCTTCTCTTGAGCTTCTCCGGGAGGCTTGCAGGGCGCATGGGAGCTCAGGGTTTGGGGCACAGCAGGGCAGGGCGGGTCTCTCTCCAACTGTCCCATCTTTGCCACTTGTGTGCTGCCCCTGACTGTCCCTGTTGGACGTCTGTCTAATTCCGTGGAAACCAGGGCTTCCTGGGTGGCAGTGCTTCCTGCCAGCCCATGTGGTGGACATCACGTGACAGAATAGCATAGCCATAATTCAGATTGTTGTGTTTTATGAGTGGGAAAGTGATGGGTAAGGATTAAGTGTCTGAAAAAAACCCCTTGGGAAATCTGGGTCAGACTTGGGTCTCTAGCTAAACTCACAAACTGAATGAAAGCACGGGTGTTTACTTTGGGAATTCTGCAAGGTTCGCCTTTAATGGAGCCAGTCGTCAGTCCACAGCCCCGGGAACAGCACGGTGCACTTCCCACCGGGCCACGTAGGAGCACCCTTCTGGAAGGGGGCATTCACAGGTCCTCGTCAGTCCTGCAGAGCCTACGTCTCATTATAGGGACAAAGTGAGATTTTGAAAGATGTGTTTACTTTTTGGAAATAGTCATTACATTTACCTGCTCAAAATTCAGAAGCTGTAAAGGGTAGAGGGGAAAGGACCTCCCTCCCCCCAGAGCCCCACCCCGTCACTTTTCTCCAGAGAGGAGGTGTGTGTGTGAGCACATTATACGTGTGCATGCCTGTCTGTGCCCCTACAGTGGGTGTCTTGGTCACTGTCTGGGCACATGTTTGGGGACGTGGCTTTTACATTTCTAATCGAACACAGTTATTTCTGTGTTGGCCCCAGCTTGCCTCTTGGAGGCGCCTTTTACCACCTCCATGCCCAAGCCGTGCTGGCCTCTGCTCACCAATGGCACTTTCCTGTCATGTCCCCGCCACCCCCACCCCCACCCCAGGGGGCCTCACCAGGCTCCTGGTTCCTGTGAGCCCCGTTCTCGGTCTCTGACAGCACCTGCCCCTCGGGTTGCACGGGTCCCAGTGAGCCCGTCCCCGGCACTGGCCCCAGCCGAGATGGGCGTCTTTCACAGGAACGGGGACCCCGACCTCTCTTGCGGGCAGTATTTCTCCCTTTTCTAACATCTGCCTCTGTTCTTATTCCACTGGCCCAGTCCCTTCTGTCTTGTCACTCTTCCGTGCCTGCCTAGTTTCCTCGGCTGGGCTGTGGGCACTTGGGGGTCAGTGTCAGTTTCTTATTCATCTGCTTCCCTGGAGACCCTAGCCTCGTTGGGGGTACTGGTGGCCGAATGAATTCAGGCCTGAGGTCAAGCGCGTGGCTATGAGAGTACAGAAAACTTTTCTTTGATGGAGCATTTATTATGTGATGCAGTTGACATGCAGTATCTTCACTGTCTCCAGAGAGGGGATGTCATTGACCAAAGCTGCACAGGTTACAGCAGGGGTGGAGGCTGGATTCCAGGCCAGGGTTCTCTGAGGCCACTGTCTGCAGGGTCTTCAGATGTTCTGTGTAGGGGGTCGTAGGGGTGGGGGTGACAGAAGGAGGCTGGTAAGTGGACTTGGGCCCTTCCCTCTCTCTAGCCAGAGCAGCTTCCATTTCTCCAAATGATTCTGTTGCTGGAAGCGAAACAGAAAATGCCCCAAGGACTTCCCGGTGCACGTGGCTGGCCTTTCGCTTTTCGCACAAGTGTTCTTTGACGTCACTGATGAAGCCATTTTAAATTCTTACATGGAATTTGCTGTTTGATTAGTGTAACAGATTAGCCCTGAAGAAACATCAGATGAACGAACTCTCTGGATTAAAGTTCGCGACACTAAAAAGACATTCCTTCACTTTCAGTGGACCCGGGTGTGTTTTCTCTGCTGGCCCAGGGTTGCGAGGCCCCAGCGGCCCCGTGCATCTGTGCGAGAGCACCAGCAGGCCTGGCCCGGGGCCTTAAGGAGAGAGTTTCACAGGAGTGGCGGTGGCCCTGCAGGTGCCCCCCACTGGGAAATAGACACACAGCTGAAATACACACCTTAAAGAGGAGCAGTTCTAAACTGCTCACTGACATCCTTAAAAGACTTGTTTTGTTTGGGAAGATATTTTTCCCACCATTTCTTTTAAATAAGCAGCTACATGGTCCCGTTTTATTTTTTGTGTTTTAATAAATCTTTAACACTTGGCTGAGAGGCTGGATTCAGGCAGAGAGTAATTTAAAATGTTAAGAGCTTTGCCCTTTGAGGTATGTCAGAAATGGACACAGAGCATCCCGGAACTTGTCGTCCGTGAGGAACAGCGGGGCGCAGCCAGCCACAGCTCTTCTGCAGGACGCCCGTTTGTAGGAGGAGGTGTGGCTGTTGCACGGAGCCGCTTGTTCCAAAGCCGGAGGTTTTCCCCACACCTCTCGCCTCCTGGCATCAGTCGTCCCATGAGCACTTTGAGAGAAAACCCCACAGCTTCTGCATCCAGGTGGCTGTCCTGGCAAGACCCTTCCTGAGCAGTCTTCAGGCCTCTCAGCCTGGCGGGAAGCGCACGTGTGTTCAGACCCCGTTGGTTTGCTGCCAGCCCTGCCAGCTTCCCATCCCCTCGCCTCTGAGGCCGTGGGGTGTTTCCAGTGGGAAAACAGTTTTAAATAGTTCTGAGGGGACGCGCCGCTCTGCCCTTGTCTGGGAGAGTGCTGGCCTGGCTGAGTGGTGTTCTCTGTGGCCGGCCGCCTCCTCCTCGTCCATAAGCCCTGAGACTGGCCCATGTGCAGTGCGTTGTGCAAGAACCAGCTGTTGTTTTGACAAAGGACGCGCTTGCCTCACTTTTTAAATCACAAGAGTGAGTCAAGAGGTCACCCATCTCTTCCAGGCCTCTGCCTCTGGGCAGGTGGACGTGCAGACCAGGAACACTCATATATGAGACAGCTTATGTAAATATGTTTCTATAACCATTAGTAGGATTTTTTAAACTAATATATATATTGCAGTGTTTCCAGTTAGCTAATACATGCACATGGCAAAATAGTCTAAAGATGTGTACTGAAGAGCAGGTCCCCTCCTCCAGGGTGCCTCAGAGCCACACATTTTCCAATGTCTCCTGTATCTTTCTAGAGCCAAACAAAGCTTATGCAAGCGTATGTATAGATCCTCTTTTAAACAATGCTAGCATTGTTTTGTACTTTGTTTTGTGTTTTTTTTGCTTAAATATATCTTGAAAATCATTGCATCTCACATAGTGCGTGTAGGACTGTAGATTCTTTTCTTTAACCATTGCAGAATAATCCTGGAGTGAGCATGCCGTCACGCCATTGCTGGACATTTAGGTTGGTTCCCGTCTGTTTTTGTTATTTTTTCTCTTTGCGACTTTTTACTGCCTTTCAGGTGTGGGGACTCTCCATGCTCCTTCTTACATGTGACCAGTGACTCAGGGGCTGAGGGTTCTGTATTTTAGGCCCCCACTGCAACCTTCTCTAAACACATTAAATTCCCCATTAATGTGTCATTGTATTTGACACTTTGAGTAAAGGCAGGCTAGGTAGATAATGAAACAGTATTTGGCTTAATGTTTAACAGTGTCGCTTCCCTTTGCATTGTCCCCACAGTCTTAGCCTTGGTGTCCTTCAAAGGGATTTGGTGGTGTTCTTTCAAGGGACTTGGTCAAAGACTGTGAGCCTTCAGTGTGACTTGGGGTGGGAGCAGCTCGGTATCTTCTCCTGGCTGTGCCCGTCTGTCTCTGTGGTGGCGGGTGGCGGCACCATATTAAATTTGGAGATCCTGTTGGTTTCTCGTGTGGACCGCATATGTGTGCATGCATGTGGAAGGGAGTGTGGTAGGCCCCTGGAGGGTCCCCGACTGCCAGCTTCCAGTTGCCTCAGGCAGGCTGGCCCTGCAGCCCATGATAAAGGTTGGGTTTGCTCCCTTCCATCAAGTGACATGTTCCAGGCTCGACCCTCCCCAGTCGGGCTCCTCGGCGCTGGGCTGGGGCAGACCTTAGAGAGAGAGGGACATGTGGGGACCCAGCAGCAATAGGGGTCCCACGGACCATGTGCTCTTTGCCATCATGCGCGCCCCGCCCGCCACTGTCGCCAAGCTCTTTCTCCTAGATAGGAAGGCAGGGGCCGGGACCCCACAGTCACCTGTGTACCCCCAGCATCCAGTGCCTGGCGCAGAAGTCACCCTACATGCTCACAGGGTGACACCCCATCCCGGGAAATAGCGTCCTCGTTGAAAGCAGTCAGTGCTCTTTGTTTTTCTCGAAGTTTTCTGCATCCGTGTGTGATTGGAACGAAACATCAACTTTACTTTTTTTGTCATATTTCAATATTGGCTTTTTTCCCCCATCTTGAAGTCTCCTTTTATAACTGCTTCTGCTGCTGCTTAAATATAGATGTCTAAGTCCTCCTCCTTCCCAGATTGTTTATATTTCTGAGAAGCCTTCTGCTTATCTACGACTGCTCTCTCTCCTCTCCCTCGCCCGCGCCACCACATTGGTTCGCTGCTCTTTTTTCCTCCTTCCCTCGCCTGGGATGTGTTTCAAATGTGGTCTATCAGAATGTGCAGTGTTTCCCTCTTCTCTGCAGTAGCTTTGACATCTGTTCTTGAATGCTAGCCCACGGTATTCTTTGGGGCTTGTTTGCCCAAGATCTGCTGTCATGCCAAAAACGCTAAGGGGGAGAGTGTGGTGTGGTGGTATCTCCCTCCATCCCCAGTTTTTCTCCCCCTCCCCCCTTTTAAAACTATCAGCGATTTCCAAGTTGACAGCACCCTGGATGTTTGTCCCAGCCCTCTGTCATCTTGTCTGGCAGTGGGCCACCCCGGAGTGGTACGAATGAAGTGTCCACCGGGAGGGCTTCCAGACCACTTTGGTTATTTCCACCAAAAAGGAAAGCAGGTGGAACTTCATGAGGTGGGTGGAGGGTGGGTGGAGAAGCACACAGGTGCTTCCTGGATGTCTGTGGATGGATCTTCATCCTTGATTTTCCTCGCCGTTCAGCCTTTGATTGGGTCCTTGCTCTCCTGGGCCTCGGGGGGTGGTCCAGGCATTGAGAAGCCATGTAGAGCAGCCATCTTTAATCCTGAGCAGAGTAACAGCAAGGAAACAGGCCTTTCGGCTGGCTCCAAGAGTGTGTCCTTGCGCTCCTGCTGTCAGCCTAGGGCACCCCTCCGGGCCCGTCTGCTGCAGGCTTGTTGGGAACAGATCCTCGTGGCAGCTCCTGCTGGGATTGCTGAGGCCAGGCCCAGGTTCTCTTGTGCTCTGAGGGTCTTTTGTTGTGTGCCGCTCTTACAGGGGACCCACTCCCCTGGTGGCTGTCAAGAGTTTTAGTGCCTGTAAAATCGTGTGAGGACACCTGCTATTTCCAGGGGCCTCGTTTCCGAAGTTTATGAGATATTGGAAATCATTCTTCTTGGAATTTGCCTTTCAAAGGTCACTCTTAAACAAGTGGCAGGTTCGTTTTAATGGTCCTGGACACGATGTCTGGCCTGTAGTAAACCCACAATAAGTATCCGTTGTGTGAAAGCAGATGAAGTGTTGCTATAGAAGCTTCCAAGCCCCCACTGGAGAAGGACAGACAAACAGAACACACCGTTGAGAAGCCCAGAGTAGAGCCAGGCTGGAGTGTGGTACCTGACGAAGGGAGATGCTGGTTAGGAGCAGAAGCGAGTGGCACCAGTGAGGGATGGCACTTGGGCACTGGCCTGACTCTGGTTTCAGCAAAGAAAAACGGATCTGCGTGTTCCGTGATATAAACAGTCTGTGTGAGGTGTGTGTCATACACAACATGTCAAGCCGAGCAAGTTTGTGTTCTCGAACCAGCATAGGGGGATGGACAGGGACCCCATCATTGCTGCCGGCCCCAGCCCCTCGTCTGCCGATGAGTTGATCCCGGACCCACGGGGGCTTCTCCACTGTTCTGGTCAGATGCACACAGGCTCTCCCCTGTACAAAGTACGATTATAATCTCCTCTTTCCTTTTTCTTTCTCTCGACAGAGGGAACTCGATGCCACCGCAACAGTATTGGCAAACCGGCAAGATGAAAGCGAGCAGTCTAGAAAGCGGCTCATCGAGCAGAGCCGAGAGTTCAAGAAGAACACTCCAGAGGTGAGGTGGCGTGACCGTCACAAGCTTTTTGAAGGGCTCTTACTATTCTGGTGTATTCAGAACACGTGTTGTAAGCATTTCATGTCTGTCAGTCTGCCGCCGCCTTTCGGTTGTCCCTAGCCCGCTCCAGCAGCCTGTGTGCCTCTGCGAGGGCTGGGGAGCGTGGGTACTCATAGGTTGTCTGAACGCATTCAAGCACCAGCTGGCATCCACGTGCAGGTACTGAGCAAGCTGGTCTGCAAGCCTGCAGCCAGGTATGTGGCCAGCCCAGGTCTTCAAGCTCATCCCCGCCTCTAGCCCCTGCCACATCTGTTAGCGTGCCACCTCGAGTCTTAAAGGGCATAGCGGGACGGAGGGGCCTCAGAGGGCCCCCTTCCCTGGTGCTGGGGCAGGCGAGTGCCTGAGAGCTGCCCAAATCTGAGGAAGCCATATGCCAATACTTCTTGTAGAACAGACATTTAGTGTGGTAGGGCCTTTTAAACGCCTCTGTGTTTCCTAAAATATGCTTTAAAGGGCGCTGGAAATGTGCTCTTCATGCACTCCTGTCTTTTTCTTGTAAGTATGTGTTTGGAGGACACTGTTTTAGAGTGGCTGGGGCAACATTCTCCTGGTCTGTTTTCTAGGTCCCTTGTTCCCTCAGTCCCTATCAAAGGCTTCGTAGGAAATAAAAAGAAAGAGTTTTACAGACAGTTGAGCAGGAATTGCTTTGAGGGGAGCTTCTGCCAGGTGGCCCGCGATGGCTGTCCTGCATGGACTGTGCCCACAGCCTCCGCTCAGATGTCAGTGGATCGCAGCTGCACACAGCTTTGGTTCTGGCTCCCAGGCCTCCAGATTCTTCCATGGATGACAAAGGCACGGGCCTGGAAGAAAAGCTGCTGTCTGGGAGGATGCCTCTAACTTTTATAATATTCCTGAAAAATGATGTGTGAATTGAATTTTTGAAAGTGGGCTCATTTTAAGCGTTCTAAAAGAGTTTGCTGTTTAAGGGAGTGCCATCGTGAATCGTTGTGGGAAACAAATATTTAACCCTCTGTATATTCAGGACAAATATTTTGGAGAAAACTTCACAGCCCAGTGGAAAGAAAGAGGGCTCCCGGGGCAGAGTCACCGAAGGGTTTTAGATTTTAGACTCAGCTCTTCCGTCTCCTCCCCACCCTGCCGTTACACACGGATCTTCCACGTTCTGTCAGACCCACAGTGTGGGTCAGGGTAGCTCCTGCCTGGGCTCGCTGGCCTTCGTGCAGCTGTGGAGGGAACTGCTGTTCTCCACGTTCCATCTTGTTGTGAAAAGAAAGCAACCCAGCGACAGGACTCCCTCCTTCTGCTTGCTTTCCTCCGCTCAGGCTGCTTCAGAGCAGACCTTCCTGGAGGGTCTAGCTGCAGGTTTCCCGTGCTCTCCTTGACTCCATTTCCCCAGGCTGACCCCGTCACATCTGTCTCTCGATCCGCTCTGAGCACTGTTCTAGGAATTAGCCGTCACTCACTGTCCTCTGTTCTTACTGCCCTCCTCTTGGTGACCGTATGTCCAAGGGTGTCCATAGAAAATCTAAAAAAGAGCAAGGTCACGCTTCTGAGGTGACAGACGATAAGTAAATAGAATCTGTCGTACAGCAAGTCCAGTGAAGAGGGTGAGGCAGAGACCTGGGTTCCTGGCTGTCCCGCTGGAGTCCCAGGGTCCTGGCAGGTGTCAAATGAGGACGGGCCTGGGTCCCAGCCCTCGGTTAATAAATGTTCATTGGACCGAACCGGTCCCGGTCCTTCCACTGACATCTCAACAGGCTTTCTTCTGCAGCAACTGGGGACCGGTTCACACGGCTTGTGTGGAATCCTTGAGGAAACCCAGCCTTAAACTTTGCATTTTGTCTCCTGACCCCAGTAAATAGAAGAGGCTTAGGGAGGAAGCAGCCCGGTTGGTAAATGCCATTGGGGGCATTTCTTTTCAGGGTGCATTTTTAGACATTGTCTTCCGTGGAAAAGAGGACCCAGAGCCCCACCTGGAAGGGACGGAAGGTCACTGTCCTGCCTGCCCCAGCCTCTGCCTGCGGGTCGTGGCTGGTGCCGCTCAGGCTGCTTCCCCTGCTGTCAGGAGAATCTTGCTGCGGCGTGAGCCTTGGGGAAGCATGGAAGGTGGTCTTGCGTGCAGGCTTCTGTCCCTGCTCCTCCCACTGCGTTTTCCTGTCCCAGGTCCATTCTTGAAATCAGCATGGGGTCCCTGTGGGAGCCCTGAGGCAGGACCTGGTAGAGAAAGCAGGTCCACTTACTCCGCCAACCAGAATCTTCTGTAAATTTTGCAGCCACTTAAAGCCAAAGTGGAGGGGGAGGCGGGTAGCTGCGGCCAAGGTCCTCTGGGGTACATAGAGGGAGGGGTACATGGGGGGTCTTGGTGGCACATGGGGACTCTGGCAAGTGGGGGGCCTAGGATCCAGAAGGGATATAGGATTGTCACTTTGTTTGGGGTTTCAGTCCAGGGGAGCCCGCTGTCTTTCCAATGTCAGTCTCTGCTGACTGTACCACTGACTATTAAACAACCAAGGACAGGTTAGCACTTACTGTCGAAGGAACTCTTCTAAAAATTGGATGTATAAAAATGAAGATTGCTGAGAACTTTGTTCTCAGGGATAAAAAAAAATTGGCTTATTGGCAGGGAAGGCATCTTCCTCGTGTGGACACGCCCTAGGATCCCTGTGCCTCACGCAGTCGGCTGAGTGAGCACCAGGCTCTCCTCCCCAGGGCGGCCAGCGAGGCAGAGGCAGGGCCAGTGGTGTCCTTGCTGGTGTCACACCAAATGCGTTGATCCCTCGTGGAAACGCTGAAGTCCCTGTTTGTTCTGGGAAAGAGGAAAATGTCCTCCCAGTGTCTGTTGAATGTCTGGTAAATCTCACGTGCAGGATTAGGTGCCAGGGAGAAGTCAGCGGTCGGTAAGGTTGTCCCCCGACAGGGAGTTTGTATTTTCCCAGATGGCCCAGCCCAAGGTCCAGGGGACAGGTGGGCTCTGACGGGAGGCCTCTGGAAGGCTGCTGGCGGCTGGCCCGGCTCCACCAGGTGGGCTCCTTCACGTGGGACAACCCATGGTGCCGGGGAGACAGGCTCCAAGGCAGGCAGAGCCTTGCAGTCCTTGTTTAGAATGAATTTGTTTAAGTGGCGGTTTATGTCATTAGATTAATATATTCATAGTCCGTTGATATTACTGCTTACGTCTTTTTAACCCCAAAACTGTAGTTAATTTGAAGGAGATTGCCATTACTCCACAAAAGTTTTATGTATTGTTTTGATTCAAAAAAAGAGTCCCTTTCGAAGAAAAACAGTTTTTAATTTTAATTTTGTAGCTGAACGTCCATTCCCTGTTGAATTAGTAATCAGTAGTTGAGCATCAAAGACTGTGGGGGTGTTTCTAGGTTCTGTCACTTCCCACGTGTCTTGCCTGTGTCCCTGGGCAAATTAATAAACCCCCCACAGTCTCAAGTTTTGTCACCTGTAAGCAGTGTAATGACCGGCCCTGGCTCACAGGGCTGCTGGATGTGTGTGCGCACGCGCGTGTGCAGGGCTCCACACCAGCCTGGCCCCTGGAGTCCAGGCCACATTTGTTGCTGGTTTAACTTGGAACTTACACTACAGAACACATTAGATGCAGTTGATTTCTGCTTCTCAAAGCCCTGGGAACTTTAAAAAAACAACAAGTAGGGGTAGTTTCAACGTAAAGTGTTCCAAAAGTTGGTTTGTAATAACAGTTAATCATTTTACAACTATTTTTTGAACACCTTCCATGTGCCAGACGGTACAGCCCTGGGGATAAAATCCTGTCCCTGTTCTTAAAAAGTTTCTTATCCGGGGCTGGCCCTGTGGTGTAGTGGTTAAGTTCAGCATGCTCCACTTCAGCGGCCCGGGTTCGTGGGTTTGTATCCTGGGCACAGACCTACACCACTTGTCTGCCATGCCGTGGAGGCAACCCATATATAAAATAGAGGAAGGCTGGCACAGATGTTGGCTCAGACTGAATCTTCCTCAGCAAAAAAGAAAAAGAACGTTTCTTGTCTTTCTTGCCAGGCAGGTAGAACATCCTGATGTGGCATGTTAAGTGCTAGGATGGTATAGCTGGCACCTCCTGAATGCAGACTTACCCCAGAAACACTCTCATATGGATGGTAGTAAGGTTCTAAGCCATGTATGCCTCAGTAGCCCTTCTAAGTAAACAGGTCTGCTCTTTGAGCTTGATTCTCAACCTTTGAAATACTGGCGAATGTTAAGGACCTGCTCCCCTGAGAAATGCACGTTTGCGTACGGTTTCTCCTGGACTCCCTGAGACTCACCCAGGAGCTCCTGGCTTAGAACACAGCTCCAAGGCACACATTGGCAGTCTCGTGTGCCGTGCTGGGGGCACAGGGTGTGTCTCCTTCTTCACTCTCTCTCCTGTGTACCCAGGGGAGGGGAAATGGAACTGGGGGCGGGTAGGGGCTGTGTGAGAGATGGGCGCCAAGGCCCTGACCACTGGGCACTATGCTCCAGCCTCCAGGCTGGACGCTGGGGAGTGGGAGACAGGTGAAAGAACTGAGCCACCCCTGCTGTTGTGGGGACCTCACAAGCTGGCAGCCGGGGCAGCACCTCTGCGCTGGGCGACACTTTCCTTCTGCCCAAGGCCTGTCAGGCGCAAGGCTAGGCTGGCGGCAGTGTCGCAAAGCCTGGAGGTGGTAGAACTGCGTGCACTGTGGGCCTGAAGTGCTGCCTTTTGCTCCTCTGTGGCTTTGATCTGAGATCCGAGGCGCAGGCCAGGGTCACCTTTGATGCCCCAGATGGCATCTGTGTTGATAAAGCCGACTGCGGATTGGGTCACCAGGGACGTGGAAGCATGTGGGCACTGCTCAGAACCAGTCCAGGGTGCTGGACCACCTCCTCACTCCCAAAAACTCACTTATTTCCCACTGGGGACCGAGAAAGGGACAAACGTTAGGGTTTTGTGGTTCTGCCTGGGAATTGCTTTTTTCTTGCTATTCCATTCGGACCAGAGCTTGACTTGAGGATGTCACAGCTGCTACTCCGCTCAGCCGGAACTTGAACCCAGGCGTCTGGCCTCTGAGTTGAGGCTGGCTTACCCGCCGGCCTGTGCTGCCTCCCCGGCAGGCCGAGCATCTGAGCGACTCGGATGCGGCTGAGTGCAGTGCAGGCCGCAGACGTTTGCAGGGGCACGCAGCCCCTGCTCGGCAGCCCATGCTCTCTGAATGTGATGCTCGACT
This sequence comes from Equus quagga, assembly GCF_021613505.1. Classification (NCBI taxonomy): domain Eukaryota; kingdom Metazoa; phylum Chordata; class Mammalia; order Perissodactyla; family Equidae; genus Equus; species Equus quagga. Next base: position 38,572,886 of record NC_060273.1, read on the forward strand.
CTCAGAAGAAAGGTCTTCAGGCTTGGACTTGCTTCCAGAAAGGGCACAGGGGATGTTTTTTGTTCCAATTCTTTTCAGCAAGGGAAGAAGCATCCTTTATAGGGGGAAGCGGAGAACCACAGTGCTGAGATGCGGCGATTCGATCGTAAAACTGTCCTCGGCGTTCATTTTTGTCCTTCGGTGTGGCCAGCTGCTACCCCCGAAGGTGTCTTAGGTGTCAGTCTGTCAGACTTGCCAGATCAGTTTACGTTTTCTGTAAACGCGGCCACGTCTCTTCTGTGAGCTTTAGAACTGAGCAGCAGTTTGGGAGCTCTCACTGGTCGCTTTGTCCTCCGATGTATTTTTCCCTGAACGTTTCTTGCTCTCTGCAGCATTAATCCTGTGACACCTGGTCCACTAGGCTCCCATTCTGGGTCTGTGTTTTCTGCATCGTTCCTGCCTGAATGCATGTGACTTCTTTCCCATGTCACCATCTCTCGCTCCTGTTGTCAGCAGCAGAGTTCCGCCCTGGCCCTGACCGTTTGGGGCACAGCTCCCTGGGGTCAGCGCCGGGACTGGCCACCCCTTCCTCACTCACTGTCCCCACCGGGGAAGGTGGCCCTGGACCTGACGCCAGCCCCAGCCTCACGGCCCCGCTTCCTGATCAGCGTGCCCGGTCTGTGACGGGGAACATTCTCTTTGCTGCTGACATAACGGCCTGTTCAGTGGTGTTCATTTCCTGAGGGCCAGAATCTTAATTTGCCCTTTCTGTCTCAGGCTGGAGGGTTTCTCTGATTTTTACACTCTTGGGAAACTGTTAGAAAAAATCAGGCGTCATCTTGAGATACGGCTTGGAGAGAAATCCTGTGCCCTCGTTGAGCTAGATTCGTGGGTTCCTTCCCAACTTGGGCAGGTGGGGGCAGGGGCGGGCATCCTCTGCAGGAAAGCCACTTATTGATCAGGACGGGCTCCTCCTGAGATGAAATCAGCGCCCCAGCGCCAGCTCCTTCACATGTCAGTCACCTCTTCCCCTTTTGCAGAGGTGAGGGAGCCAACAGGACGAGAAGGCACTGCAAACTTTGTGACTCCTTTTTCACTCCCTGTGAGAAAAGGAGTCAGCACGCTGGGGGAGGGGGAGTAATATATAGTTGTGGCCCGGGCCCAAATGCATTTAGTCACTGCCTCTACAGCTTTATATAGACACTGCAGGCAGTGACTCAGCCTGGAAAAAGAGAGTCACTTAAAAATAAAGTTGCGACTCAGATGGACACGTCCCGCACGGGCTGCCTTGAGACGGCGCGGCTGGGGCTCGGTGAGAAGCCTGGGTGGGGGCGTCTTCGCCCTGCATGGCGCTGCCGGGGGCCCGGGAGAGTCGGGTGACGAAGGTGAGGATGAGCATTAGCCTCGTGGAATTGGCATGGGGATTAAATGAGCTCACCTATGACTCCCTGTGCTTTTTAAACTGAAACAGTGTTCAGACATGATTAGCTCCAACTGGACACGGTTGTGTGTCGCGTAGTGACCCAGCTCTCAGTTCTTCTCTCGTTTTCTGCAAATTGACAGGCTGCGAGACCTGCATGGCTCTTCAGTTTACCACTCAGCTTTTGTTTTTCCTTCCGTCCTCGTAAGGATCCAAATGACGAGCCACACCAGCGTAATTTTCCTTGTATCTCGTTGGACATGTGTGTGAGTTAATTGAAGACCACAGCACTGATTTGACTAATTGTGACTTTGAAAGAGGAGGCAGACCAGACATGGCCCTAGGGACATGAGCCTTTCAGGGAGGGCAGTGATGGGAAGGAGATCTGCAAGACCTGGAAGATCAGAGCGTGCAGGGTGGACACCAGCCAGGAACACGAACACCCCACCACCCAGCAGACTGCCCGTCCTGGGGGTCCGGGAGTCTGCCGAATCCGCAGCTCTGGGCCGGTCACTCTGTCCCGCTTCTGAAGGCTAAGGGCCTTCGAGCCGAAGCTGGGCCTCCGCCGTGTTCGATTTAGCCATGCACCTTGAGTACCGTGGGCACTCGATGGGGACTGGAGTGTGAAAGATCCTGTCATATTTAGAGCATTCTTTACACAACAGAGATTTAAAAAAGGGGTCAGTTATGTTACTCGGTGAGATTCCTATCTCAAACAGGTAGATGATAAAGTTTTATTTGATGCTTCAATTTATTTTTTGTACAGAATTAGAAAAAAAAAAGAATTCGAGAAATGTCTTTCTTTGGCAGTTCCTTAAAATGTTAAACATAAAGTGACCCTGGGACCCAGCATTTTTACTCCTAGGTATGTCTCCAAAAGAATTGAAAACATGTCCACACAAAAACTTGGACGTAAACGTTCATAGCACCATTATTCAACATGGCAAGAAGTGGAAGCAACCCGGATGTCCGTCAATGGATGAATCAATAAACAAAATGTGGTACATCCATACAATGGAATATTATTCAGCCATAAAAAGGAATATAAGACTGACACACGCTACAACATGGAGGAACTTTGAAAACATTATGCTAAGTGGAAGAAGCTAGACACAGAATGCCACGTGGTTCCATTCATATGAAGTGTTCAGAAAAGGCAGCTCTGTGGAGACCGGTGGTAGATTAGTGGTTGCCAGGGCTGCGGAGTGATTCCTGATGCTCATAGGGTTTCTCTTTGGGATGATGAAAATGTTCTGGAATTAGATAGTGGTGATGGCTGCACGACTTTGTGAATAAGCCAAATGCTACTGAATTGTACACTTTAAAAGGGTAAGCTTTATGGGATGTGAATTATATCTCAGTTAAACTGTTAGTTGTTTTTAAACGCCTCTCTTTGCGGGGCTGTGGGAAATCCTTCTTAGGTGTTCTATTCGTTCTCTCTGATACTCTGAGGAACTCTCCCTTGTAAAAGCAGCTCGTGACTTTTCATTTTTGCAGGAGTAACTCAGTTTTAAAAAGGCCACTGTAGTGTTTGGCAAAATTGTAAAGCCCACAGGGTGTTCAGTCATTCTGGAATCACCCACCGTTAAGGTATAATAAGACTTTAACTAGAAAAAGTTTAAAAATTAAAAGTGAACTTTTAACTGTTACCAATTAAACTCTTTAAGCCAATTTGTCAGTCCAAGAGGTTATTTCTTGTTCCTTTTGGGTTCCTAGGAGAGAAAACCTGTGATATAATGCACCTCAAACCTAATTCAGCCCCAAGTCAGTAAGTGGCTGGTGGCTGTGGTATTCCACCACGTTCTAGAAAAACTTGTAGCATGCTCTGAAGGCACCGGGGAGGCCTATGGAGCAGAGGAGTTCACTCGGGCTTGGGCACATTGAGCAAGAATCCAGGCCTAGCTCCAGTGCTCGGTAGCCTTGTGACTTCAGTAGCATTGGGACAGAAACTTAACCTCAGTTCCTTCATCTGCCTCCTTCAAGGGTCACAGTCAGAAGTGTGTGAGATTCCTGGAAGGTTAATGTCCAGTCCTGGGCCAGGAGTGGAGTGGATAGCTGGTGAGCGGTGACATGGATGTTCAGCCCGAGTGACCTTCACCAAGGTCACTAAGCATTCTGAGAGTCGGGCCTCATCTATATAAGAGGAGCTGATGGTGTCCCGGCGGCTGCTGGGGAGATGGATTCAGGTGTGCCGAGCATAGAGTAGGTGCTCAGTAAGTACTTCTTCCTGTGTTCTTTCCTCTCTTCCTTCCTTCTACACGTAGTTGTGCTCCCAGCCTCCCCTCACTCTACTGGGCCTCCCACCCACACTCCGAGGGGCCCACGGGTGGGCCTCACACCCACAATCCTTCCCTTCCTCGTAGGCTTCTCTGCTGTTCAGTGTCACGGATCTGAAGCGAAGCTGAAGCTGAGCGTTCAACCGCACAAGCTTTGTTCAATGGCCAAAGAACAGGGAAGCGGGAACGAAGTTCACGAATCAGCTGTGAAAGAGAACGTGTTAGGCCTGTTCTGAGCAGGGTTGTGGTTAGTGTCACCTGGGGTCGGTGGGCTGGGGAACAGTTCTGAGTGCAGGGACAAGTGAACAAATGACCACAGGATAACTTCAGGAGGTGCTAAGAACTAGAGCGGGACAATATGGCAGGGAGGGAGTGTGGATGGCGAAGGTCCTTCGGGAAATGAGGGAAGTTTTTTGAATCAAAAAATGGAAAATGCCCCTCTGTACCACCCCCCACCCTCCCGCATTGACGAATTCGGGCAGGGTGTCAGCAGTGGGGGCCCTGACATTTCTTTGAGCCGAAGGGCTGCTAATCTGTGTTGGCTCTTACCACCCGTTTCCTTTGAGGCATCAGACTCAGTCCCTCCTCTTTCTCAGACCAGAGATGCTGTTTAATTTGGACGTTAGGAAGTTCGATCAAGGAACATTGCAGTTGGAAGGAGACCTTATTTTGTTCGATCACCTTCGGCCCAGAAAAGTGAATTCTTAGGTAATCCATGAAGAGTTAATGTCTCAGTTTCTGTGTTCGTGACACAGGAAGCAGTCAGAATGTGTGTGGAGCCCTGACGGGCAGCAGGGTGGCGTCTGAGGAGCCGCGGGCCACACTTTCCTTCTGTCCAGACTCACTGGCTGGACGCCGACAGGCCGGCATTCCCTTCCTTCCTGAGCCCGTATGTCGCTTCCTTCATGTGTCTAGCAGTTTTTAAAGGGCTATTTTAAGTATAACAGACAAATTATCTGAGAGTTTAATAACTGTCGAAAAGAAAAGACTGTAATTAGCTTCATGTGGCATGGAAGTTTAGTCGAGACCAGGCTGAGTTGTGTACCCTCTCTGAGCCTCCATTTTCTCATCCCAAAATGGGAGTGATGACAACGAACTCAGAGTTCCTCTGAGTCAAAGTGTTGTAGAATGTCCAGAGTAATGTTGGCAAATAGTAGATGCTCGATAAATGGCGCATCATGTGTATGTTATTAAAATCTAATCTTTTGAAAGGAGAAATTTGTTCATGAGTAGATGTTAAAGCTATAAATGAACACTAAAGTTTAAAAAAATACTCTTAAAGTATAGAGTGGACCTATAGGTCTAAAAACTATAGACCTGGTTTCTACCGCAGACCTGAATAGATTCAGTCAAATAAAAATGTACTCCTTCCACGTGTGTCTAGAAGGTCATTTTCTCCCCTTTTGCGTTAGCTTCACTGTTCGGAGAATGGAAATATTTGCTGCTGGACTCTCTTTGGAAGCTGTTCTTTGAGAATAGCCATAACTTGTCTTTCTGGTCAATAACCTCAGCTGAAAGGCATTTTGAATGGAGAAGGTCATTCTGTGTAGGATGTAATAACAACTTGGGTATAAAAAGAAGCACGCAGCTTCTTCTCAATAAATACCCTTGTTGTGAACAGTTTGTGAGATGTAATGGCTAAAGGTGAAAGCCATAAAATTTGGTTGAAATTGTGGTGAACTGTTATTTATTGGTATTTATTGAAAGTACGTACTAAGAACCAAGCATTATGCTAAGTGCATTCAAACATTTCACTGGCCCTCGCAGTCACCCTGGGAGGTGAGTGTCATTATTGCCACTTTGCAGGGTGTCAGCCACCTGCCTACCAGGCAGACAGACTCCTGAGCACCCGGCCATAACCACTGTGCAAGACTGTCTCCTTTTAGCTTCTAGAAGTCAGCTTTTAGTCACTTAATTGTGAGCAGTTTCTCTTCTATTAGTTAGGAAAAAAAAAGGGGGCGGGGACCGGCCCAGTGGCATAGTGCTTGGGTTTGCGTGCTCCACTTCAGCAGCCTGGGGTTCACAGGTTCAGATCCCAGGTGCAGACCTACACACCACTCATCAGGCCATGCTGTGGCAGCATCCCACATTAAAAAATGTAGAAGAAGATTGGCACAGATGTTAGTCGGGGCGATCTTCCTCATCAAAAAAAAAACATGATTTTAAGTATTGCTTTGAAGTGCCACGCTCATTAAAGGGTTTTGTATATTGGGGAGTGGTTTTGTGGGAGTATGCCCAGGGACGAGAGTCAGGATAAGATCTGAGATTCCCTTGAGAATGCTGGTTAACTTGTTATCAACCGAAGTGCAAGAAAATCTCCCATTCCATCAGTCAAGAAAGAGACAATTGGATGCCAGCTCCTGCAGCTGGGGGCGAGTGGGCCTAATCCTTTGACTTTGGTTACTGACCAACGGCGGCTCTTGGTTTTAACTTGCCAATGAGAGTTGCATAAAAAGCCGGTTTACAAGGAGCATTACCAGCCTGCGGTGCAGAGTCTGATAATTTTGTTTCTGGCCCAGGGTTTGAATGGGAGGACGTTATGGTACAGTTGATAGAGTTAAAGGAGCATTTTATTGGGAATCAGGACGCCTGGATCCTCATTCTGGCTCTGCTGCTGGCTGAACTGGAGATCTCAGCACAAGCCAGGGACCTCTGTTTGGTTTGAGACAGAAGGTGAGGGCGCCATGCCGTGTGGCCCAGCGCCGAGGGCCCTGGCGCCTGGCCCCTCCCCCTCCGCACCCCTGTTCATCTTCCCCACAGGCCCAGGACTGAGGTGCTGCCCTTTCTCTCTAGGAGGGCTCACCTACTATATCTCTTGGGGTTTTTCTCTTCAGAACTCACTTGCATGCGGCAGGAGTCACGGTGATCCCTTTGTGTTTGGGCACGTGACAGGGCCTCTGCTAGGGCCCTGGTCACCGCAGAGACACAGCAGGGGCAGCTGAAAACAACAGCTGACTGCGTGCCAAGCACGGTTCCAACATTTTACACGTACTGGCTGATTTAAGACTCACAGGATGCCTAGGAAATAGGTACAGTATTCATCTCCGTTTCAAAGAAAGGGAAACTGAGGCCCAGAGAGGAGGAGGAGGTCCCCCAGGGAAGTCACAGGTAATAAGTGGTGAAGCTGGCTGGATGTTTCGAGTCCAGGCCACCTGGCTGCAGGTCTGGGCCAGAGCGGGTCCTTGGGGAGCACGTCCCGAGCCCTAGCGGCCGCCGTCCAGGCACACTGAGCCCCCTGCTGTGTGCCATGGGTCCCCAGAGCCGCCTCTCCTGCCCCCAGGGGCCCAGCCCGCAATTCCGGCCCCGCCTCCCCAGCAGATGGCCTTTCCGTGCGCTTAGGGGAGAGAACAGAAGTTGGACTACTTCTCAAGCGGGTGACTGGCATCCTGAGGCAGCTTCCAGTTGCAGGACCCCTCTTGGTGGTTGGTCCCCTGCTTTACATTTGAAAGGTCACCAATTCAGTTCAGGGGGCCTCTTGGGGCTCCAGTTTGACCCCGTGTTTGTTCATCCGTTTCCTGACTGCGCTTGGGGCTCTTTAAAGAGGGCCGGCTGCAGAGAGCGTCTGCGATCAGGTGTCTGAGCGTGGACAGTGGGCGACAGTTCAGCTCTTCCCCGGGGACTCCAGCCTTGGGGGGGGCCTCTGTCAGCCCCGACACCTCCCGCTCTGCCATCAACGCTGTGCCAGAGAGCGTTCCTTTGGAAGGTACGGGATACGTTTCAACCCTAAAAAAGTTTTGCCTCAAACAGACCCTGGCACACGTTTCTTCCAAGAACTCCTAGTCCCGGGGGGAGGCTGCTCAGGTGGAAAGACCCAGAAGGGACAGCCACCTGGGCCTCCCTGAACCCCACTCTCGGGCCTCGCCCGGGGTTCTACCCGCGGTAACTTGGTGCTTTTAGATGTGAAGCTGTGCAACTGGGTTTAATTGCTGTTTTTTGTGGGAAATATTTCTGGCATCCTGAAAAGTATAGAAAACAAAACGGACGTTTCTGGGTCTTCGCAAAGATTGGGTAGATGTTAACGTTTTGCCCATTTGCTTCTGATGTCTCTTTTTTTGAAATAGAAATAAAACGTTACATAAACAGCTAAAATCCTCCTTCCATGCCTTCTCCCTCGCTCCTTCCTCAAGCCTAAACCCCATCCTGAAACTGGTGTTTCATTTCCATGTGCTTTTTGCGTTCACAGCAATGTTGATGCATTCATAGACAATAGATGTTGCTTTATGGACACCTGTATTTTATAATTTACACAGATGTCATTACGCACGTGGTGTCTTGCTCTCTGTGTATGTGTCCTTCGACACCTTGCCTGTTTCACCCAGCGTCACCTTGTAGAGATGGAGCTGTGTGTGCAGGGGATGCCTCTGGTTTATTTGTTTAAGCCGTGACCCAGGATTCCCGTGTGCGTCAGCCACAGAAGATACACCGCTTGCCCTACTGAGATAGCAAGCGGGCTTGGGGTCATTGTTGGCCCCCTTTCTTTACTATTATTCGCGTCCTGGGGAGTGGGTTCAGGGGTTTCTTGGGGTGGACACCCAGAAGTACAGCCCTGGTCGCAGCTTGACCAGGTAGGTGTTGCCGGTGACTTGCTCTCCGGGGTTCTGGGATGCTGTCACCCCCACGGACAAGTCCCGTTCCCATCATGTCCTGGCTGATTTTTGTTGTATTTCCTTATTTCTGATGTGGGTGAACATCCTTTTGTGCAATGACTGGCCTATCCAGGTTCATCTTGTGTGTCTTTAATAGCTCATATGCTTTGCCCATTTTCCTGTTGGGCTGTGTGCTGTTTTCTTACCGACTGGTAGAAATGTTAATATTCTGAATCTGGATCTTTTTTTTCCCCCCTAGGAAGATTTACCCTAAGCTAAGTGCCAGTCTTGCACTTTCTGTATGTGAGCTGCTGCCGCAGCATGGCCGCTGACAGACAAGTCGTGTAGGTCCATGCTTGGGAATTGAACCCAGGTGCCTAAGCAGAGCCTTCTGAATTTAACCACTGGGCCACTGGGGCTGGCACTGGATCTTTTGTTGCATGTGTACATTGCTGATATCCCCTCCCAGGCCGTGTCTTGTCACTATGTTTATGGTGTCATTTGTCACATGGAAGATTTTTTTTTTAAGATTGGCCCTAAGTTAACATCTGTTGCCAATCTTCTTCTTTTTTTTTTTCCTTCTTCTTCTCCCCAAAGCCCCACAGTACATAGTTGTATATTCTAGTTGTAGGTCCCTCTGGTTGTGCTGTGTGGAATGCCACCTCAGCATGGCCTGATGAGCGGTGCTGGGTCTGTACCCAGGATCCGAACCGGCAAAACCCCAGGCTGCTGGAGTGGAGCACGTGGACTTAATCACTCGGCCACGGGGCCAGCCCCCACATGGAAGATTTTAATTTTAATGTAGGTGAATGTTTTCCGGTTTTTGTTGTGAAGTTTACGTTTCTTGGTATCTTGTTTGAGAAATCTTCCCTAGCTGCTGTCATAAAGATAGCGTCCCATGTTTTCTTCCAACAGTTTTTGGTCTTGCTTTTCATGTTGGGGCTGTAATGCATTTGTGTGGATGGCGCTGGGTGAGCCTCGCATTTATCTTGTCCATTAAGGGCTCCTCGTCCCAGAACCGCTTACTGTGGAGTTGCCTTCCCCTGGCGAGTTAGCTTCAGTGCCTCTGTCCGGTCCTGTGCCCGGCTTGAGGCTCCTGGTCTGTCCCCATTGCCTGCTTGTTTATTCTGGCGCCAACCCCACACTGTTTTCATGATGATTACTGTATCATTACCGTAATTATTTCCGTATTGTTACCAAGTCTTGATGCCCAGTAGGGGAAGAGCCATCTCATCGCTCTACACAGTTCCCCAGACTGTGCCTCCGCGTGACTTTTAGAATCATTTGTTCAGTTCCATTTTTAAGTTCTGTTGGGATTTTTATTGGAATTTCACTGGATGTGTAGATTAATGTGGATAGACTTTATAAAGTGTTTAGAGTTTTGATGGAATTACTTTAGCTCTTATTCTTAGGCGAATTTCATTCCATGTATGACTCGAGGGATCCATGAAAACTACACACTCTCTAGTTCATTGTGTGGATACGAAATAGCCAAATTTGAAGGATTGATCATTGTAGTCTGGAGCCAGGCATAAAAATAAACCCCAGTCTGTTATCATAGGTGGCTGTGATTAAGATCGGGGGAAAGGTCGGCCGTGGGCCTCCTCACATTGACAGTTTCCTTCAGAAGATTAAGTGGCTCTTCATTTTTGGCCCAGGTCATCAGTAGCTTAAAGCCATTACTGTCTATTGGCTGTTTGGTTTGTCTGAAATATGGGGCTGGTCTCAGCCTATTTCCCTGGGGTCAGGTGTGTTCACATAATCAAAGTGCCAGGAACCCATATCGTATGCACGAGCACGTGTGTGTGTGTGTGTGTGTGTGTGTGTGTGTGTACACAAATTAGCCTTCTCTGGGGAGGAGTGCACAGTGCCCGGATCCAGAGGTGTTCTTTTGTACTTTGCATTTTAAAATGTGTGTTCTTTATTAGTAGCGTGTTTTCAAGCTTATTTTTGAGATAGGCTTGTTCAGTCACAGCCACATGTGCTTTTGAAAATGACCATTTGTGAAGCTGTCACCCACTGGCAAACTGAAGAAAAATGAAGATTCCTTTTCCATTGGTGTGTGTTCAGAGATTTTCATCAGCCCGATGGAGTTCCCATGACCTATTCAGAGAAGGGTGATAGCTTTTGTTTCCTTTAATTAAAAGCCGAAGACCAGGATATTTTTATTTATTTTGTTTACATATAAATAGCCCATGAAAAATATTTCGTATATATTTAAATGATTACTTTGCCACAGTAAAGAAAAAATGCTAGTTCCAGCAGTGATATGAGGGGGGGAAAATGACCTGTGAATAGGGATGAAGAAATTAAAGTAAAAAATATGATCAGGGCAGGTTGGGCTAATAAAGGGAAGAAGGGGACTTGTGCTTTAACTCTTTTTTGCTGCTATGGGATAAGGGAAATATTTGTATTTCTTTTTTTTCTCTTTCTTTCACATCCATTTGTACTTGAAACTAGATAAAAATGTTTGACTGTATTAATTTTCTTGATTACAAGTGTGGCAAATGAGTTCTGTGGTAACCCTTTTAAAGTAAATGAACTGATGTATTAGAACCAGCAGAGTCGAGAGTAATTTTTATTTTAAAATTCTTTGTGCATTAACACATCTGCAGTGTTGAGGAATATATGGAAAATTGAAATAGTGCTTCCATCCTGCCCAGTCTCCAGCACGTCAATAAATCACCTTTTTTTTCCTTTTAAAATGTCTGGCCTTGTAATTTATGTTTGCATAACCCATTACTAAATTCATAGTAGGTGTTTTAGTTGGCAGGCATTATTCCAGGGATTCTGAGGATCTTTAAAAAAAGAGACAGAGCCTTTGTTAGTATTTATATTGAAGTGGACATTTTCCTTTTTAAAAAATGTAATGAGTTGGCTTTTTAAAAAATAATTTGGAGCTAGCTGTTTGCCTTTTTCTTAAGCAATATTGAGTCCATATTCCCACATTATGAGTTGTCATGGTTTTCTTAGTAGACATTATGGTTTTTCTTTCTTTGTATTTTCATTAAACCAGCAGAGGAAAATGATTCTAATATTAAGATCATACTAATTTCTGTATTGTTTTCAGTAGGTTTCATGTTGCATAGAAAATAAAAATTTCTGTTTTGGTAATTTTCTAATTTCCTAAATGCAGTTGACTGTTTTAGTTATAGAGTGAAGATGAATCTATTTGTTCATTTACAACACTATTTGTTGCTTGAACAGAAATGGACACGTTCAGGGTTAGTTACATACTTGTGGCTTACCTTTGAGAGTTTCTGATTTTTAACCAGACATTTAAAAATAATCATTATGTTTTCTAGCCCTAAGTTAGGAAAGCTTTTCGAGCTCCACTTTGATGCGATGAAAATAAGTTATTTCTGTTTTCTACTGTAAAATTTTTAACAGTGATTTTTATGGTAAACAGCCAGAAGGACCACTTAGGCTTTTCTGAAGGAGTCTGCTTTATTCGGTCATCCCTGCCTCCTGCTTCCCCAGCCCCCATCAGCTGGTTAATAATGTTTTCGATATAAAATACGTATCTCAGCCCATCGAAATCATGGTGGCCAATCAGAAGGGGAATCGTTTCTCCCCTCGGGAACCTTAATATGTTCTCAGGACGCCTGCGGCCTCCTCAGTCTCTGTGAAATAGAATGCATGTGACTGTCCCAAGGATAGTGGTATGTTTAAAAATCCAGAATTTAACACGTTCAAACTATGGTCTAAAAAGTCTAGTTGGGCTGTAGAAGTTTGAAACTCTCTCTCTGACTTCCTCCTCCTCAAGTTAGGGATTCAAAGAAATGACGGTTTTCTTATGTTTTTGTTTATTTTAAAGATATAGCTAATCTGATATTTTTAAAGTACGTTATTTCATTATAATATTATTTCATTTTCAGAGATGTGTATTCTGCTGTGTTGCTCTGACAACCTTCTCCACTTATCAGATAATTTCCATTGGGTTCAAAAGGAGCCTCTTGTATTTCTGCATTGATTTCTGGAAACTTTGGGGGTATTATTCACTTTTCCCGATGAGGTGCCGGGTTCCAAGAATCTGTCCGACTTTTAAAAACTCGGCTCTCAGACCGGAGCCCCTCCTGAGCCTTCCAAGAACGATAAAAGTAGATTACAGAAATGGTATTGCAACTTTGAGTAGGCGAGAAACACAGCTGATGGCTTTCTGTGACGTTTCCTCCCCCTGCTCCATCCTCCCTGGAGGTGGTGGCCCCGTCATCATGAGCCTTGTGGTTGTGTCCCAGAAAGTGTTTCCACCAGGGGAAGGTACTGTGCCAGAAGCTGGAAGAAAGGAAAAAGGAGGTGTTTATCGTCCCAAAGATGCCTTCCAACTTTTATTATTAACTCCTTTCCAAAGTAAACTTTTGGGTTTGTTTCAAGTCACTTCTGGCCAAAGTACAGTTGGATTTGCTGTGTCCTCTAGGAGCAGAGGCGAAAACAGCATCGCCCGGGCCGGGGAGGGAGGAGGGGGAATTGTTCATGCAGTGAGGCGGAGGAGCGCTGAATGACGGCTGCAGGACCAGTGTGGACTTGAGAATCGGTGCTTGAGTGACCGAGGCCCACCTCGGTTAGCATTAGCCTTTCCTACACCTGTGCTGTGCCGTCTGCTGGAGGCCAGACCCTCTCAGAGGCGCTGGGTACCCAGAGCTCCCCTGGGCGCTCCTGGCCCTGCTAAAGATGGGTGTGAAATAGAGTGTTTCCCTAAAGAACAGTAAGTGACGAAATGGAGTGGCCAGTGCCCAGTGGACGCTTGGAGCACCGAGAAGGGGTCTGGGTGAGATGCAGGAGCCGTGGCCTGTCACCCAGAGTGAGCAGTCCACTGGAGGTGGCAGGAGGGAGTGACACGGTGGAGAGGCTCAGGCCACTGCTGGAGAGGCTGGAGGGCCAGGCTGAGGATGTGCACGCTTGGGAGTGACACGGCCTGGTTTACGTCTGTAGTTGGTGCCGCATGCTGTGATGTGGGAGCACAGATGTCCTGGCAACAGAGGTGGAGCCAGAAGGGCTGGGACCCCGCCAGAGTGGACTAGGAGAGAACCGGCTGCTCTCTGAAGAGGGAAGCGGTGGCTCCGTTGTACTCATGCAACAGATGCCCGTTGTGCGCCCTCTGTGGGCCAGGCACTCGTCTGGTCCCTGAGGGTGCAGCAGTGAAGAGAATACCGAAATCCTTGCCCTCTCCCTGCCCTCTCAGTGCTTCCATTTGAGCGGAGGAGACAGATAATAAACCGGAACACAGGAACGAGCTCCAGGGCACGCGGGCTACAGGGCACGTGGGCTCCAGGGCACGTGGGCTCCAGGGCATGCGGGCTCCGGGGCATGTGGGCTCTGGGCGTGGAATTCTGATCATTGATTTGGGGAAGTGGAGGGGTGAACTTTGAAAATGCTTGGCTGAGAAGGACAGGAAAAAGTGCAGTAGCTAGAAAGGATGAGGTTTAAGAAGGCGATTTCCCTGCCCTGGGGGGACCTGAGCTTGTTTTGGGGGGAGACTGTGAAAGGGAGAACCCTGGTTGGGGGGAGCATGATTCTGGAGCAACAGTCAAGGTCAGAGGTGGGAGGCGAGGGGATCAGGCTCCTGGCTGGAGGGCAGGACTGGGCTCAGGTGGATAATAGGGGTGGGCCAGGAGTGTAGGTGGCAGCTAGTGGCATCAGCTTTTCTGGAGAAGTAGGAAAAAAATTGTCCGTGAAGGACGAGCAGGGCCAGTGCCAGGGGAGAGTTTAAAACCAGCACAAGGTTTCCAGTGGTCGTGCAGGCGGTGGGGGAGGGCTCGGAGGCCGCGCAGTGGTTTCGCCCTGCTGTGCCTGCGCCGGGAGGTCTTGGGTGTGTGGTGGTCCCTGTCCACCAGGTGTGTAGAGGAGACGGTGGGTGTCCTGTTGGGGATAGCGGAGGACAGGGTGCCCAGCCCTGCTGTCCCCAGTGGTCTCCTTGCCTGCTTTGCTGCACTTGGGTCTCCGGTGGCTTCACCTGCCTGCCCTGGGCCTGGACGCTTTTGCAGTCACACAGGACCAGTTCCTTACAGGTCGTGAAGTCGAGGCTCTCGTCTCTCCAGATTTTAATGGTTAAGAAATCAGCTTTTCTTCCAGTAAGCAGGAGCCACCCAATGTCAGTGTTTTCCTTACTTGGCTAATTGTAAAATCGCCTGGGTGTGTGCTGGTTAAAAATCCTGTCCCTGGGCCCCACCCTAGACGAGTGAGACATGATCAGCCTGGAACGGCCTGGGGACCTGCATTTAGACCAACACCTCGAAGTCTTACTCAGAGGCCGGTTGGGGCACCCCGCCTCCCACGGTCTCCCCACTTGGGATGTTGCTTCCTCCATGAAGACGTAGGTGTTTCCCCTGCTGGGCCACCAGAAAGCCGAGGCTGTAGTTTGCATTTACCGTCTCCCTGCAACATCAGTGCTCGGGGAGAGCGGCCAGCTGAGACCTGGGTGGTGCCAACCACGCCCTGGGGTGCCCTGGGCAGGTGGGAGGGCTTAGCCTCCCTCATGAAAGGTATCAGTGCTGTCATTCCTGGAGGGGGGCTGGGAACACTCGTGGGGTTCAGGAAGGCCCCGTGGAAGCGGATACTGCCGTGACTGCGTGGACCTGGAGGGGCTCTCCGGGGCTGTCTAGTCCAGTCTCCTCCTTTCATCCAGGCAGACGTTGAGCCCCTGGTGGTGGGGGCCCAGGGCGTCATGGGGTGCCCTGGAGGGGCAGGCGCCGCGGGCCAGAACTCCTCCTCCCTCAGCAGGACTGTGGGCGCTTGTCCCGCAGGGATGGCAGCTGCCTTCAGAGTGTGGTGAAGGTTAGAAGCCACGCTGGCAGGCCCTGCCCAGGGCAGGATGGAGTGGCACTGGTCTCCGGGGCGCTCTTTGTGCAACACCGCGCTTGTGTGTGCGTGTTTGTTGTTTGGCTGGCTTAAAGCAGCTTTACCAGCAGAAAGTATGCATCTAATAATGATCATAGACGCTAAGCGCTCAGAGCTCGCCCTGTCGCAGGCGCCGTGCACGTGTGTTCTGCGTCCTTATCCCTGCAAACCTCAGGGGCTGGCTCTGGTTGCCCCCAAGCTGCAGAGGAGGGGACTGAGGTCTCACGTGCCCGAGGTCGCCTGCTGGGACATGGCAGAGTGAGAGTCTGAGTCTTGCTCCGCTCGCCCTCAGGCCAGGCCTCCAAGTCTCCTGTTTCTCCATTAACGGTGTCAGTCGTTTCCTACCTAGTTGTTTGACCATCACAAGCCCTTTCTAGCAGATCTGAGTTAGCAGGCGCCAAGGATTTTTATAAATAATGGGAGACAATCTTAAGTTGAGAAAATTCTCTGTCTTCTACCCACACTCTTAGCACCTACCTCGCCCCCGCCCCCAAGATAAAGCCAGAAGAGGGTGAATAACTGAGGTACAGTAGTAAGTATTCTGGTCTAGCTACTCTTGCATGGAAATGATATCAGTCAGGAGCAAAGGTTTGGACCTTTTTCGGGTGACGCTCCCTCCTTTTCTAGTCCTGGCATGGAGAAATTGGTGTAAAATCAACTCTTCACTTGGAGAGACTTTTTTTTAAAATCAGGTTTACATTCAGTAAAATTCACCCTTTTCAGGTGTCCACTTCTGTGAATTTTGGCAAAGGTGCCATCATGAACCACCACTGCCACAATTTAGATGCAGGGCCGCTCCGTTATCCCCAGGTTCTTCTGTGCCTCTTCGTAGCCAGCCCTTCCCTCACCCCCAGCCCGGCGCAACCACTGATCTGTTTTTCAGTTCCCGTAGTTCTGCATCTTCTGGAATGGTACACAAGTGGACATACTTGTCTGCTTTTCTTTCGCGTAATGCACTTGAAATTCAGCATGCTGTTGCCTGTATCGTAGTTCTTCCCTTTTTAGGGCCAAGTAGAATTCCCTCGTGTGGGTGTACCACACTGGGGAGACATTTGTGAAACTGTTCGGACCGCACTTCCCTCAGGATCCCCACTATCCCCTCCCCTGGGACATTTACAGCCTCACACAGCCTCGTACCTACTCCAGCCTGATGCCCTGATTGACGTCACAGGGGCCCGGGCGTCCTTACCCAGAAGGATCATGTGCCCTGCTCTGCCACTCCTGTTCGCATTGCCTGCGCACCCTCCTGAATGAGAGTGGTCTTCCTTGAAGGAGGAGGGGTTCATGTTGGTAAAGCTGACCGGTTTCTGCTCCTGTGTCCCGAAAGAAGAAAGGCTTTGAGAGTTGTTGGAAGGACGCTCACGCAGAGACACGCTCCGTGAAGGTGCCAGCCCCCCCCAGGGATGCGGGCGCTGGCTGAGGCTGGGAGGCCGGCCTGTGCTGAGCATACAGCTGTGGTGAGGTGGAGGGTTGCGGTCTGCGAGTTTCTGGGAGGAGCAGCACTTCATTCTCTGAACTGTAGGTGCTTTTCTGGTGTTTCTGTTTATTGTTATTTAATTCCTCTCTCCTTAGATTGTAAACTCTGGGAAGGTAAGCACTAGACCTCGGATCCTCCTTCATCCTTGGTCGGGTTTGTTGATTGGTCGGTTGATTAAACGTGCACTGAGTGATCCAGACCCCTGCCTGGTCCAGGGATACTGTCATCGCAGCTGGGGTGGGGGGGATGCTTAGCAATCAGTAGCCCACCCTGTCACATTCTTCAGGAGAAACCTGAGGCCCAGAGAGGGATGCCAACTTGCCCAGAGTCACACACTAGTCCATCAGAGGCCAGGACACGTGGAAAGGGTCTGCTTCCCACCCCCCACCCCCTGGGTCAGCAGCTCTGCGCATCTTATCTTCGTGCTGTAAATTGGAAAAGTCAGAAGGAAGGGCCGTGTGCCGGGCTTCCTGAGGCAGGTGGCTCTTTTAAAGCTGGGGCTTGTTGCCAATCTGACCTCGTTTCCATGGAAGCAGCCAGCGGGGGCAGCTTGTTCCTGTCAACCTGAGGCCTGGTGGAGCCTCAGCCCCTGACAGGCTGCAGGAGCGCGCCAGCTCGCTCGGAGGAGGGGGACCAGGGGCCCTGCTGGAGGCCCTCTCCTGCTTACTTCTGGCTACAGGACCTGGGTTTGAAGGGAAGGCTGGTGAATTGCTAGTCCCAGCCTGCGCTTTCCCAGAACTGGCGCTGAGGGTACCTCCTTTGGGGGCCCTGCTTAATGGTGGGGTGCCCCTGTAGACTCTGCCTTTCCTCGTTGTTCCCAGAGAACCTTAAAGACAAAAATAGAAGAAACCTTTGTTTTGTACCTCAAGCAGACTTTTCAATAAGCTAATCATCTCTATGGAATCTCTTTCTTGAACTTAATTTCATCCACCTCCCGGACTGTCTTTCTTGCTGAGGTCGCAGTTCCCAGTTGCGGTTTGATAACTAGTTGTGAGGGTAGATTTGCCTGCTCTCTCGTCCAGGAGTTTTAATGTCTTGGCATTCCTGAGCTTGGTCTGCTTCATCTCATGCTGGGATCACAGCTCAGTAACGAAGCCTTTATTATATTAACTAGTCAACAGATACATTCTTTGAAGAATTCTGAGTTTTTAATTACCCCTCTTAAGCCTGTGGACACATTGGTGCCGAGGGGCATTTTGCATTGCTAAATTCCAGAGTTGATTGCGGACCGTAAAAGACTAGAAAATGCTCAGAACGACTTGTTAAATCACAGACCAGCGAGGGGCCCCTCCCCCCTCCTGTTTTTCTGTCTTTCTGGTCGCTGTGCTGTAAGCGCAGTTTTATCAGACATGCCAGCACACATTGTTTCCCAGGCCTGTTTTTGCATTAGTTTGGGTAGAAACGGCCCCGACTCCGTTCCAGTAGGTGGAGAGAGCCGCTTGAATCCTAGAAGCACGGCTCACCTACCTTTTTAGGGTATTGCAGGTTTAGCTCGAGGGCTGGAGGACTTCCAGAAAAGTATGACTAAGGGAGAAAAGGACTACTCCCAAAGCTGACAGGGTGGAGTGTGTCACGGCCGGACAGGAAAATTCCCAGCGGGGGAACTGCCCGTCTGTAACGCAGACGCACTGGGTCGTGGATTTGCTTTCACAGAATAAGTGAAACGGAACACAAGTTTTTTGCATTCTCATTCCGAAAGGCCGTTTCTGCAGGTGTGTCTTTTGGTCTCAACTTGTATTCAGTGTTATTTCAAATGATTTTTGCTGTAGGCAGTGTCTCCTCCAAACCAAATTGCAGGCTGAAAAGGGGAGACATTCTGTCGCCCTGTCACTCTGCCAACCACTTGTCTTAGCACAGAAAGTGAGCAGCATCTTTCCTGAAGGTCCCAGTCTCCTCGCTTTTCCTTCCTCTGCTCTTCTTTCTCCTTTGCCTTCAAGAGCCAGCGTGTGGTGTGTGTTGTGTATTGTGCGTGTTTGTCTGTGTGTCGTGTGTGGCTTTGGAGCAACACAGACCCGATTTCAAATCTTGCCTCCATGGGCTGCTGGTGGATCGCTTAACTTCCCTGCACCTCAGTTCGACTGGGATGGGAATCTGTCCTCTGACAGTGGCTGGGATTAAATACTCGAGGCTCAGCACCCTGCACACATGTGTCTGGTGAACATCGCTTTCCTTCCCAACCTGGTAGATGCTCATGTGCAGAGTTGCAGAGAAATCAGCAACTCATCTAACTAGGAGCAAAGACGTCGAGCTTTCCCACATGTGCTCAGCCCTTCTTTGGGCGTCTTTTGGCCCAGTTTTAGTGTTTTCTCTCAAGTGGGCTCTTTTCAGTTTTATGTGTCGTGGGCAGGATGCCAGGTGAGGAGCCAGGCTCAGAGATGTTGCGAGCAAAAGGGGCAACAGGGCCAGAGGTGAGGGGGGTACTTAATAGTATGAATTTTTTATTAAAAAAAAAAAAGGCAGGGCCCGGCCCAGTGGCACAGCAGCTAAGTTCGTGCTCTGCTTTGGTGGCGTGGGGTTCACAGGTCCGGATCCTGGGTGTGGAGCTAGTGCCGCTGGTCAAGCCATGCTGTGGCAGCATCCTACATAAAATGGAGGAAGACTGGCACAGATGTTAGGTCAGCGACAATCTGCCTCACCAAAAAAAAAAAAGGCAGATATTAGGTTCATGAGTACCTTTTGGCTTTTGGGGGTCCAAAATGTGATTTTGCCATATACACAGCACAGTGCCTGCCACGTAGGCATTCCATAAACATGCTTAATAAATGAATAAGTAACTTGTGAAAATGTTGTTAATACTCTTGCGTTTGCAGAGACAGACCTAATTGCAACTCTGTTGATTGTGACTTTGTCCCACGTAGATCTTCCTGTGCTGTCCTGCAACGGTGTAGGAAATCTGTTTGTACAGAGACCACCTGTAGAGTGCAGCTTTGCTTTTCCAGAATGGAAAAAAAAGCTTTGTTTTTCTCATTATTAGGATAATATGGATTAGTTATAAAACATTCAATTAGTGAAGAAACAAAAAGTCACCCCAAATTCTGCCATCCCGAGATAGCCACCGTGAAGACTGTGCAAACAGTGTTTCCAATAGCTCTCTATGCTTAAATGCACATACAGGCTCAGTTCTGCTCACTCATATTGAAAAGCACCTACTATGTGCCAGGGACTTTGGGGTCATACTACGTACATGCACTTTTGTGAGCTTGTGAATCAGGAATGTCTGTGCAGTCCATCTATGCTAGCCTGTACTTTTCCTGGCTGTATCATATGCCCATGCTTGGCCCACCCTGGTGCCTTCAGCCATTCCCCTCTCAAATAAAGTTGCTTGTTATTTTAAGTAAACCACGTCTAATCAAACCACACGACGACTTGAACCACGCACAGGTTCTTGCCAAACCCTCCATTAGTACCATGACTCAGGAAAGAAAAATTGTTTTTCGCTTCAGTTACTGGGCTCAGCCATTCCCAGGTGTCAGTGGTCCAGGCCTTGAGAGCAGGTAATTGACTTGTCAGAGGCATGGGAGGGAGCCCTGTCTCCGCAGAGAGAAACTGCCCCTGCCCCTCCCAGTGGCTCTTTCCAGAAAGGGAGGTGGGCTGTAGGCAGCAGAGGTGGCCGTGTCAGAGAGTCCTCCATGATAGAGCGGGAGGGGCCTGTGGTCTGCAGCTCCAGCTTTTCATCGGCTCCAGCATAATGGAAATAAAACCCCTGCTTTTCCCAAGGAGGACGTTGGTAAGTTGATAGGATGGTGTTAACCATAGGTGATGCGCCCCGGCAGTCTCGATGGTATTAATTATCTAGCCCTACCTGCTGGGAGGTGGGGAGCGAGCTGGGAAACTCAAGGTGTTGTGGTCACAGGCCCCAGGGAGATGGGTAGTCTGGGCAGATGGACCTGTGGGAGCTGAACAGAGTACCACCTGTTGCTGTTAAGAGCTCTCTGTTCTGCCCACACTTACTTCTGCTTTCCAGGGGCGGCCAGTGAACCTCCAGTTGAGACCAGTGGTCTGGTCCACCCCTGTCACTCCACGAGGAGGGCAATGGGGACCTGCTCCTGTTTGCACTTCAGCGAGTTATCAAATCGAGTCTCGGAGCTGGGCGCTGAATCTTTCCCCCCAGCTCCCGCTAGGAGGACAGTGTTGCCACATCTCCTCTGCTTTGTCATCGTCATCTGCCACGCTGTGTCTGTCGGTGATTCTGTTTTTAATAAAACTCTCTGCCTTGTGGTTGATGCTCTTACTCCTTGAGGCATCGGCAGACACCTTAGCCTAACCTGAGAGCAGGTGGGCATGTCCAGGTTGCCCCAGGAGAGCCAGAGCTGCCCCCGTTGCCTCCTCAGTGTAGATTGCGCCCACCTCCTGCCTGCCGGGTCTGAGGTGAGAGAGCCCTTTCCCTGCAGCCAGGCTGCGGTTTGGCCTGAGGAAGAGCATGTGGGTCAAGGTCAGCCCTGCTTCTTCTGTTACCTGGAGGCAGGACCAAAGGCCACGAGAGTGAGAAAGTGTGGGAGCAGTGCCTTTTCCGAAGTGCTGTCATTCATTTATAGAGCACCAAAGCCAAGGGCTGTGCTGGGCCGTGACGTTTGTTCCCCCGGGATCCTCCAAGGTGGTTCCTAACTACAGATGAGGAAAACTGACACCCACACCCACTCAGCTGGACTCCAGACTCGGTTCCTCTGACTGTGACGATGGTGCCCACCCCACAGCGCCACTGGCGAGGGCTGGGGGCAGGTGTCAAGTGAGACCGAAGAGGCCGTGCCCGGACCAGTCTCTCCACGGGCCTGGCGGTGAACAGAGGAAGATGCAGAGCAAAGGGAACCAATGGAAGCATCATGATGTACTGTCCACATTTTCAGCTGGGGACGGTGCTGGTGGCGAGGAAGAGGGAAGCGGGCCTAAAGAACAAGAAAGCAGTGACCAGCCTTTATTTCAGATGCTTTGGTGGCAGGTTTAAAACTTGACTAACTTCTCGCCAAAATACCCTCGGTGTCCCAGGAATGACCCCAAGCTTGACTATTTTCCCTATAAATCCATAAGTTAGTGTTGAGTGCAAATCCACCAGTTCCATAAAGGAAGGGGCTGCTCAGAACGGGACATGCCGATACCTCAGCTAGGCAGTGACTTAGCATGGGGTGGAAAGAATTCGGGCTTAAATTTGAAAGTACACAATAAAATCTCTAAAATTAAAGATTTATTTTTTTAGAAAGCCTACAGTGAAATAATTGTCTCAGTCTGTGGATAGAACCAATTGCGGGCGAATCACATATTTTCATTTCTGGAATTTTTTTTAAAGGCAACTTTTCAAGCAGTAAATTAAATGTTTTTGAATGTAACTAAGATGACTGAGTTGGCCGTTACATCAACAACATGGAAAGTACAAAGACAAATTTGGGGTCAGCGAGGACACCTTCAAAAAGGCTGGCTTCTGTGGAGTGTTGACCCATAGCAATAAAATGTCTACATTTTTGTAGGGCCCCTGCTTAAGAAATTAATTGAGAATAATGTCGATTGCACTGGATCTCTAGCCAAAACATTCCCATTTTGCCTCATCTACAGAGAGACCTGAGCTGAGTTTTATCTCTGCGTCTTTTTGTAAGTGCTCCCGCTCTGTTAACAGAGCTATAATTAACTCGCAGGACGCCAGGCAGCCAGATTCGGCCAGGCGCCAAGAAATCAGCCCAATTACTATATTCGCATTGTCAGTAATGCCCACTTCACAGCTTCTGCTAATTTGAAATGGCAAGTTCCAACTTTCCATAGTAAAATTACCATTTTTGTCCTCTTCTATTACATGGTGATATTTGTCCATTATTTTGGCTGTGTAAACTTGGTATTATAACAGCAATTAGTTGTTGAGCATTTTCTAAAATGATTTGCAATTGCATCTCTGAACGGGGAAACCCCTGTCTGCTCTGATGGAGAGGGCTGCAGTCCCTCTGGGCCCCGGAAACACTTCAGGAAGCAGCTTCTCACAGGAGAACGAAATGCCTTGGGATTTCATCATAAAGGGGAGTGTTTAAAATAAGAGGTAGCCTTCGAATGTTGCCTGTTTTGTGGGTTTTTAGCGTTAGTTGTCTGATCTCTTTATAGTGGTGGAGGCGCATCCCTCCCTCTGTCTCCCTGAGACCCCAGGGGGCTGGTTCTGGTGGCTTCGCTGGGTCTGCTCTATGCCCCAGACGGGCAGCCCCGGGGCCTCTTCCCCGATGATCGCTGGCCTCTGGCCCGCCGTGGTCTCGTGACAGTGGGCAATTTTCCTGCTGGTGGGCAGGAAGGTTCCCACTTCTCCAGAGAGGGTTGTCCCTGGGGACTCCCCTGCCCGAGTCCCGCTCAGCTTGGGGCCTGACTGTCCTGACTGAGTTGTGCGTCTTGCTCTCTTCTCAGCAGAGAAACTTCAGGAGGCCTGACCGAGGCCAGGGTGCCTCTCAGAGTGTGTGGGAGTCCGGCCCAAGGAATGGTAAACCGGCCGTACCGGCCTGCAACTAGCCAGGCACGAAGTTCAGAGCAGGCGTTTGAAAACGTTTCTAGCATCTCAACATTACAGGGACATCCAGGTGGCATTTTTATCGCCTTTTATAAAAGCACCAGTCCACAGCAGACTGGAAATTTAAATATCCTTGGGATGTCCTTCCCTACAGCCCGTTTGAGACAAGGTCCTGGTCGTTATTGAACCCCTCAGCCCTGATTGGATTTCATCGTATGGATTTATTTCGGATAAGGCAGAGTACCTTGTTTTTCTGCTGGGCAGTGGTCTGCAGGGCACAGCCCCTGGGAGGGGCTTCTGAAAGAGGGCAGGAGTCCCCAGAGGCAGACAGGGGCCCTTGGGGGAAACCAATGACTCCCTGGGGCTGGCAGCCCAAAGCGTGGGCCTCTCTGGGGTGTTGGTATCTCCTGAGCACGTCCCCTGGCACCTGAGCGTTCTGTACAGGCATCCCTCTGAGTCCCAGGCCTTTCCTCTCACAGGCTGGCTTCGCATCTGGACCCTGCCTGCCTACCCGTATTCCCTTCCCTGATTCCCAGTCCCTGATGGGGAGGAGGGGGGACAGCAGCCCGGAGACAGAAGCCCAGACTCCTCCCTCCCCGTCAGCCAGGCAGTCACCAGCTCCTGATTCGAGCCTGCCAGGCTCTCGCGTCTCCTGCCTCCTCTCTGTGCCCGTTGCCCTGGTGCGGGGACCAGCAAAACACGTACAGCCCACCACCTGTGCTGGGATGCCGCGTGAGCTTAGAATGGTGTTTACATTTTTAAATGGTTAAAAGAAAACAAAAGAACAGTATTTTATGATACATAAATTATGAAATTCAAATTTCAGTGTCCATATATATTGTTTTATTGTAGTGAAATATACCTAACATAAAATTTACCATTTTAACCATTTTTGAGTGTACAGTTTGGAGGTGTTAAGAACATTTACATTGTTGTGCAACCATCACCACCATCCGTCCTCCCATACTGAAACCCTGGCAATAAAGTTTTATTGGAACACTGCCCTGCGCATTGGTTTACCTATTGTCTGTGCCTGCCTGCATGCTGCCAGGGCAGAGCTGGGTAGCTGCAACAGAGACTGTATGGCCTGCAAAGCCAAAAATATTTACTCTCTGGCCCTTTCCAGAAAAAGCGTGCTGACCCCTTCCCTGGTGCGTATTCTTGTCACGTCCTGTAAGTTACCATAGCAACCGTCTACCTGGTCTCCTTACCTCCAGCTCCGTTTCTTCTCAAGTCTCTGCTCCTGGACTGATTTTCCTGAGACTCAATTCTCTCAGTGAACCTCCTCGGTTAGAATCCTTTAGTGGCATCCCTTAGAGTCATGTGTTCCTGAGAACAGCAGTCCCAGAGTAACGACAGTAGTTATTAAAGGCTCTGAAAAGTCCTGCATGAAAGAAAGCTGCTGAACATTGATTAATCCAGTACCTCCCAAAACTAAGTGATTGTAAAACTATTATTATTTTCTCATCACTTATGATCTCCCTCTGGCAGGGCTTCGCTGACTTTCCCCATAAAGGGCCACATGGTGAAATGCTACAGGCTTTGCGGGCCACACGGTCTCTTTCGCAGCTGCTCACCTCTGCTGTATAGATGATACATAAATGGTGAGCTTGTCCTAGTAAAATTTTATTTAGAAAAATCAGATAGGCCGTGGACCAGATCTGGTGCGCCGATCCGTTCTGGTGAACAGTGCTCTCGGGGTGTGGCCCCAGACCAGCAGCCTCACGTCGCCTGGTCCCCCCAGCCCTCCTGAGGGCAGCCCAGCAGCCTGCGTCTTGGCCAGCCTGCCTCCTGGCTGAGGTGAGGACCCCTGCTGCCGAGCCACAGAGCACACCTCCGGGAGCGTCGGCCTCAGGACTAAAGGCAGCAGAGCAGGGGGCAGAAGGCCCTTCGAGAGCCCAGAGCCCATCTCTGACCACTTCCCTCCCTCCCCTAGGAGCTGCTGCACCCAGGCTGAACTGCAGGTTCCGGAACACACCATCCTTCTCCCGACCCATGCGTTCGCACAGGAGTCCTTCTGTGAGGAATGGCTCCCTTCTTGAGCCACCTGCCCCTTCCCTGGCTTCTGCTCATGTGTGACTCAGCTCGGGCCTATCTGTCTTCGCAGTGTTTTCGGGGCCCCCAGTTCTCCCGCTGCCCCGCCTGCTGGGTTTTCCTCCTCCTCGCATCTGTAGCTGCTGGTGCATCCCTGAGCAGGGCACTTCCGAGGTGTTGCCCTGCCATTGGGGGCTTTCTTGTTTGCCTTTCCCGTGTGCATGTAGATTCCTCAAACAGGGCCCTTTGCATCATCTCTGTGTTCCCCCACGCACCTTGGGCACCCCAAAAATGTTTGTGAGCTAGTTCAACGAGTGAGCCAAGGCGCCTTGTCCTGAAGGTGAGCCCTGGTTTCCAGGGAGGTGCCTGGTCTTGTATGTGAGGAGATGGGGAGTCGAGGAGGCACCTGGGGGTTCCTGGCTTCCTGGGGTTCCGGGAGGCCCTGGCGGTGGAGGCTCCCCGTCATTTCCTCCTTTCCCCCTCTGACTCACCGATTGATTGATGTTTGGAAACTGTGACTCATCTCGACAGAGAAGGAAAAGGAAATTTTATTCTCGTTCTCCCTCCCTTTCGAATAAGTAATAAATAAAAGCGGCTGGCATTCCGCTGGGTGCAATAAGAAGCGTTTAAGTGCATTTCTGGTTTTCATAATTGGTAGCTTCTTGCAGAAGGGTGCTTATTAGAAGAAAAAAACTTCCTTGTGTATTTGTTTTCGACCTTCTCGTCAGTAAAATCATAAAGTGAGTTGATGTGGGAACTGGCCCGCCCTCTTTTGAAAGATGTTTGTGGCCGTTCATGTCTTACCAGCGGAGAATGAAGCTACTTCTCTTTTAGTAAGAAATGAGGTGTACCCTCTCCGCCTTCAGAGTTTCAAAATGAGTTCACCAGGGTGGTGAGTAATATGTCTTAAGCTGGTTTATTAAATGTGAAAGAATAAGATGTTCTAGGTTGACATCACGTACCAAATATAGGGAAGGCCTGGATCAGCTGGGCTCTAGGCCTGGGGCTCACGCCGGGGCCAAAACCCAGTTGCATCTGGTGACATCTGTTTTGTCTCATGACATTGACGATGGAAGTGCATGCTCCGCCTGGCCTTTTCAGTCTTCTCCCGGGAAATCCAAAAAAAGGTGCCTAGTGCCCTTATCAGCGTGGTGCTGGAAGGAGCATGCCCTTCACATTTGCCTCTGGTCTCCTCCTGTTCAGCGTGTCCTAAATGTCCTAGGATCTTGATTCTGGAAAACTTACCAATGAAGTCAACATCTTTTCAAATCATAACTCGAAATAAGGGCTCAGTACGACTTCACCGTTGTAATTATTTTCTAACCGTCATCCTTATTATCTGCCTGGCATAACGCCTAGCATCTTAGGTTCCCTGATGTGTTATCTAACTTGATGTGCATAACAGCCTTATGACGCAGGTGCCACGATATCCCTTCTGTAGAGAGACGATGTTGCAGCCTAGAAGGACTTCCAGAATCACTTGCTTCCGGTCACACAGTGGTCGGCAGCTGAAGCAGGGACACACACCTGGGTCATCCACCATGCCCACTGCTGAGCAGTGACTAGCTCCATGGCACTCGAGTGCCCTGTTGCTGACACCTGGCTTGTCTCAGGGAACACGTGGCTGGGGCCCCTCTCCTGGGCCAGCTCACAAGTCCAAGACTGTGACCTTACTGCTGGCCAGTCACCAAGCCCCTCTGCCATGGGCCTAAGGGCTGGGTGGCCTGGGGAGGAGGCCAAGGAGCTGTTCCCACAAAGGGGAAATCAAATGAGGGAACTCACGAGAGTGCCGGCCAAGGCCAGACGCGGGCATTTGTAGCTGCTCTCGAGAGGCTGATGTGTGACAGCTAAGAGGCCGGATTTACCCTCTACCCAAAGCATCTAATACTTGCCAAGCCTTGTTTCTAAAGTTAAGAAGCAAAGAGGGCAGCTCAGGAGGAGCGAGAATCAGCATGGCCCTCTCCTCATTGTGCGGAAGGGATGGCAAGCGCAGGGCCGCACTGACGTGAGGATTTCAGTGTCTCCGTCACGCTGTGCCCTCGGCCGTGCCAGGCTTAGGTCATTTCCGTTTCTGTGTTGGGAATGGCCTTTTGCAGATACTGGTTATATTTATCACCAGCTAACTTATCAGCATATGACACCAGATACGCAAAATTGTAACCTGACTCATGAGAAAATAGATAGTTCGTGACTCAGTGGTGAAGTAGACCAGTTTTTAAAGTTCAGATGGATCATGGAGTCAGCTTTCCCTTAGAAAACTCTGCGGGACGGTCTGACGGGAATGTGAGTTCAGATCTCTCTAGACCTTAAGAGTGTTTATACTCCATTGACCCAAGAATCCCACTTTTGAGAATCCATCCTCAGAGAAAAAACTAGAAATGTGATCAAAGCTTTATGAGCAAGAATGTTCACGGTAGAGTTATTTATAACACTACAAAAATGGGAGCAGCCTGAGGTCCAATGGACTAGTTAATTTATGTTAAATTCATTCATTGAAATGGTTATGTAACTGATGTTGTTCTCCAAGAATATTTAATAACATGGAAAATGACCATGATAGAACCTACATAACAATTATAGATGCTGTATCACCCTAGTTTTATTTATGAAAGAAAAATATACAAAAATATAGACACGACAAGAATACATGTGCATATAGCATAATAACGCAAATATCTAGTACGCATTCGCAAGGCCTGGTGCGTGTAAGTATGTAGAAAAAAGACTGGGAGAAAAGAATTCAGAGTCTCAGCAGGGGTTATTTCTGGAGGGTGTGAGACTGTTTGATTTCTTAAAGTTTGTTTGTTAGGCTGTATTTTCCAAATTTTCTATAGCAAGAACATTATTCTTCTTTAATTTGAAAACCATGGCTAAGAAAATGTTCAACTTTGCAAGAGTCTTTGTGAAAGACTGGTATTATTGATCCCTCCGCCACACATTTTGAAGTGGAAACAGGTAAGGTGCAACAGCGCAGAATGCCAGGCTGCCCTTCACAGGCTATGGCCCCATGTGGGGACCCAGCCTCTCTTAATCTCAGTGTCCCCACCTGTAAAATGGGAGTGTCCTGGCACCCATCACTTAGAGCTTTTGGAGTGATTAAGTGAGACGAGGTATGTGAGCCCCTGGCTGGAACACGCATCTGGAACCTCTGCTATTCTTACTCTACTGTTGCCATTGTGACGAAAGTCCCAGCCGTGTGCCAGACTTGGCGTGAAGTGCGAGGAGTGTTATCGTGGGTAAAAATAGTCCCACTCCCCCAGGAGCGCCCAGCCTGGAGGTGGGAAGGGGCGCTGACGCCTGGCAGGTGCTGTGTGAGTGAGGATGTGCGTGCCGGACCTTGGGGGGCTCGGGGAGGATGGATACTGGGGTGTCATGTGAACTGGGCCAGAACCGAGGAGCCAGCTCAGGGTCCCATCTGAGGCCACAGCAGAATTCGAGAGCATTTAGGAGATAGAAGAGTCTAGAGAACTTGGTTTGATGAGAGGGTGGCCAAAAGGGAGTTTGGGATGGCATTGAGGTTTTACCTGGGGCCTCTATCCAAAAGAGACTTCTGCCATTGTAAGGAGATGATGTCTTTATTTTAAGGGAAAACAGACTCTCTTCCAGAGTGTCCACCCCACTTGAGCTGTGTGTGTGTGTGTAACCGGCAGGAGCATGGCTGCAACAGGAGTATTCGCCTGGCATCACCACTTCTGAGTTGCCAAGCCTGTGACCCCCACCTCCCCTTAACTCACCTCCTAGGCCCGTCACCCCATCCTGTCTCAGAACAATCTCACCCCCTCCTCAAGAACCCCTTGTTGGCCCGTCATCTGTTACATGGCAGACCAGAGGCCCCCTGCCCTGGGCCAGGCCTCCGTTTGTGTGGGCACAGCGGCCGGGGGCCCTGCCTCCTCTTTCTGCTGTTTGGAGCCGGGCGAAGCCCAAGCAGGATCTCTAATTATTTCTGTGAAAACGGATTACACTGAGGGTGGAGTGCGTTGCCTTTAATTTCTTTGTGTGTGTGTATTTTTTTTGCACAAGGAGTGTGTTCTTTCTTTCCCGTTTGTTCCTGCTTGATTTGGGGAGGCTGCTGTTTTTGTTGCCTAATTAATGGGGAAACATTCTGGGGAGGATTTCATGCCGTACGTGTTCTCTGTTTGAACATGGTGTGACCTGTGGCCCCTTTACAACGTAGTTACACGGTGACTCTTTATGGGGCAATAACTAGGTTAATTTCAGTGCATTTCAGAAAACCATTGTTCTTTTTAAAACAATAAGTTTGCTGTTTTACTAAGACTCAAATGCCATCAAGACGCCTTCACTTGGCACAGTGGCTTTTTTTTTTTAATTTTTAAAAAATTTTTCCTTTTTCTCCCCAAAGCCCCCCAGTACATAGTTGTATATTTTTTTTCAGCTGTGGGTCCTTCTAGTTGTGGCATGTGGGATGCCTCCTCAGTGTGGCTTGAAGAGTGGTGCCATGTCCATGCCCAGGATTCAAACCAGCGAAACCCCCGGGCCGCTGAAGCGGAGCGCGCGAACCCAACCACTCAGCCATGGGGCTGGCCCCCACAGTGGCTTTATGATAGCATGGTCCCCTAACATGAATTTTCAAGAACTTTGATGGCTTCCGGGCTGATTCAGGCTGCCTCAGAGCTTCTTCCACCCTGGACCGCAGTGACTGACCGCGCTCACGTGACCTCGTGTTCTCTTTAGTTGCTTCGCTCACTGTCTTTTTAGCTTATAGCGAGGTTCATTGTGTTCGTCTTACCCCATTCTGGGTTTCACCAGTGAGATCATTTTGTAAAGGAGGATTGAAAATTAATTGGATGATTAATTGTGAGCTTGTTTTTCTTACCAAGGAGAGCTGTAGAAGCTGTGGCTTTGGACAAAATTCGCAATGAACCCTTATGTACGTTTTTTTATTTGTTATTTTTAGGAACCTGATCATGTAAAGGGAAGTGAGTTGGAAGATTTTTTTCTATGCATTTGCCACCACTTTAATTCCATTGTAAGGCAGTGTGTTGCCGGCACAGAGTGTAGTGTACGGAGGCAGAAGACCCCTCCCTTCCTCCCCATGTCCATCAAAGGTCTCTTCTTTGCCAGTCACCGCGCCCTGTGATTGAAGGAGGGCTCAGCCAAGGCCTTTCCGTATGATGGGGCTTGGGAATGGCTGGATGTAGGGGTGAGGGAGGAGGGAGCTCTCTGGCTTGCGCTGTTGTGGGTGGTGCCATTAATGAGCATCCAAAAAGGATAAGTTTGGGATATGGTGAAGGATGAGTTTGAAACAGTGGGACACAGATGTAGATACATAGACAAGGTATAGGTCTGTGGAGCTGTCCACAAGGAGAGACACGGGTGACATGTTTCCAAGAGACCTCCGAGCAGAGCAGCCCAGTGGGATAGGCTGGCCCTCAGGAGAGTGGTGTTGACATGGGAGCCATTGACCTGGAGACAGCCCCCACCTGTGTGTCCTGCCTGTTCTGACAGTGCGGTCCTGGGAAAGGCTCTTCACCTCTCATCCTTGGTTCTCTCTGTCTGCAAAGTGGACGTAAAAAGAGCTCACGTACGAGGTTTCTGTGAGGATCGAATAGCTTGCTGCACATGAAATGCTTTGTGAACTCTAAGCTGGCTGTAAATATTGGTTATTATTGTTATTATCATGCTTACGTTAAAATCTAATTTGCCCAAACCATTTGGTAAGCGTTGCATGGGAAAGCTCCACTTGGAGATTTCAGGGCCTGTTGCTCTCTGTTGGTTGAGTCAGTCACAATGCTGATGAGTATTAGAACAGGGAGCAGTCCATCTTCAGCAGCAGCCGGGAGCAGCCATTCTGTGAAGTGCTGTACAACCATTAAAAATTGCAGTGAGAGAGTTTGTAGTTTGTGGGCAGGCTTCAACAAAACAAGCAGCTTGGGAAGTTTAGAGAGAGTATGATTAGAATTATAAAAGAAATACACAGAAAAAGTACTGGAAGGAACTATGCCAAAATAATGAGTACCTTAGAGGGTGGGTCTTGGAGTAATTTTTCTTCTTTTTACACTTTTCTATGCTTTAAGCATATATAGTTGTATAATTAAGGCATATATGACTTCTGTAATCAGAAAAATTAATTAACATAATAGCAGCAGCCCCCCCCCCCCAATACGGGTGGGAATTAGACGTATGGAGAACTGAAAGGACAAATGTGTTGATTTCCTCTTTTTAATATTTTCCTACTTCTTCTCGCCTTAAACCTCATTTTCATCTGGCAGTGAGGACGTGAATCTGACTGCACAGAAACTGGAGGAGCGAACCCAAAATGTCCCCGGGCAGAGTCTCGAGTTGCTCTGCCCTTTTGGGATCTCCTGTTTAGATTTTTTGATAATGAAATTTGCTCTTGATTTCAGCTAAAGCCATTGTGTGTTAATCTAACAGTTCTGTTCACTGAAGGTTTTCAGCAGCCCATAGAGACCAGAGATAACGAATTGTTATCCATCTTCTGTTTTGCCCATGAGTGCCATGGATTTTGGTTTGCAGGCAAATATAAATGGATATATTTATGTGTGCCCTGTCATGCATAAGAGGATGGCGGAAGTGTGCAGAGTGTTCTTTTCTGGGAGAAGTGGGTTTCTCCAGTGCTTCTGGTAGTTCTTGCCTTGTTCCTTTCATTACGAGGAATAGTCATCTTACCGTATTTATCAGTCTCAGATTTCTAACTTGGCGTGAGGCACTGACTATTCAGGTGTAGCTGTAATTTGTGCCTCTATTCTGCATTTGGGGTCTCCTTGTTCCCCTCTCTAGGACTTTTCCCCGCTTGGCTGTTGCCACCTACATCTTCCGGTTCTCCCTGCCGACACCTGCTCTTTGCCACCTGCTGCCTTCTCCAAAACCATCTCTGACCTCGCAGGAAAATTCCCTGGATGGCTTCACCCCTGCCACCAATTTTAGTGTCAGGAAACATGCTGTGCTTGCTGTATTTGGAGAGCCAGTCCTCCTTTTAACAAATATTTTCTGCTTATTGGATGGTGGAGGCCTCATGCTGGTTAACTGCTCATCCATCCATTCATTTATCCGCCTATTCATGGCATATCCATGGCGGGCTCCCGTGCGGGCACGGTGTGAACCAGACAGACAGCTGCTGCCCCCTGTGTTGGACCCAGCAATTCATCCCTGGTCCACACTCGGCCTTCGTTCCTTCCCCCCACCTCTTCTCACCCTTCAGAGGCTACTGCCGCTGCTCGCGGGCGGACGCAGAGGCGGGAGGGCGTTCCGTGGCAGAACAGAGAAGCGGCGGGCCAGGGTGGAGGGCAGACCTGAGTCTAGTCCCGAGTGGGTCACCAACTTGCCAGTTTGCCCACCTGAAATGGACTAAGAACCACAGGAAGCCTGCCAGCTGTTCGTTCCCGACGAGCACAGGCCCTTCACCTGCATCGTTCGCTGCGCCTTCTCAGCACCCGTGCTGCAGGCTGGAGATTTTTGTCCCTATTTCACGTGCAAAGAACCTGAAGCTCAGAGACTTATCCTGAGGGGTAGAGCAGGCATTTGGCTCCAGGTTTGGGCCCAAGGCCTGTACTCTTTTCATTACAGTAAACAGCAGATTGGCCTGAAGAGCGCAAGTTGCAAAAGGCGTTCCTCGGACAACAGGGTTAGTGACCAGTTGACTAGGAAACGCTGAGCCCTGAGTTCCTTGTCCACGATGGTGTTCCTTCCTTCGCATGGCACTTTGTCCATCTACTCAACACATATTCCCCAAACATCCAGGAGACAGTGCATAGTTGTGATTAAACGGCACACACTGAGGGGCCAGACCCCCAGGCATGGATTCTGGCCCCAGCACTTACTGTGTGACCTTAGGCAAGCCACTTAACCTCTCTGTGTCTCAGCCGTCTCAGCTCCAAAGAACCTACCTTATCGGGCTGTTATTAGAATTGGATGAATTAATATAAATAAGTACTCGGAAAATACTTGACACATGGTCAGTGCCTTGTGTGTGTCCGCTGTTATTACTGCTGTCACTGTTGTTGCTGGTATTGGCTCAGGGCATAGAATGGTGTGCAGGACACATCCAGGTTCTCAGAGTCAAAAAGAGAGAAAGCCAGCTTTGTTTTGTCCAGAGTTTCCCTTCTTTTTTGCGCTCATACTCTTTGATCACGAAAACGCCCGCCTGCACCCCAGAAACCACAGCTCCACGGGGCACACTTGGAAATACTGGTTCAAGTGGTTTTGATGGTTTCGCACAGATTCTGAATCCAGCAGGCAAACCTCACTGCCTTCAGATCATCTCCAGTCAGGGGCAGGTCATCATGTCAGAGACGGAGGGGGCCACAGTGGTCCGCCAACCCACCCTGTCTGGTCGCAGGCCTCATGGAGGACAGTTTCATGTGGAGCAGAACAGAGAAGGACATCCCTTTGCTGCAAGGCTGTTAATGAAAAGAAGGGCTTGAGAAGCAGCTTCTTGCCTAATCTCCACCAAATCGCTGGAAGAAAGGGGAACCTTTCTTTCCCAATGCGAGTGTGCACGCGCACACATGTGATGGGGGGTGTGTGTGTGTCTAGAGTTGGATGGTGATGGGGTGTGCGAAAGTTTAACAGTGGTGGTGGGTTTCGGCAGAGCCCTCGCCGCCTTTGCTGTTACACCTTTGCTCTGTATCAAAGCTAACTCGACGAGCGCCTGACAGCAGTGAACCTATTTCCAGCCAGATAGTCATTCCTGCGCCTCTGAGACTGCGGATCCTCAGCAACGGCAGATCTGTGCGTGAGGAATTGCATCTTCCTCGAACAGCAGCGTGTGGTTAGGGTTCCTTTCCTGACTCAGCTTTGTCAATCTCACCAAGAAATATCCCAAGGAGCAGAGCTGTGACACCCACCGAACTCGCACAATATCCTGAAATAATCAACTCGTGGTCCAAGTTCATGAAAACGGCATCGGCGTCGTGTCTGCAGTGTTACACGCTGGGCCTGGTGAGCTATCAATTGTAAATGGAATCCACGAAGAATACAACTTGAATGTGTCGTCACCACTGTGACCTGTCTAAAACAGATCTGTTGGGACATAAAAATTAGATATTTAATCATGTCGGAAGCGGTTTTGAGTTTTTAAGTATTGGCGGTCTTAAATCTCTGGAAAGCAGATGCCTCTGTATTCTTTAAGCAGTGAAGGTAGAAGACGGTTTTTCTAGTTTTTAACGTGTTCACAAAATTGGGATCGTGCTTTTCAGAAGTGTCTTCTGAGGCTGTGAACGGGGACCGACCCGTGACCTTCACCGGGAGAGCTCAGGGAGGACGGGTGTGCAGCACTGGTTTTACTGGGCCCTTCTGGGCGCTGAAGGGGCATAGATCAGCACCCCGTGGGTGTCTGCTGCTGCTCCGTTGTGCGTGAGGAGCTGGCTCGCTGGGTTTGCTCCCGCTCCAGCCCCTTCACTGCACTGTGACTTGGGCAAGTTGCTGTGCTCAGTGTCCTCAACTGAAAAATGGGGATGACAAGGATGTTGTTGTGTCCCTTTAATGAGTCAGCGCAGGTAAAGTGTGAGAACAGAGCAGGGCACAGAGTCAGGGCACGTGAGCGTGGGTTACTAATGTGGTGGAAGCTTGACATAGCGTTTGTGTGACTCCCAGGAACCAGAGGAAGCCATGGGGATGTTCGGGGAAGACGCACCACCTGTCATTCAGATTTAGGGAGAAGCCGTGGCCCAGGCAGCCCCTGTGTGCAGGCTCTCTCTCATGGACACCGATCCGTGCCAGACACCAGCACCCTTGGTCTGGAATCTGTCCCCACCCTGGAGGCACCTGCATGCTGCGCAGGGACAGGTCTAGAAACAGACCCCTAAATGAGAGATTAGTTTCACCTGGGGACCTGAGGCAATCAGATGTGAGTTACACCCTCCAGGGTGAGCCACCCCACTGGGCGGTGCTCCAGTTAGGGGGTGTCAGTGGGGACATTATCTGGAGACACTGACAAGGAAGCATGGTTTTCTCCCACCAGTCTGGAGTCCCCAGGTCCCTCGAGAGTGGCTTCAGGCCATCCAGACTCAGACGAGAGCCTCACTCACAGCCTTTTCACTCAGCGCTGTTGTCAGCGGCCTGTCCTTCCCTTGCCTCCTCCAGGCTGGCCTTCCGTCCTCACAGGTGGGTGACTGAGGGAGATCGGCACAGGCCAGCAGGCCAGGTGGGGGTCCGAGGACTTTGGTGCCTGGGGGCCTGAGGCTGGGACCACTGGAGGCAAGATCAGCTCCTCGCCGGTGCCCACCACCTTGGCCAGGACCAGAGACCCACAGCGCCTTCCGTCTACTGGCACCTGCTCCCAGAGCCCAGGGTGGTCAACCCAGTTCCCATCATGCCGCAGAGGCTCTGCCGGGGTCACCTCAGCTCGACTTTTCGGGTGCCTATGAAATTTCTCAGCCCTGAGCTCTTAGGTGATGGCTGAGGGAGCATCCCTTTAATGGGTGGCTAATCTCACTCATATTTTTCCTACAGTTTTATTCTTAGAGGGTAAGCTTGCCTCTGTGCTTGTGGCTATCTTGCCCTTGTTCCCTTTGATCACTGGCTGGTAGTGTCTAAAGTGGGAACATTCTAGAGAAAGAGAAACAGGCTTCAGGGAATGGTGAGCCATCCTGGATTACTGGGCATGGGGAAGACGTGAAGTCATGTGTGTTACGTTATGGAAAACTCTTTATAACTTATGAGAGAGAGAGAAGGCAAGCAGGGGTGAGTGTGTGCAGGGGTGTCGGGGTGGGGGAAGGTTTCCTATGGGATGATTGTGCAGATGGATGAGGCCCGCCCTGTCCCACCCGCTGCTGCCCGGGCCCCTGCCCAGGTGGTGCGTGCTGTCTGGCAGGGTTTGCTTCCTTGGCAGAGAGTAGGGTGGGAGAAGTACTGAGAGGGGAGGACCCGTGTGGGTTTCTGGATGCTTTCCTTCTAAGAGCTGCCCTCACAGCTGATGTCATGGTTGTCCTGTGTCTGTGACGTGTCTGATCTTTGCTCAGACGTGCCTTTTCTTGGACCGTTGGTCCTGACCAGAGGACAGTGGCAGAGTGTGCTGAGTGACGAGGGCCTCAGATCAGGACCTCATTTCTTTCTCGTGCATGATGGCAGCGTGATTTGCGCTCCGGAAAGGCCACTCTGGCTGCAGTGCAGACGAGGAGGTGGAGGCAAGGAACAGGTAACAGATGCAGGGGAACTGGCAGGGCCTGGCCTCGCCCTCCCTCTGGGGCCCCTCGGCGCTGCCACATGCCCCAGCTCCTGTGTTCTGAAGTCCCCTCTGAGACCTGCTTGGGAAGGGAGGGCACAGTGGCACCTCATGGCTGCCCCAGTCACCTGAGCTCTCCAGGGGCTCATTGCTCTCTACCTGTTTTAATCCATAACCTGGGGGTCCCTCTGAATAGATCACACAGCCGTCATCAGGTCCTCTGGGCTGAGCAGAGCTGCCAGGATGACACCTGACGATGGGCTCGATGGACGAGCTGACGGCTCCTTTTCAGAAGGACAAGGACATGGACCATTTCCTTTTTTTTTTTTTTGAGTTATTGATAGGTTACAATCTTGTGAAATTTCAATTGTACATTAATGTTTGTCAGTCATGTTGTAGGTGCACCACTTCACCCTTTGTGCCCACCCCCCACCCCACCTTTCCCCTGGTATCCACTAAACTGTTCTTAGTCCGACATGGACCATTTCTTGAGCATCTACTCCATGCTGGCCTCATACCAGGACATCCCCACCCATCTGAGAGGGACTTGAGTCCATCCCAGCACCGACACCCAGCCCAGGACTTGGGTCCCAGCTGCCTTCGGAAAGGGACTGTTTGGAATCTTTTTCCGTTTAACACATTTGCGACTTAGCTAAGTGTCTTTTTCAAAGACTAATAAAGCCTTAACAGCTTCTGAAACACCACACTAGACCTGAGAGTAGCTGACAATTTGGATTCCGTCTCCGGTGGGAAAGATTCAAAGCTGCAGGTTTTAGAAGCTTTTAAAAGCTTCTTGTTTGTATAATGTTCATTGAACACAAATTCTTTTCCAAATAATGGTCTGCGACTGCTTTAAAGAAATAAACTCTACTTGCTTAGCCGGGGCGTGTATCTGTCAATGGGAAAACCACAAAACACACATTCTATTAGCTGAATTGTTTAATTAAACCACATCCTTGAAATGATCCGCACCATATGAAGGCACAATATGCATACCACACTTTCTGAACAGATCTGGAAAGGGTCCCCAGAAACAAATAAGCAGAATTTATCCTAGACAAGTCATTTCCTCTCTCTGGAGCTGTTTCCTCATCTGTAAAATGAGGGAGTAGGCCTACGACACCCACAGAATCCTTGGGGTAATGCAGTTGAAAGATTCTATGTTATTTGGAGTAATCGTAATCCTTAGGGTTTTATCCATTTCCCCCCCTCTGTCTTCACATAAAAATTAAATGGTAGGAGACCCCCATAGCAAATGCCTGTTCTCAGTATGAGAGGCAAGAGACCAAAACTGTGGGTCTCCTGGTCAACCTGTCCAGGCTGCCCTTACTTTTAAAGTGGCTCCAAACCCTGGGCATGTGGAGGTGAGGGCACAGGAGACTTGTTAAGTTCCTGGAACCCTTCAGCCCTGTCCAGGATGCCCCTGCTGCCCTAATGGGAGGCAGAGCTGTGGACGAGCAGACCCAGAGGCCGACCCTGGCTCTGCAGCCCCTCAGCTGGATGGCCTTGGGCTGGACAGTCAGCTCTAGTCAAGTGGCCTGGCCAGGCCACCTAACAGGCTAGTGGTGGGAATTGATGGAGATAGAGCCGGGGTTGTCACAGTGAGATCCCAACAGCTGGCGGCTGCCATCCCCCTAAGGGTGTTAGACCCCTTGGGTGGAGTTAACTGAATAAGCACCCAGGTTTCCCTGGGCCTTAGAGAGAGAAAGCTCGAGTCTAGATTAGCAGGGACTCTGTTACAGACCAAAGTGACCAAGTCATGCTTTTTGAAATTTCACCTCCTTTTTTTACTAAACTTGAATCCTCAGAATAAAGAAAACCCTGATGTCAAGTTCGTCCTGAATTTTCAACTTTCCCAACATGCGGGTTTATAGAATCATATGCTTTCAGTGGTTGAAAGGAACTTAAGATGTGCCAGTTATTTCAAAGTTGTGAAGCAGAGACTAAAATAGTTGGAAGCTAAATTTTCAGCCTCTTTTGGCCGGATCAAAGAAACCCAAACTTCTAAAAATACCAAATTAGCTTTTTAAGCATAGTTTCTATCTTTAGTTGAAAAATGTGTGCAGTGTGTGCTCCTGGAGCCTACTTAAATGTAACCACTGAAATTAGCATTTACCTTGAAAAATGAGGCTTTGGGCCTGCGCTAATAATTGTCGCTTTCTCTGCCCTTGACCTCCGCCTGCCCCAGTCCTGTGTCAGGATGCCACAGTGTAGACCGACCCTCCCTTTTCCTTTCTTAGTCCATCCCTGCCTTCTCCTAGAGTTATAAGTTATACTTTTGAAAACTGAGATAGACAGACATGGGCTAGAACTTTCATTTCCGTGGCACAGATTAGGATGGGTATTCCTACAGGGGGCCTAATCCGAGATCTTTGTATCTGGGTTTTGAGTGTGCTTGCACGACGCCCCACAGCAGATTGGCTTTCTAATTGCTGTGCTCGTTAAGATTCAAATTAGTCCTTGCTTTCTTAGCAAACGTTGACTGACAGCCGCAGAAGGTGGCCCAGAATCCTGTTGAGTGATGGGGGGCCGGGTGGCCTGGGGGAGGAAACCTGGGACGGGCCGCTCAGAGCCGTGGCTCTGACTTCAGTTCTTCACCGAAGACTTCAGAGCTTCTCGCCGCACCGGGCAAGGCAGCTGTGTCCCTGCGGTCATTGAGGGGAACGCTGTCTCAGACACAAGCTGCATGGGAGCAGGCCAGACCCCACCCACGTGGAGCACAGGGGTGTCGCAGTGGGCCGCACTCCCAGGATTGCCGAGCCTCGTCTCCAAGAGTGGGACACAGTCTCCCCAGGCCTCTGCTGAACATCTCAGACCTTCCCATTCCCAGCCAGGACTGACCGTTGGGTCAGCTGCCCTCCTTGGGGTGCAGAGGTGCCCAGGGCTGTCTGGCCTTTGGGTGGGATCTCCTCCAGTTGTGCCTTGTTAAGAGGAGCAGGGACAAGGGAGC
This sequence comes from Equus quagga, assembly GCF_021613505.1. Lineage (NCBI taxonomy): Eukaryota > Metazoa > Chordata > Mammalia > Perissodactyla > Equidae > Equus > Equus quagga. Next base: position 38,612,057 of record NC_060273.1, read on the forward strand.
TGGTGTAGTGGAAAGAATGGAAAGTGACTTTTCTTAAGCACATACTTTATGCCAGGACCAAGCTGAGCAAGTTCACACACATCAGCCAATTAAATCCTCAAAACAGCCCTGAAAAGATGCTGCCCCCATTTCACATCTAAGAAGACTGATGCTCAGAGAGGTCCCCGGCCTGTCCAAGGTGGGGCTACCAGTAAGTGGTGGAGCAAGTATTGAGTCCAGGCTTGTCTGACCCTACAATCAAGCTTGCCACTATGCCATTCCTGCCCTGTTGGCTGGTTGTGTTCTGCCCACTTGCCAAAAGATTTCAGATGGCTTACGAAGGTATAACAAGCGAGGTAGTGAGGTAGGAGCCAGCAGGAAAGAAGAAGAAATCAAGAGAGGGAAAAAGGGTGATGAGACCCAGAGGTGGGCAAAAATCCAAAGTCATGTTCCCAGGCCCTGTACACGTCATAGCAATGAGAGACAGACGTGATTGTGAGCTTCCCAGCACCCAGTGCAAAGAGGGCAAGCAGTTGAGTCGTGTGACTCACACTACCCATGAGCTAAAAACTAAGCATTTCGGGAAAGCACAGCTCCTCTGGTGTCAGAAAAAATTTCTCTCCAGGATCCTCATAAATAGGCCTCACTTGGTTTTATTGCTGGTTATAGGTTTCTGGCAACCCAGTGCCTTGGCCTGTATCTTCTGGGTTAATTGAGGCAGCTTTACGTTTCTCTCAAAGAAGAAAAGAGAGTTGTAGGCCCATTGTGGGGAGTGTACACCTGTGTCTAAAGGTGGAGGAGCTTTGGTCTGGATTGATGAGGTGTGGGTGACACATTTTGATTTCAGATACAAGGCACACATGGCATGGAGAATACAGATGGTCAGAGGAACCCCCCCCCGCCGCCCCAGATCTGCCTGGTTCCCTCTTTCAGGGTGCAGCCTGCTGGGACAAGAAGGTCTCTAAGGATTTTCTTGGCCATAGGTAACAGCATGTGATGCTGGCAGGTTCAGGGGTCTGTTGGAGGGAGGGGTCTCGCTGCAGATGGCCCGGAGGAGGCCCTGACCATGGGTTCTTCTCTCTCTGACTCTGTTGACGTTGGCTCCGCCAGCAGCCTGTGCCGCCGCGTCCGCGTGGCAGATGTGCCCTCAGCGTGTCCTGTGTCTGTGTGCCTGGGGGCAGCCCCTGAGAGGGAGAGAGGGTCTCCACTCCACACAAGCTTAGTCCACTTCTAGAACTGCAGAGAAGGACCCTGGCCCAGCGCGGCCCAGTGTCTCCTTTAGGCCAGCGGGCTGGCCGCGGGGTCACTGCGTGGGGCAGGTGTGGTGGGAGGGCGGGGAGGCAGCTCCTGGGACCGGGCCGCCTTGGGCGCTGTCCGCAGAGGCACCCGTGGTGTCAGGAGCCTGTTGTGTGGCGTCCTTCCCCCACTTTCAGCGATGCAGCCTGATGTCTTCAAGGAGTCCTGACTCCCTGTCACACTGCCCCAGGCAGCGTTCCTATCAGTGACCGGAAGGAGAAATCTCCAGGTCTTACCTCCGACCATCCAGCCAGCTCCCACCTTCCTTTATCACTTCTAAAAGTGACACTTGGGTTTCGAGGCTGCGGCATCACTGCTTGTACATTCTGGTACATTCCGGGAGGGAAGAATCAGGTCGCCTCGTTTTGTCCTCGTCCAGGCACTCAGATCCATCAGGGTGCCTTTCGGGCTTCGGCAAAGCTGGGCCACTTCCTCCGGCGGAGGCTGTGCACCTCTGTATTCTCCTCGTGGCCTGAACTCACCCCCAGTCCTTTTCTGCCCCTGAGTGGCATTGGCCCCCTCCCCCGGCCCTGTGACCTCCGCTGAACTCGTGTGTTTCGGCCCCTAGAAGGCACGTGTTTTCCAGAAGAGGCGTGGGAGGGAAGAAGCGCTCCTCTTTGGCTTTGACCTTTGGGGTTAAGGTTGATAGACCTACAGAAGAATGCCTACTTCATGAATGTGCACTCAGTCCGTTTTCCCAAACTGACTGCACACACGTCACCAACACCCAGATCAGGAACAGTCCAGCACCCTCAGAAGCCCCTCTCGGGGCCCCCTAAATTGGTAAGAGTTTTAAAGAAAGAGGGAAAGGGAAACAGTATTTACTAATTAGCTCTTACGGGACAGGTTCTTTGCACACTTTTCACCTTGCCCCAATCCTCGTCTTAAAGATTAGGAATCAGACCCAAAAAGGATGAGTGACTTGACCGAAGCCAAGAGCACAGAGCCAGTCTCCTAACATCTCAGTTCAGTGCTCGCTCACCTAAACCGCTCTGTTGAGCCGCATGCTCTCTGATCTTTTATAGGTTGTTAGGAAATGAAATATTAATATTTTCAAAACTTCTTATAAAATTGAAGTGCTGTATAATGATTGAGCTAGGAACTAGAGACCAGGAAACGAGAGCTTTTAATCCTAGCTTACAGGAAATTCTAACTAGTAGGAAATCTAATTCAGGCAGTCCTGGGAAACATCACACGCTCTGAGATGAAAGTCAGCTAAATTGGGATCTAATTCTATCGTCTAAATATAGATGTAGATATATTACAGGTTGGCCTTTTCGGCCTGGGAGAGGATCATTCACTCTAAAAACTGCCTTTTGTGTCACAGAGAAGAGCGGCTGGCCGCGGTGACAGCTCAGGAAGGCAAGGAGGGGCTTTTCCTTTTTTATTCCTTAGTCTTTGTTTTCCTAAGTTTCGTAATAAGAATGTACTTGTGCATTACATGTGTAATCAACAAGCTGAAAGGACGAGCGGGGAGACCTCTCAGCAGAGCGTTTTCGCTGTGGCCTGCGGGAGGTTTGCAAGTGGTGTCGACTTTTCCTGCGACAGGGCCCGTGGAGGAGGGAGATGGGCTGCTGCTGTCCCCCATCTCTGGGACACAGAGACCCTCCTGGAGTTGGCTGGCTTGTTGGCCTGTGTGTGACAAGGGCTCATTTATTTAAAAAATGTTTTATTACAAAATTAATAAGCTCATAAAAATTAAACCACTACAGATGTGCATAACATAAAAGAATTTAAAGTCCCCCCTCTCTCCCTCATTTCGGAGGTCACCACTGTTAATTACGTGGTGTGTAGTTATTTATTTTGATTATTGTTTTTCTCTATTAGAATGTAAGGGCGGAGACCTCCTGACTTATCTCAAGCACCCAGAGCTGGGTTTTGCACGCAGCGGGTGGTTCATAAATGTCTGTGGAATGAGTGAGGGCTGTGGCAGACACCTGTGTGCACGAGTCCCTGACCACCGGTGCAGGCGAGAGTGTGGGATGGATTCAGGCATGAAACTGCCGGGCCAAAGGGTGTGAACATGTTTTCCTTTTGCTGGTTCTGCCAATTTGGCATCAAAACGGCAGCCTCGGTTGTCACTCCTCACCTGACGGCCAAAAGGACAACGGGACTGTCCTTTTCTTCACAACCTCACTAGCACTGGATAAGAGAGTTGTTAAATCCTCCACTGGTTAAAATATATATTGTGTGTGTATATCTGTTGCTTTAAGTTCACGTTTCCTCAGTCACCAGGGAGGTTGGCCATCCTTCGGAATGTTTATTAGTCGTGTCTCTTGGGTAAACTGTCCTTTGACATCCTTTGCCCGTTTTTCCAGTGGGTCACTTGCCTCATCTTCTTGGTTCTTACTGGTTTTCAGAGAGTGTGGTATTAACTCTTTCTCTCTTAGGTATTGCCAGTATTTTCCCCAAACTTGTCATTTGTCTGGTAGATAGAAACATGTTTTCCCACGTCCTCTTACAGTAATTGAGGAGTGCTGGTTTTTCAGCTGACGGTAGTTCTCTGTACGCACTGTGGTGGTGGGGCCGGGGGTCACACTGTTTTTTCCCAAGAGGATAGCTGATGTTCCGGTGCAATATTCTTTTAAATACTCTGAGTCAAAGAGAATCAAGATTTGTCTTTGAGACTTGGGGATTGTGAACCAAAAATGTGCATAGCAATTTTTATTTAAAAACCCACACGGGAGCAGGCGTTTGAAATGAATTTCCCCTAAAAGCCAAAACTTGTGGGAGTGGTAGCCCGAGGCCTTTCCAGGGAGCTGTAATTGAATGTTTCTGCCATCCCCTTTCTCCTCTTTCCGGTCCTTTCTTGAGCAGCCATTAGATATCTGATGGCTGGTGTGGATGTGGCAGCCTTTTGGCATTTAGGATGGTGGCGTAATCACACATATTGAAAAACTTGACATTTGCATCTATTGGTCTACTGTCTTATTGTCCTGAGGTATGAAAAGTCCACATCCCTCTTAGTACAGTTGTCCTGCTGTATCACGGTTCAGGGGGAACAGAAATAACTCACAGAGAATTATTTAAATTAGACTTTATTCCATTTAGTTGGTACTGAAACTAGAATTTGAATGTCCTTTTCCTTTTCTCCTTTTCACTTCCCCTTAACTCGTGTGGTTTAGATCACAGAGCTGCCCAGCTTGGACCCTCTGATGCCGTCCTACATGACTCACCCCCGGCTGGAGGCCCCGGAGACTCACGGCACCACGGGCTCGCCAGCCCGGTCCACGGGCCTTGAACTTGCTTCAGTCTGTGGTCCCTTCTTCCTCCCTGGCAGGCCCAGGAGTTCCTGGCATCACATCCCAATCTAAGGTCATTATCCTGTGATGGACACGCCTTGTCCCCTTTTCTCCTTTTCTGCCTGTCTACCCTATTAGGATGTCAGGCCCATGAGGACAGAGACCCTTCTTGTCACTTCACAGCTATACCTCCAGCCCCTGGTACAGAGCCTGGGACATAATAGGGGCTCAGTAAATATCTGTTGACTGGGCTGGCCAGCTAGTCTTGTGGGCAGAGTAATGACCAGCGATCACACGTTACGGAGGGGCTGCCCGCCCTCTCCCATAAAGCCGAGAGTACCCAGTTAATCGTTGAGGAACTTGACTCCTGGACAAGCTGTACAGATGGAAACTCTCAGAGGAACATTTTTACTGCTCAGGAAATGTTCCAGGAGGTGACTAGAAAGACACTGACGTGTCCCAGCCTGTGAGGCTAGGAAATGGGTTCTGGGCTGGAAAGCGGGCTCTCCATGGAGCAGGCTGGTGCGCAGGCCCCTGGGCAGAAGCGGGGCTTCACTGGGGAGGTCCCTGGGGCTGTCACCCCGGAGCAGGTCATCACACACACAGGTCAAGCCAAGTTTGAATTTGGTAATGCTTAAAAGTTTGAACTTTTGGCAAAAGCCCAAGTTAATGAAATAGCCTGGAAATTGAATTGCAGTTAGATAAACCATGTAATTATCAGGATACTATTATAAATCAGATAGTGGATTTAAAGGATCACTTTTAGGGTCTTACCCATATAATGGGAACTCAGGAAGAGCCTGAAGTAAGAGACCTCAGGACTGACTCCTAGTGGCCCTCCCTGGGCCCCAGTTTCTTATGTCTTTGTTTGTTCATTCGGGAACCATGCTCTGAGCGCTTGCGGACGCCAGCCCCAGCAGTAGGTTCTGGAGTGCACGGGGCAGGGCCTCCTGGAGAGCTGTGCCTCACAGGACCTTCCGCCCAGTGCTAAGCCAGTGAAGCGAGGGCCAGCGGGTGGCTGTGGGCGGGGAGGCTGTGATGAGTATTGTGATAAAGAGGGCCGCCTGGGTGGCGACGCCCCTCTCAAGAACAAGATCGTACAGAGCGAGAACCTTTATGTTCACACATCTGACCAGTTCTGCACCTGACACCAGCGTGGAAAGTGACGATGCCAAGGCAGGGGCAGGTTGATCCCAGGGCGGCCGCTGTCGAACTGAAGACACAGCTGCTGGGATGCTGACGGCCTCCTCCTGTTTACAGTCAGCTCTTCACTGTTTACAGTCCTCAGAGCAACGCTGTCGTCCTCGAGGTCCCGGAAGCACGGCTCTCTGCCCCGGGGAGGACTTTCTCCCCAAGATGAGTACATGCACCCCTGCTCCCCTCTGCCTGAATCCAGCCTTTGCATCCAGTTTCTTAGGGACTTAACTCTGAGGGAGTTTCTTAGCCACCAAGTTGCATGCTTGTGTTCTGGAATTTTGAAAACCAATGGAAAATTAATGAGTGACCATCAGGCTTGTCCTGGGTTGCTACGCATGCCCCACACTTGCCACAGTAGCTGAGCAGGGTTCGGTCGCCCCCCTCCTTTTCCTGCATCCTGATCCAGCACTACTCCCGCCCCACCCCCATCCCCTTGACTTTGCTGTCTTTTCCCCACTGTACACACCATCTCCTGACACATTATCTGTTTGTCACCTGTCTTTCCCTGTTGGGATGTAAGTTCCATGAGTACAAAAACTCGTTCCATTTCCGTATCCACAACAGTGGCCGACGTAGAGTTGGCACTGAAATATTCTATAGGGAAGGATGAGCATCAGGTCAGAGCACAGAACGTGAGTCTGGCCTGGGCCCCATGGAACCACCGGTTAGTGGCTGAACGAGGCTGGTGAGCCATTCCCAGGAGGGACCCTCCGTCACTCTCTTTGACGGATATGTGTGTCTTAAAATGATGTCTCAAGGGTTCTAAATAATGTTTAAACTGTGAGTGCAAATGTCAGGGACTCTGAAGTTTCAAGTCTTGACGCTGCTGAGACCAGGGCGGTTTTGCTGGGGCTCATACGCACGAGGGGAAATCAACGGTTGTTTTCTGTACTTACCAGGATGACCTGAAATAAGAAAATAGCAAAGGAAAGAAAGAGAACCAAACCCTTTGAGGTTGTGCAAGTGTACCTTTGCAGGTATCTTCTTGCCTGTTGATTGCTGGATTTTCTCTACCTGCATTTCAGGGTGAAAGGTATGACTCAGCTGTGGCCGATAATACACCAGTGAAGAATAGCTTCCCCTCCGAGCTTTCTCTTCTTCCATAGTTGGGAGTGCTGACAGTGCCCACAGGAAGTGAGAGAGCCTGGGTTTGCTCTGGCTGCCTGCTTTTTCTCGCTGAGCTGTTGTGGGCTGGGGAGGGGGAGGCTGGGAGCTGGTGCCCGGCTGCTGTGGTGCCTGCCATTGGCCTGCTCTGTGCTCGTGGGTGCAGGAGCTGGTGCCCAGGAGCTGCTTCTCCTTCTCCTTCTCCTCCACCTCCACCCTCCCACCCCCCGCCAGCACTGCAGGCCCTGGAAAGCTCCCATCTCATAGTGCAGGGGGGAAGCAGCCCTGGAATTAGTGTCTGGAGAGGGGAAGAAAAGTCCCACGGCCTCTGGAGTTTCCTCATCTGCAGAACAGGAACCGTGTTGATCCCCTTGCTGGGCAGTGACAGGGCACCCACCGAGCGGTGTGTGAGCGCCTTGTGATGGCAGCGCGCTGTGCCCAAGAACCACGTATCTAGGAGTCGATTCATTCATTCATTCAACCAGTGGTTATTGTCATCCCACCTTAACAGGAAGGAATATTACACAGCCACTAAAAACTAAAGCCACAGATAGCGTTCAGGAACGTGGAGACGTTTATGTTAGAGCGATAGCAGGGCAGGGCCGCTGTGTCGGCAGGAGGTCGAGGAGTGAGGCCAGAGGGACAGAGCTCTGCCAGGGATGTGGGATGGCTTATGGGTGTTTGGAATATGGAATCTTTCTTTAATGCTGTCATATGTGTTCTCCTTAAAATAATTACTGTTATAATGGCAACCTTTGGCTTGGAAATTAAACCTGAAAAAAAGGGAAAAGCAAATATTTGCATAAAACTCAGCCCAGGTACAGTCTCATCCCCCAGGAGCCCTTCCTGCCACCCCTGTCACCAGTTGTTCCTCGTGCTGTGGGACGGAGGTTAAGTCCTGTTCCTCTGGGCCCCCCTAGTGCTCTGGGCCTGCTGCTGCCCGTCACCCTCAGCTGCTACCTGTGTGTCAGTCAGACTGTAAAGTGTGGGTTTGGGCCGTGTTTCTCGTTGTTGTTTCCTTGTTGGTTAGCACACAGGTGTACCTCCTAGGGATAGGATGAGAGGGCAGGTCATTTTTCTGAACCTGTTTCCTGACCTGTAAAACGTACCCGCCCTGCGGATCCCTGCGAAGCAACGCACATAAAAACCTCAGTGCAGGCCCGGGAACGCAAGATGCACTCAGTAAATGTCCTCTTCCGCCTCTGTGGCTTTCATTTTCAAATGCTCAGATCATTCTCCAAAAAAAAACTGCTTACAACGAGAGCCTGCCCTGCACTCGAACAGGCTGCTTTTCCTTACCTGGGTTGTGAGGATCCGAGGGGACTGGGTCTGAAGCCACGCGGCCCCTGAGCTGCCCTGTGAGGACGGCGCCCGCGGGCACAGGCCCAGCCGCGGGAGCTGGCTCCGCCTGGGAACAGTAGATGTCGGTGAAAACCGGTGGAGGAGGTTGGTTGGCATTGGCAAAACCTGGTCATAAAACCCGCGCTTTCTCAGTACAAAATGAGCGCTGTTAAAAATAAAACGTACAAGAAGAAATATATTTGAATATGAGGGCACTGCAAACAGTTTCGCAAGGTATTAAGATCACATTAATCTTAATTTTATTATATATTAAAGTTTCTAACTTTTCAAATAATGCAGTTTTCGTTGTTTTAAACCATCTGAGAATTATAGAGCTATTTGGTGGGGCTGTCAGGCAAGGACTCCTGCCATTTATTGGGGCCCTGGTTTTATTTAATAGCCAGATGAATGGAACAGTTAATAAAAGAAATATTGCTTTATTCCCTGACATTTATGTCCTTGGTTTCCAATAAAGAATTGAAATTATGAATAGTTGATGGTTTAAATTGATGTTTTATGTTGAACGCTAGCTATAATTTGCCCTCTGAGGATTGTAATGCCGAGAAACAGATGGTTTTTCACAGTAACAAATTGCTATGTGTATATAGTCTATAGTCTTGGCTTTCAGATACTTTCACCTTCGATTCTGGCCTGCCCTGCCACTGGCAGACCGGGGGAGACGCAGAGTCCCTGGGCAGGGGCTTCCTCTGCTGGGGGAGACCTTGGCAGGCCCCGCAGCCCAGCTGCTGTTCAGGTCGGAATATGGGGAAGTGCTGTGCCCCATACACAGCTGGAACTTGTGCTTCAGGCCCAGCCTGGGGAGCCCAAGGGAAGAGGAGTGGTCTGCCTTTGGAAGTGGCTAATCTGAGGTCATAGTGGCGGCTCTGAGGCTGTGGCCACAGCCTTGTTGCCCGTGACAGTCCGAGACCATGCGCACTGCAGACTTCACAGTCCTGGAACAGGCAGAGATGTGCCGTGGAGACGAGCTGTTGTGTTTTGTGGGCTCCCTGCAGTAGAGAGATTGAGAACCAGCTCATGCTCCAGAGCCAGGTGGCCCGAGTCCATGGCCTGACAGCCGCTGGCCGGTCGGATGACCTTAGGGAGGTTTCCTGAGACCCCGAGTCTCAGTGTCCTCATCTGTAAAATGTGAGTGACAGCAGAAGCTGCCTCCTTGTTATGGAGATTGAATGAGATGACCCTGTAATATGACACTTAGCACAGTGCGGGGTACCAAGTACAGTAATGGTGCTGAACACGAGAAACAAAAATTACAAAGCAGATTGATGTCTGTGATTCTTAGCGTTACAGTAGCTTCTTGTTCATCCGGGCAAGTTCCCACAGGGCTTCTTTAATGGCAATGCGTTAGGGCTGCAGAAATGTACTTTCTAGAACATTTAAAGGAGCAGGGCTTCCATGGAGCGAGGCACTTGAACAGGAACTCTACAAGTGTCTCTGTTGTGTTGGCCTCTGCGGCCCACTCCAGGGACAAGGACCTGGGCTGTCTCCGGCTGACGGCCGCTGAGGCTGATGCATCTCCGGCAGGAGCTGGAAGCTTGTTAAACTGTTGCCGTGTGATCAGAGCCGCTGGTTGACAATTCAGGAACATTTACTGGTAGAAAATGGTGCCTGGTTTTATATGTAATTTTGCACAAGTGATAACAACAGTTGGTAGTTGGAAGTGGTAATGACGCACTTGGGGTTAGATCTTACTATTTCTGTAAAATGTCCTCAGTTGAGATCGGTGGTTCTGTCTTCTCCAAGAAGAGTGTCGAGTGTAGTGTTTCCCCTTGTTTAGGTTGCGATCCAAGAGCTTGTTTTCAAGGCCTTTATTTATTACTTAGAATGCCAAGCTCTTTTCCACAAGGAAAGAAAACATCATAAAAATGTTTGAGCTCTTAGTTGACTGAATGAAAACCCTGCTCGTCTCCTGACTCACCTGGGAGAGAGTGAGCTGCGTGTCCTGAACTCTCCTTGGAGCTGCACTTTATCCTGCCACTTAACCCTCCCAGGGTGGATGCGAGGTGGGTGCTTCCCAAGCCCATCACCGTGCTGCCGAGTGACGGAGCCTGGACCAGACCCGCTCTCGCTCTGTCTCTTATACCCCTGTAGAGGCTTCCGGGGCTGAGCTCTGGAGCCCAGCTCGCAGGCACCACCCCTGGGAAGCGTGCCTCCAGCTTGAGTTCCTGCTCTAGCACAGAACTCAGCAAGTGGCCCTTATTCTCCAAATTCGTATGCCCTGGTGATAGTTTGGAGATAAGAAGAGGTCCTGGGTTGGCCTAAGGAGACCAGGGCCCGATTCTGGACCCTGCTGCTCTAGAGCAGATGTATTTCTGGACCTCTTCCCCATCTGTAACTTGAGGGTGTTGATCTAGAAAGCTCTTTCTCCAGCACCGAGCTGGTCCTTTTGGGGCTCCTGCTTCAGATCCTTCAGCATCTGCCTGCAGCCTCAAGGACACGTCCACCTCCTTCCTGGAGAGCATGGGACGTGGCCCTGGCCTGTCTCCAGCCTTGCTGATCTCCATGGAATCCAAGTCCATCCCCCTGGGCTCTTCCTGCACCCAATCCATTGGCTCCCTCCCCACCCCCACTTCACTTCTTCATTCTTGCCCTTTGCTCATGACTCAGCTCAGACACAGCCGCTCCGGGAGCTCTGACTCCTTCCTGGCTGGGCCAGATGCCTCTGAGGAATGCCAGGGGCTTGCAATCCTCTGTTACTTTGAGGCTCACGCCACCTCGTCCTGATACAGCGCCCAGCACACGGCAGGCATCCTCCGTGGAGAGTGGATTCGCGGACAGAGGCGCTCATGAGAGCCGTGTGCTGGGCTGGGAACTGTGCCTTTCATCCCAATTGGGAGATCCTCTGAGGGAGGGGATGCATCTGGCCCACTGTGTAGCGTGGGTCGGATCACGAGCACGACATTTACTGGCCGTAGTTACTAAGAGATTTTCGTGTCTTCAAGTGGAAGAAACGATGAATCCAGGACCACCGCTTGTTTTGAAGTCTGTCGGAGAGTCATGTTTCAAAGCACTTGAATTTTTTTTTTTTTAAAGAAAATGTTTCATGAGTTGGGTGGTCAGGGGCCATGTTTCATGAGTAACCAGGGGCCGTTAATCTCGTTACTCCATGTGACAATGGGGACCCTCAGGCTCCCCTACAAGAAGCAAGGGTAGGGAGAGTGTCTTTCTTGGTCACTGCGGTGTCCTGGCCACCTCAGGGACCCGGGAGCACTGGTCTGACAGGAAAGGACGAATGAACAGAATCTGTCTGGCTCCATATGCTTCCTTACACAGATTAAAAACAAATATACGGCGTATTTTATGCTGGAAATAGGTCGAAGTTAACTATTGACAAGAAAAGCCGAGGTCGGGAGAGGTGAAGGTCTGGTGGCAGAAGCTGTTGTGTGTGAGTCAGCCGCGGTGTCCCCTCAATGTCCCCGGCTCGTTCCTCACAGCTGGTGTCATCCCAGTCTGGGCCGGGGTGGGAGGTGAGAAGGCAGGCCGAACCCTGACATCCTCCATGAGCCGTGAAGACAGTGCCGCCTCCCCAGGGCTGTGAGAGCTCGAAGCTCTATTTGTGGTGTCCACGCGGCAGTGGCTCGACCGTTCTGAAAACTTTCTCATCAGCTGCCTTCCTCAGATGGCGTCAGTGCCAATTTTCCCTCCTCTGCACCTCCCGCCTCGGCTCTCTCTCCGAGGCTCATGTCTCTCCACTGCCATTCTCCTTTCATTCCCCAGTCCACAGCCCTGCTCAGGCCTCCAAGCCCTGCAGCCATCTGACAGCCTGCTGGTCTCCGGGACGTGGGCTGGCCAGGCTTTTCTGTCCCCATCGTCCTCAGGATCTTCTGGTCCCCAGGCCTCCACACCCTGACATACACTCAAGGCTCTGCAAATGGGCCCCCCACGCTGGTACCAGGCAGACACAGCCTCGCTCCAGTGCTTTGGGCATCCGGTGCTCAGGATGCCTGGATCCCCTCTGGAAGCAGGGTTCCCATGTTCCCGGGCTTGGGGCCTCCTTGTCCTTCCTTTCTTCTGTCAATATCCTGCTCATTTCCCAAGGCCCAGCTCGGATGCCTGCCCCTCTCTGACCCTTCCCAGGCCCTCTCCCCTCCCGCAGCCCCTTCTTCCTTCCACCTGCCTCTCTGCATGGGATGGGCCCCACTCCTCCAACAGCCTGTGGGCCCAGAGACCCCGGATGGTGTCTGATCCCACACGTTGTCCCAGTGGCACCTCGCCAAGGACTTTGCATGCACTGAGCACTGTTACCCGTGACAGTAATAGCGGGAACGCCTGGCTTCGTGGTGAGGCACGTGCGTAGCACTCTGCAGCCGTTCCTTCATTAACCTCCCAGCATCCCGGCGGGGTGGGTCATCATATCTTGATTTCACAGATGGGAAAACACAGGCTCAGAGGCATTAGGAGATTTCCAGGCTCTCACAGAAGGTCACGGAGCTGCCAAGGGACAGAGCTCAAACCCACCCCTGAACCTGAGCTTTCCACCGCTGGCCTTGCTCGGCGTTCATTTCAGCCAAAGGTCCGAGTGTTTCCGAGTTTGAAGGCTTTTTGGAGGTGACAAGGCCCAGTGCTGTCATTTGATGGAAGCCAAGACAGGTGTGGGGATTGCCCAGGTTCTCACAGGAGGGCAGGTGTGATGTCCTGACCCCCAGCTTGGTTCCCTCCGGCTGTTCCATGTTCCCAGCTCCTGCCCCAATCCTCCGCTGCCCCTACTGCGCAGATGGCAGGTGCATGGGTACACTGGGGTGGGAACTGACCCACCCCCACAGGGGACTGCTCGAAATGCAGTGTGTCTCCACACACACTTTCTGTGACTGTAGTTCGTATGTGGCTTCCTATGCTCTGGGGAGTAACTTGAAATGACAGCTTCCCCACAGTGGAGACAAGACGTGACTGGGAGAGGCTGAAAGGCGGAAGGCAGCCGTCCACAACATGGACTCCCACAGCCTCAGCCCTGCCAGGAAGAGCAGGAACCAACAGGAGTTACGTCAGTTCCACTGTGCGCGCTTTCCCGCTAATCTTCCCACGAGTTCTCCAAGTGCGTGTTGTTATGTCGCTTCGACAGCTGAGGAACCTGATGCTGTGGAGGGCCGGGGCCCATACAGCTAGTCCGAGAGAAGGCCTGTTTGGCCCTGTGGCCCTGGCTCTTCCCTTTCGTAGATGCTTCTGGGTGCATCTGTAGGAGATGAGTGTTTGAGTAAAAGGTTTTGTGTTAGAATGGCATCCTCATGCAAATGAGAGTCAAGGGGGTAGCTGGAGAAAATGAACTTGAAACAAGAGCAGATAAGTAAACGAGCTGCTAAGCATGAGTGACGGGATTTCCCCGTGTGTGTGTCAGGGCACCACTTGGCTGTATTTCTTCTGTCTTTACCCCCCAGCTCTTAGCCTTTGCACCGGGTAACGCTGCTGATGTCCCTGCTGGAAAGCTCTGGGCACTGGACAGCCAGCCGTGTCAAAGGATGAAGGCCACAGAAGGATTTCAAAATTCCCTTTTCCTTTCCGTGTGTACTTTCCCTGAGCCTGGTCAAGGCATTTCAGACTCCCACAAGATGTGAACTAGCACACGAGGGCGCAGGTGGCTTGTCAGGCTCTCCAGGTGCTACTGAGGCAGCACCCTCCAACCCCCCTCTCCAGGCTCAGAAAGGACTCTCGTGCCTGGGTGGCTCCTGAGACCCAGCACTTCTGTTTCACTTCATTAAAAACACAAAACATAAGAAAAAGGCTATTGAAATACAAGCAACATTTGAAGCAAACACTGTATTCCCCACCACCGCTGTGGGCAGAATGGTTTAAGTGCTCCAGAATGCCAGCTAAAACGTTTTACCCAAGAGAGGCCAGAGGCACCTGGGCCAAGGGGCCAAGGTCACGCAGGTGTGTCTGTGTCCCAGGAGAGTGTGGCCACGGTCACAGGGTCAGAGCAGAAAGAGGCCTAGGAGGCCAGCTCCTCTAGTCCAGAGGCTCTGGGGAAGGGGGAGGAGGCTGGCCCAAACCCCGCCCCCACCTGTCTTGTGCCATCTGTCCTCCAGTACCGCACAGCCATGTAAAGCTTTGTTTGAAAATAGTCTTCTATAACTGAAAATGCAAAAGAGTTTGAAAATCACCAACTTGGACTCCAGCCTCTTTGTTTTTGATCTGGGAAACTCAGGCCCACGGAAGGGAGGTGACCAGCTAGTGAGCTGGGTCCAGGCTGTCACCTCCCCTCAGAGGCCACTTGTGGCTGGTGGGTCCCCGAGGGCCGGGCAGCGTCCTGACTGTGTGCCCAGTGCTGGCAAGTACCTGTTTGTACAATGAAATAGAGATGTTTCCCAAATGGCCGTCTGGCCCACAGGGTCGACTCAGGTCTTCCTGTGTCAGCCTGGCCAGAGAGGCGAAGTCAGAGGCGGGTGAGGGACCGGCGGGGCTGCGTCTGGAAGCGGACGCCACAAACCGTTCGCAGGTTGAACCTGGGGTGAGGGCTGCCAGGACTTGGATCTTTTCTTGTGTTATTTGAGGGGTTTCTGTTTACGGCAATTGTATACTATTAGAAAATAATATAGTTCCGTTTCACTGGAGAATAATACAGAATGTCTAAGTATGTGTAATACCTCAGTCTTCCGATCTGGGGAGCCTCAGACCCCCCGAGGATGGCCCGGGTCTCTGTGCCAACCTCGCCAAGCTCAGGGTTTCATCTCCTTGGGCTTCCACTGTTCCCCTTATGAAGAGAAGGGCTTGGCCCCAAGTCCTCACCTTTTCTGACATTCTCTGACTTCTGTGCATGGTGAGGGGTCGCAAGAAGGCGGTTGTGACCCAGAGAGTCCAGCTGGCTGGTCCAGTGCAGAGATGGAGGAACGCCGAAGACGGGTCACAGGCCACAGGCCACTGCGCTAGCGGGAGGTGATGGCTGAGGGCTGCAGCTGCTCTGACAGGGGGAGGGTGTTCAGGACCGTGTGGGGCTGGCTCCCAGGGGAGCCCTTACCTTCCCATTTCAGGATGTCACAGAACTGCTGATGCCAGAAAGCAGCAAATCGCTGCTCAGCCAGACTCGGCCGTGTGTGCGTTAATTAACGTATTCATCCTGTGGCAGGTTAGAAGGAGCAGCCCCTTCACTTCCTAGCTGTGTGGCCTACACAGGTTTCTGAAGCTCTCTGAGCGGCACAGACAGGTTTGGTCTTCCTGGCCGTCATCCTCTCCTTGCCACCCACTCCTTCCCCAGTTCCTTCTAGCCTCGGCCTCTGTCCCCCAACCATGTCTCCAAGTGTGGAGGATGTTCTCAGGCCTCGTGCTAACCAGCCCCTCATCTGAAGACTCCCAGGACCGCCCTGCCTGGCTCTCCTCCCGCCTCGGCAGAGCCTCGCTTCCATCACACGGTGCTCCTGGGAGCGCTGCACCAGCCCTTTGAACCTTCATTCTCTGTCCGGGAGCCCGGGCTCTCCCAGGCTCTGGTCATTCTCTGTCCTTTTGGCTCCGAGTGTGACCAGCTCTGGATCCGCTCACCCAGCTGCCTCCCGACACGGCGTGTCCGGAGCCGACCTGGCAGTCTCCACTTGCTCAGGCCCCGCTGCCTACCACGCTTCTCCCTTGGAGGCCTGGGCGTGACCATGTGATGACCCCCGCCCTTTCTCTCACCTCCCTTATCAACTCATTATGCAGACTGCCAGTTTTATCTCCCGAGGCCCCTGGCTCGTTCCCTTTCTCTCCCTCACACCTTAGTAGTGGCCTTTCTCTCCTGGGTGTCTGCTGGCCTTATCTTGGCAGCGATCTCCCTGGGACATGCAGCCGGCCTTGCTCACCTTGAGTCAGCTTTCTCTGCCCAAATCCTTGCCTTTGGGTCTGGGCTAACGGCTCAGTCTCTCCTGTTGTCACCTTCAGGAACCTGCTTGTTCCCTGCCTTCCAAGAATGTCACAGAAGGCCTTGGTTTAGTCTTTGGGGGCATTTGAGTTAAAGCCTTGTCTTGTTTGTCTAGAACAGAAACGTTAGAAAGGCAGGCGGCTTTGGTGCCTGGCTGCGGGCCACCACTGGGAACTGTGGGCGCTGGGGTCTCCAGGCAGGGTCCCCCCACCCAAGCTCCCACCATTTTGCCTGAATCGCTTGGGACCCTGCCTCACATTCCCCAGAGAAGGCTCCTTACAGCCACCCTGGCTTACTGTTCCTGCTCCGTGGACCCCAGAAAGCATTCTTTACGTAAACCGCAGCAGCCGTGCACGGCGGCAGAGCGTGCTGCTCGCCTCCTCAGGGTCTTCGTTCTTCCTGGTGTTCTTGCACAGTTCACTCATCTGGATCCCTTCTTCCGAGACATCACCGTCTGCACCTGCTTGCCTTCGCGTGCGGCCGTATGCCTCTTGATCCAGTGCCCTCGATCACATCTCTAAGGGAAGGTCATGTATGAGAAACGTCAGAGCTGCAGTTTGCAGTTCACTGGGGAAGTCATTTTCATCACAAAATAGAAAAACAAGTGTAAGAAATAACCCCGCAGACTATTCTGCAGTGTCTTAGACAGCGGTCGTCAAAGATGAGATTTGCGTGTCCAAAACTCTTGTTGATGTTTGAGAAGCGCGTGGGCCTGGCCCTGGGCCCGTAGGAAGACGACACCCTGGGAAACACAGCGCGATTTGTGTTTGCGGGACTTAGCAGATTGGTGGGGAGTTTGCAGTACGCTTGGCAGTGCTCGTTCGTATTTATCCAAGAGCTGCGGGGCCATCTGCCTAGTTTACATTTTGGTGGAGATGTCTGACCTTCTTCAGGAGGAGAACTCCCAGGGAGGCCGCACACGTGAGGATGGCTTTCCAGGTGACCGCAGGCCCTTCCTGAGTCGCCAGCCTCTGCTCCAGCTCGGTCCCAGGCCAGGGGGCAGGAGGGAGGGCTGCTCAGAGTCAGGCCCCTGCTCCCGAGCCTGTCGACAGCCACCCCTGCCCCCCGACCCCAGCCTTCGTAGTGGACGGCCACCCATGCGCCCATGCCTCGGGGCAGCCAGGCCCAGCTGCTCAGGCATATTGCAGCGAGTCGCTGTTTTCTGGTTTGTCTCTGCCCAGCCTGGCAGGACCGAGCCTGGAGGGGCCCCGAGCAGATCTGGAGGCGCCGTACCGAGGCGAATGCGGGAGCTGTGTGGTCCCCAAGGGAGAAAATGAAATGGGATGGTCCCCAAATCCGGCCTTTCCTTGTGACTCCCTCCCTCCCCTCCTGTCAGCCTTTTTTCCTTCCTTCTTTCTGTGCCTTGTCGATACCAGCCCCTCGCTGTCTTCTCTTTCTCCTCAACAATGGCCCTGTCCTTACCTTGCCGTCAGTGTCCGTCCATGAAATCTTGTACCGCTTTCAGTGTTCCTGCCCAAGCAGCCTCCTGCAGGCACTCCTCCAGCATGCTCACCCAGACGGGGCTGCACCACCGGGAACTCTCCTCACAGTCCTTGTGTGCGCCAGCCTGCCCTGCGTGCTCGCCTTACTTACTTCCTCCCCATTTCACGCTCGCCTCCCAGCCCGTGCTCGGGGGCGAGGCTTTCTGACAGTCCTCAAGTGTCTCCCTTCCTGGCACAGGGATCTCAGAGAGGGGTCACTGTGGGTCAGAGTGTCCGGTCATCAGGCTGACCCCAGGCTCCTACCCCTGACCCCACCCGGCGCCACTGAGCCCTGCCAGCACCCACAGCGCCGTTCTCGCTGGCCTGACTCCGTCCCCAGCCTCAGCGGTTCCCGCACCACAGGAGCACGAGCCACCCAAGTGTCAGGCACTTGGCTCAGTTACTGTGTCTTAAACCAGGCACCTGTAGCAGGACCTCTAGCTCGGGGCTGTGTGCCTGCACCCCACGGCCCAGTGCAGAGCCAGGCACTGTGCCATCATGAGCCTCAGTGAAGATGGCCCTCAGCTCCACTACGCGTGTCCTGGCATCTGCGGTGCCCACTGCAAAGCTGAGCCTGGGGTGCAGAGATGAGGCGCCAGTCCCTGCCCTGGGGGTGAGAGTTGGTGGCCAAGGCCTTGGGTGTCTCTCCCAGCACAGGACATGCCCCTGGCCGAGGTTCACCCAGGACAGCCTGCAGGGCATCCCTCCTCTTAAACTGGCCAGTGCTGCCTGTTGTGGGCGAAGCACTTTTTCCGCACCCCACTGAGGCCTGTAAGGTCTCAGGAAGGAGAGAGAGTGAGGGGTTGGCTTCCCGACTCCATCTTCCTGAAGGGGAACCCATCACTGGTGGAAAAATTGGCCTTTTGGAGCCAAGAGAGCGGCCTCAGTATCTGGTCCCCGAGTAGGCCCTGGCTGGGAGGAGGGCCCACCTCCCAGGATGCTCGGTGGCGCATGTGGGCAGGGAGCCACTTCCTTGTCTAAATGTCAGTGTCCAGCTCTTTCTTCCTCCTTTTCTTCAGTGGAGAGAGCCTGATAGACAAAGGCCCTGACCTCCCAGGTTTATGGCCCAGCTTTGAAGTGTGTTTCCTCTTGGCCCTGAGGCCACACCTCTGGGGGTGCCTCCTGTGGTGCTTGCTCCTCCAGCGCCTGGCACACCCACCCATAGAGAGCTGCCAGCTTCCTTCCCGTTCTGCAGACAGGCAGGAAAGACACATTGCCCTCCACCATGCCACCAAATCCTGTGTCTCAGAGCGTCTACTGCCCCCATGCCAGCTTGAAGCAGGTGGTCTGGTTGCTGGAAGGGAAGGGGGCCAGTGCCACGGTCTCCGTCCCTTACCTGGGTGTGCTTCTGGGAGAAGCTGCTCTTCCCTGCTCTCTCTGAGGATTTTCATCGCTCCTCCCGCGGGCTGTGCCTCTGCATGGCCCTTTGAACTCTACCGACACCACTGTTTTAGAAGATTACTTTGAAATCTCATTTCTCTAGCAAATACACCAACTCGGGAGCTGACTTGTCTTTGATTTATGTGGGCTACATCCAGATGGCAGGATTGCCACCGCTCCCAGAGAGCACCCCACAATTAGAGTGAGTGAGTGTGGTTTCTGCTCCGCCACGGCCAGTGACAAATTGCCTGAGAAGACCCCTGACAGAGGATGATGTGTTCCCCAGCAGCAGGGCCACTGTGGCCCAGCCGCTTCCAAGATTCCACTTCCCTGAAGGGTCTGTGCTGCCCTGTGAGTGGTCTGGCTGCTTGGTTTAAGATTACTGACAAATGTACTGAATTGAACCTACTTCAAAACTATATAGGTTTTGCAAGTTTTCAGTCTGGTAAGAAAATGAAGTCCTTTGTCCCAAACCAGGGCCAGTTGGTTTTGTCACCGTCGTGTGTGCATGTTTTAAAGCATCTCTATTTTGAGCTATTTGGAAAAGCAGCTGCCCTGACTTGAGACACATGTGTCTTAAGCTTGTTTCCCGATGTTGGCACTAAAATAGAAATCGGACTCGGTCTGCAGTCCACGAAACCGCTTCCAAATGTGTTCTCAAGTCTGCGTTCTGACAGCTTCTTTCTCATCTGCCTCGTGTTGGAAAATAACATTTTAAGTTCTAAAGATTTTTAAACAGTTTCATACCTGGAGCAGCATATATTCCATCCACATCGAAATTTGAAAACGTTCTTGTATAACCAACTGCCCTCGCCCTGCGTTAGATTCCTCCAGAAACAACCAGATCGTGGACATGGGGTGGGGGGGGTGGGCAGAGTGAAGTCACTTTGCAGACACCCGATTTCCTCCTTCAGACCTTCGTTTGCACTTGAGCAAACCATCCATTTGGTTGGCTTCGCGCAGGCCCCCGTCATCCTAATGGGCTGGGCGTCAGTATTTAGGGGAAGATATTTTTAAACATTTGCTTTTGACCGATGTCCTACAACCTTCACTTGCAGAGTGCCCGGGGCAGCTTGGGGTCTTTTAAAAATGACTGAGCCCGCCCACCCGCCAGACTCGGTCTGGAAGGGCCTGCGCGACCATCATCTTAGGCAGCTCCTGGTGACCTCTCCCTCTGGAGCAAGATCATGTTTAATTTTTGTGTTCCTTGTCTTTTAACTGATAAGCTCGTGTTTATTTCACCGTGATCTGTGGAGAAGGCTGGGGAGTGGAGATGCTCTTTCTCCACCTTTAAGTTCGTTAATAAGCATTTATATTAAGTACGTCCTATTTGCCAGGTCCTGTGCTGGGAATAGAAACGTCTGTAAGGCGTGGCCCATGCCCCCACAGGGGGCTTAGACCTGTGAACAGAGTGTCTTGGGCGTGGGGGACACAGGGCAGGGCCAGCACTCAATCCTCTCTAGGGGGACGGCTGGGCTTCGTGCAGGAAGTGACCCAGCAGGTGTACTTAAGGTGTACTTAAGGCGCCCCCTCCTCTAAACTCTGTCTGTGTCTTGGAGGTGCCCGTTTTCTCTTTCTCGTGCTACGTTGCCGTTATTTGCGTGTCTCTCCTCCTCGTGGAACTCCAGTTTAAGCGGCCAAGACGCTCTTCTGGCCATGTGGGCGCAGGCACACAGCAGGCACTCTGTGCGTGAGTGCTGAGCAAACACCACTCCTTCCTCTGGAGAGTCAGCGCGGGTTTGCCCGAAGGAGCCAACCCTCGCCCTGCTCAGAAGCGCCGACTTACTAATTAACTGCTTTTACTGGATGTGCTGGAGTTGGAGACGTTGCTCTTCATTCCGTAGTTACGTCAATGAAAAACGTGATTCGTTTACAAAAACTTGACTAAGAACATGGTCAGCGAACTGTTGTCTAAAGTGAGGTAAAGTGGCGTGGTTGAAACTTCTGATGTCGCTGGAGTCCTGGGCAGAGGGAAGACGTTTGGTGTGGTCCCTCCCCCATGCACCACAGGCCTGGGGTGGGGTGGTTCTCTTGCTCCGTGGCTCATTCCACCACATGTTTTCTTGCAGGTTTTGCCCCATTGGAGCTCTCAGGTCTTGTCCGGCTCTTATTGGCGTGAGCAGAATTCCAGGTGGTGGCCTCCCTGGCTGTCCCCGTCCAAGGACAGCTTGCTATTGGGCCACAGTCCTCTGAGAGCTCAGCTCCCCTCTTTGCCGGAGGCCAGCTTGAGGTCCACTTGGGTGTTCTGGATGGGGCCCCTTGTCAAAGAATCACAGTGTATCTGCGGGCCTCCAGGAAGTGAGTGCTCCCTGTGGACCTGAGGACAGCGCTGAGGTCCCAGCCTCCTCCCCCTGGAGCATCTGCATTCCTGAAAGGCCACCCCTTGGGTAGTTCTTTCACTCCTTGGAAGAGGAGTCTTAGCAGCTGCCACCTGTTGGGGCAGTCTCTAGAGAAGATTCTTTGCTCCTTCTAGGGGGGGTCTCTGTCCCACCCCAGGATCCCCCAGACCAAAGGGGCTGCCGTGCATCTCCCTGCTGCTTCAGGCGACCGGGGGAAGCTGTGGTAGTGAAGGCAGTTACTTCTCAGCTGCCCAGGAAGTAACCAGAGAGGGGCTCACCACCAGCCTTGTGTTTGCAGACGAGAAAAGCCCGTTGGCCATATTGGACGGTGCCGGGCATTGGAGGGCCGGGGCTCTGCTGCGGTGGACAGAGCCGGGCCTTCCCCGGGTCAGAGGCCTGGGTTCCGTGCCAGCACCGCCCCCCCCCAGCCTCAGATTTCTCATTCTCAGAGTGCTACGTGCCCTCCTTTTAGGCCATTACATTAAATGACCAGGATTCCTGAGGTAATCAGGTCACCGTGGTGTCACTTAAATTAATCTTCAGTTGCGACCCCAGTTTTAGAATGACCTCGGATGTGGCAGTCATCCTTCCCCCTGAATTACTCGGTACTTCATGTTATAGGATGTTTGGATGGTCTGGGCTTCCTAAAAAATGCAGCTTAATCCTCAGTCTCCTGTCACATATGTCTAGATGCAGAGTCAGAAAGATTTCCCAGGGGGCCAGCCTGGTGGCGTAACAGTTAAGCTTGCGTGATCTGCTTGCACAGCCCAGGGTTCGCCAGTTCAGATCCTGGGTGCAGACCTACACACTGCTCATCAGGCCATGCTGTGGCGTCCCACATAGAAGAACTAGAATGACTTGCAGCTAGGATATGAAGCTGTGTACTGGAGCTTTGGGGAGGAAAAAAATAAAAAGGAAGATTGGCAACAGATGTTAGCTCAGGGCCAGTCTTCCTCACCAAAAAAAACCCCAAAAAAACAAAAAACAGCACCCTTCTAGAAGAGACAGGATTGATCAGACACCCACATTTCAAGCATTAAAAAAAAAGGAAAGGGGGCTGGCCCCGTGGCCGAGTGGTTAAGTTCCACTCTCTGCTGCAGGCGGCCCAGTGTTTCGTTGGTTCGAATCCTGGGCACGGACATGGCACTGCTCATCAAGCCACGCTGAGGCAGCGTCCCACATGCCACAACTAGAAGGACCCACAACGAAGAATATACAACTATGTACTGGGGGGCTTTGGGAAGAAAAAAGGGGAAAAATAAAATCTTTAAAAAGAAAAAAAAAAAAGGAAAGAAAATTTCCAAAATGGCAGAATGGGCTGGGTGAGCTGTCTCCAGCGGGCGGGCAGCCTCTCCCGGGCAGATGGCTTCAGGGAGGTTGGAACAGAGAGGTTAGCCTGACCTGGCGATGACAGCAGATCGCAGGAGCGTGGGCTAGACTGCTCAGGTCATCTGCTTGCCAAGTCCCCCCACACGTTCTATATTTGTGTAGACTGGGAGAGAATGTTTACGAGAGAAGCAAAGAAATTTTGGTGATAAATCAACTCATAAATAACCACAAATGACAATAAACTTTCATCCCCAACATGAGCTTTTAAAAAATGCTTGCATATCCCACATCTCATTTGATGTTCATGGCAACCTCTTCGCCAGAGTCATTCCCAGATGGGGAAACTGAGGCTCGAGGGCGACCCCTGCCTGGGGTCCACAGGTCGAGAGTGACGGGGCTGATGGGGGCTCTGGTCTCCTGCCTCCAGCCACATGGCCTGACTTCCCGGACGGGAGGCAGCGCTCATCCTTCTCACAGGTACACACACCTGTGACAGGGGAGTGTCGAGGTGACTATAAAGGAGAAGAACAAGGAATCCATCGGGGGCCCCAAACCTTCTCTTAAAGGGTCAGATAACTAAATATTTTAGGCCTGGCTGGCCGAGAGGCAAATTCAGGGTATTTTGTAGGTATTTATCTAACCATTTGAAATATAACCATTTGAAAGTGTAAAAACTATTCCTAGCCCACCAGCCATAAAAACACCGGCAGCCAGCTGAATTTGGCGGGCCGGCCGTGCCTTGCGACCCCTGGGGTTGAAGGTGTGCTGCTTGTGGGTGGGGTTCTGCAGGTTGTGTGCCCTCACGCCCCTCCTGCGCCTGCTGCAGAGGGCTTCTTACCAGAAGTCACTAGCAGTCGTGGAGTTTCCCTGTGTCACAAAGAACTTGGCCTTTGATAGAGGCAGAAAGGACCCACGGGAAACTCCTGTGGGCTCATCGGAATGTCTCCTTGTACTGCTCCTTACTGACGTCACAGTTCCCTCCCCACAGACTTGACTGCTCGGCCCCGGGCTGGCCCAGGTCCTCCTTGTGTACCGTTTGCATGTTCTTTCAAGAAAGATGAGTTCTTTTGACCATTTGCAGGCGCCTGCCTGCACCAGCCTTTTCGGTTCCGTGTTCTCGTCTAAGCTCAGTACTGCCCACCCTCAAGGTTTGGAGAAGCAGGAACTGACCAGGCCTGGCCCCAGAGCGCCACCCTCCCCTGTGGAGCCACCTTTGCATCCAGCTGGAGCTCATGTAAGGCCAAATCTGGACTGCTGGCCTCTTTTCTCTCGAGGCCAGTTTTCCTGCCTATGAGGTTCCCAGAGCTCTGCCCCATTGATTCTGGGTCCGTCTTCTCTCTACCCTGTCCACCGTGGCCCCCCGGCCCACCTCCTGGCCGAGGCTGGGGGCTCTCTAGGAAAGAGTCCACAGCACAGCCTATAGGAAGCACAGAGATCTTTTTGCCTTCTAGAAAGATCATGTCCCTTCTGGAACCTGCTCTGGAGGTGTGACTTGCATTAGGCCCCTTCCCTGAAGAAAGAGCAGCTCCAGAGGGTCCCAGAGAGAAGAATAGTGAGGGCTGGGCGGGAACGAGAGTGGGCATGTGAGGAGCTTAGCCAGAGCAATCTTTGGCGGGGAGGTGATGGAAGGTTAGCTCGCAAGATGAGGCCTCAGAGTCTCGGGAAGCAGCGAGTGCGAGGTTCCCAGGGGGAGCTGCAGCGTTCCAGAAGGAAGGCCCCCGCGGCTCCCTTTCTGCCTCTTCCTCCTCCTAACCTGGGAATGGAGGAGAAGCAGCCTGGCGGCGGCTGGCGTTAGGGGTCCACTCCGTTGGTTCGCACCAGCTCTGGAGGTTTGTTGGTGACCTGGTTTTTAACCACTAGCTACTGATTAAACAGGGCAGCCTCTGAGACTCGCTCGGTGGCGACTCCTCCCGCGCTGTCCCCTGAAGGATGCGCTGGAATGCCGGAACCTGCTGAGTCCAGGAGAATGGGTTCATTTCAGGGAAAATAAGGTTCTCAGGGAGTAAGTTTGGCCCTTTATCTTCCAAAATGGACTTAATCTAGAACAAGGTGCATGTGGCAGGAGGGGGATAAAACCGTTTGATACAGCAGATGAAGTGTCATTGCAGCTGCCTCGGCAAGAGACTGTACGTGCTGGGGGCGCAAGAACAACGGGAAGCAGGGTCGTCGCCATCCTCCTCCCCCCGCAGAGGAAGCCTCTGCTTCTCCAGATGTTCCACGTGGAGGTGAGGCCTCTGCTTCTCCAGATGTTCCACGTGGAGGTGAAGCCTGGCTTCTCCAGATGTTCCACGTGGAGGTGAAGCCT
>NC_060273.1:38636899-38824809 GCF_021613505.1 Equus quagga
CAGATGTTCCACGTGGAGGTGAAGCCTCGCTTCTCCAGATGTTCCACGTGGAGGTGAAGCCTCGCTTCTCCACGTGTTCCACGTGGAGATGTCCTTCTTTCTGACTCGTTGTCTTCATCCTCCACATCATGATAGCTCTCCGTGAGCTGCATTGATGGCTCTCTCCTTATCTCTGCCACTAACTCTTCAGAATAGAGAACTCGCCAGCCTAGTTGCTCCCTCTGTCTGAAATGTTTTCAGTCAGGTCTGTCTTGACCTCTGACTTTTAACCCCTCTCTAAGGTCACAGCACACACCAAGCCCTGTGGCTTTTTCATAGGCCTCATCCTGCATCTGTGACTTTCTGTCCTCTGTGTCCTCTTTCCCGTTCCTGGCACGTGGACGTCACTTAGGGCTCCGGCCGTCTTCCCCACCCGCCTCAGTCCCAGCCCCCGAGTCCCAGGGCCTCCGTCTGCAGATCATGATTTCCTCCTGGGAAGTCCTGCTAGTCCCTAAGTTTTCCAGAAGCAGGTTTCTCATGGTCTTCACCATTCCTGGGCCTGTTCCCGTCCCGTGTTCCTCACACCTGGCTGCAGGGCCACCAGCCCCCTCCCCTGGCTTGAACCTCACACCCCCTTGTCTCACCATCTCTTTTCTCTTCATGTCCCCTCCCTCCCCAGGCCCGCTTGTCTGGGTTCTTGAGAACACCATGCTCCTTCCACCTCTCCACTGCCACCGCCCCAGTTCTGGTTTGACCGCCTTTGCTTGAACTTCTTTTCCCGTCCGTGTCCTCGTCTCCGTGCTTTCGCCCTCCAGCTCGTCCTGTAAACTGCTCTCAGGCTAACCCTCCTAAAACCAGCCGTGGTCATCAGGTCACAGCGTTCCTTTGCCACGGGCGGTGGCCCTCCTCCCTCTTAGGCCGTGTCTGGGTCCCCTCCAGGGCCTGGCTCACTGGCCTTGTCTCCCACACACCCACCTGCGTTGGTTTTTCCTTGAACTTACCTTTGGCTCTTTCTCTTTCTGCCTCTGCGGTTGCCTCTTCCTACAAAGC
Source organism: Equus quagga (assembly GCF_021613505.1). NCBI lineage: Eukaryota > Metazoa > Chordata > Mammalia > Perissodactyla > Equidae > Equus > Equus quagga. The sequence continues at coordinate 38,637,929 of NC_060273.1, forward strand.
CCCCCCACCCCACCCCGCTCTCCCCTCCATGTCCAAGCCTTGCCCGGCTCCTGTTCTCCTCCCCATGATGTCCTTCCTTGATTCAGCGAGAAGGGCTGACTCTCCTTGAGCCTCCGTCGTATTTCACCTCTCATCCCCCGACCCCATGTCACGTGTGCGCTCGTCTTTCTTCCCCTGCGTGACCTTTGAGGGGGACACGTGGGCCCCATGCGGCCCTCTGCTCCTGCGATGGAGCAGATGTGCTTGTCCCCATTGGCAGGAGCACCTGGACACCGAGCCCACTCTGCTCTCCTCTGTTGTGAACTTGTGTGCCTGGGGACCAGGCCCCCTTCCTTACCTGGAGCAGGACGAGACAGGTGTAGGAACTTAACATTTAGCAAATAATCAATTGCACATTTAAGGTGAACAAAATATTCTCTCAAGAGGAGAGGCTACAGGACAGTCCAGTGAAATGACTTTGCACAGGCAGGCCCTTTGTGGGGATTTTGTTTGCCTGGTGGGCACAGGCTTCCGGAGCATACCGGAGGGTTCTTCATTTGCTCCCCACAGTTCAGCCTCGCCTGCGTGAGCTCAGGCCTCCGGACAGCTAGGGCCGAGAGCCGACTCGGGGACCCTCGGACCCGCGTGCTGCAGCAGGTCCGAGCCACGAGCCTGACCGCCGTATGCTGGGGCCGCTTCCTGTGCAGCGCAGCCTAGGAGACAGCGTGGCGGAGTGGCTTTGGTGCTAGCCGGCCCCTGAGTTTGTCTTGTAGCCACATGGCCTGGGGTGAAACAGCCCCTCCGAGCCCCAGCTCTCCTCTGTACACAGGAGGCTGGTCCTGCACACCCGAAGGCCTTTCTGCTGCACATGGGGGACTACACGGTACAGTGCCTGCCACGACGCTGGCCACAGCAAACTCCCCGCAGGTGTGGCCAGGCCTCACCCAGTCCCCTAATGTCCCTGCTGAGATGGCCGAGGAAACGGCTCAGTCAGACCAGGCTCCAAGAGCAGTGGGTGAAGTGAGCTAGGGCCCAGGCCAGGTCTTGCCCTCCACCCTCCACCCCTCCTCTCCTACACCGCGGGGTCTTCCTGCTTCCCCACGCTGGGGCTGGGGAACTTCTTCATCTCCAGCGTATGTTTCTGTAAATTAAACTTTCTCAGTTGGGTAAAAGCTTTAGAATTACTAAGATTCCTTTTGTATTGCATAATGTTCTTGCCGTTTAGAAGATTAGCAGGCATAATTTCAGTGAGCCTTAGTGAATGGCATGCCTCACTTAGCTTAATCTCTCTTTGGTACATGTTAAAACACATAGAGAGCGCGTCTCCAGCACTCAGGGGAGCTTGGAAAGGAGGGGTCACTCTGCTCCCACCTCTCAGAACAGTGCTCTTCTTAAAAAGCAAAAACCGGGTGAGCGACCTCCTTCGCTGTCAGCACCCAGTCCTCCCATATACAAGTACCAGGTGCCCACGGGCCATTCCCACGTCTTCCGGGAGAAGAGGGCAAGGCACTGAGTTTGAGGTGACACTGGAGGAAACTGGTGACGTTAATGGACCTTCCCTGGCCACAAACTAGCAGGCAGAGATCCCCTTTGGAAATTTCTGTTTGGGAAATGCTGTCTGCCAAGCCCTGTGTAAGACATCGTGAGCTGAGTTTGGCAGCCTGAGGGACGGAGCAGAGCAGGGCTTGAGAGATCAGGGACCCTGACACCGTGCCGGCTGCCCAGAGGTCAGCAGTGTGCAGCGAACACCCAGTAAACGCCAGGCCCTCGACTGAGTGCCCGGGAAGAGGTCACAGCCTTGCTGTCCATCACTTAGCCTTACAGGTAGACCTGAGCGCCTGCCTGTCACACAGGAACCCTCTGCAGACCACGTCGGTAAAAGACATAGAGGTCTAGGGGCTCTGAGCAGTGCACATGTTGGTGGGGACAATGTCGTGATCGTCTGTATCATCATCGTCGTAACAGCTGCAGTGACAACTTACTGTGTTCGTTCTTTCATAGTGTTTGCTGGATGCCTACTCTGTGCTGTATATTATCCTTATGGTGGTGTCACCCCTGCCTGACAGGAGAGGACACTGGGGTTCAGAGGGTGGGTTCTGTGAGCAGCTCCATCCACCAGCTCTTAAATGGTGGGGCTGGGCCTCGCCCCAGGTCGGTAGAGTTTTCCTGCAAGGATGACTCTGCAGATGTACTTACATAAGGACTGGAGACTCCCGGAGTGACTGAAGCGTGCACAGCATTTCTTGAATAACATCTATGTTCAGATAATTGGTGTATCAGGCATCTGTTATTTACAAGGCCACACCCAGGGAGTTTGTCATCTGGAGGGAAGGAGACAAGTCGAGATGGAGTTGTTTGTTGACTTGGTGTGTCTGTGCACATGCTCGTCTGCGTGATGCAGTGTCCCAGAGAGGCCCAATGGAAGCTCTCATGGAGCTCTGAGGGGGTCGCGCCTGTGGACACCCAGGGCTTGCAAACCTGAGGCAACTCAGAAGATGCCAGAAGCTGTCAGTGTACGTCGCTTGGTCCGGGGCGTGTATTATATTTGAATTTATTACACTTTATTTCTACGAGCCCTCGAAAGGAAGTTTTGTTTGGAAGAAGCCCTCTCTCGATGTGTCATTTTATGGTATATCCATGCTGCCGTCTCTCCTGACATTCCTACCAAGTAGTGGAATCAGATCAGAAAGAACCAGAAGAGGCCGGGGCGGCAGAGCACTGTGACCCCAGGACTTGACATGCTGATTCCATGATCCTCCACCCGACAGAAGCCACCCATTCCCCCAGACTCCTTCCCCAAGACCACCAAGCACGGCCTTTCTGGAAAGGTGTCCCACTCTCCTAGGATGTCAGTGGTACTGCAGAGGCAGAGATGGCCTCTTCAGCCTGCTTTTGTTAACTGCCTCTGTGTAAGAGGGCTCCCGTGCGGAGCTGGTCCCCAGCCAGGGCAGGAGACTGAGTTGTACCCATCTTCTTCGAAGGGGGAGCTTTGATTATTTTGCCTAGACACTGGAATTTCAAATACGTATTTTGTTGCACATGGTTTTGGACTACAGATAAAGGATGTCTTTCAAAATAATGTCACCAAATTAAGTTTTGAGTATAGGTCAGCATATTCTTGATTTTGAGTTGTTTTTATGTAAACAGACCTTCCAGTGGTCTGCTGGACATGTGAACATTCCCAACAGTGCCTACCTAGAGTGTGGACATGGAGTGTCAGAAGCTGCCGGGTGGCGTGGACTTGCATGTGGGGCTCGCATGTGCGTCCACAGGGAAGTCATCGAAGCCTCAGGTTGGACAGCTGAAGGTTTCAGCCCCGTGCTCTGCAGCCGGTTTTCGTGACTTATCTTTTGCGGGCCTTCAGCATCTGTTAAAGGTTAGGTCTAAACACTTTGCGCTTGTCACAAGGGGGAGTTTGAGACTAAAAGGAGAAGATAGTCTGATCTGGCTGGACACCCTTGTGTGCGGCCAGGGGTCGTGAAGAGGCCTCGCAGCCTCCAACAGCACGTGGACCCCTTGCCTGGAGGACCAGCGGCCTGTGCTGTTCCTCTGGGCAGCTGCGTGACCTGGCCACTGCCCTCCCATAGCCTTGCCTGCACCTGCGCCCCTACCTCTCCATGGCCAGCTCCGTTTGTTCTCTCAAAGCCCTGCTAACCCCACCCCAACGCGCCCACAACTGCAGCCCTCTCTGAAACCTGGAGCACTCTGTCCTCCCCTCCCAGTGTGTCCTGCTCCCTCCCTGTGTCCTCAGAGGTGGGGCGGCCCGGGGCCATTCATCCTCAGGACTTTATTAGCTTGACCCTCAGTACTTACGCATTTGTTGAATGAATGAATGAATGAATGCAGTAAGCATTCCCTGGGCATTTCCTAAACTGTCTTAGCCAGTCATGGGATTGCCCCACAGTCGGCTTCTGGAGGCCTCAAAATATTTTTGATTATTTATCCATTTAGGGAATATGTAAAAAAACCCCATCACCAACCACTGTTTTCAGCTGATTCCTGAATGTGTGATAAGAAACACGATTTCTTGGGGGAGAAAAGTTGTTCGGGTTAAATTCTTATGGAAATCCTTCCAGCTCTGTGTTGTTCAGCTAAGATGTAGCAAGAATGTAAATGGCTAGGTAGTTTGACCAACCTCAAATATTTACCGACGTGAAACATTCTGTCTTCATACCAGAAAAAAGAAAACTCCAACCCGGGGTTACGAATGTCAGTACTGTCATCGGGTGTACTGTCTTGTGTGGCTGAGTCGTAGAGCAAGAGAAATTCTTAAGAAAGGCAGTAAGGTAAGAAAAACGCCAAAGCCAGAGTCGAGATGATTGGAGATAAATAGACCTATATTCGCCATATATGGTAAGAAACGACAAGTCTGTACGAATGTTCTCGACATTTATGGACTTCTCTATGATTCATCTAGCGGGACCAGCAGCCCCGGCCAAGAGATATAGAATTTGTTAAACTGTATCTCTTTCCTGAATTGTTTCACCACGAGGAAGCCATGCTGTGTATTCAAAAGAAAATTCCAGGACTCTGTAAAAGTTAGTATTTGGGAACAGGCCTGAGAAAGATTGCTAGAGGAATTCCAAAAGCATTTTAAAGCCATTTGTTTACCAAAACACGTAATAATTCTCTAAGCGTTAGCAGTTTTCTGCAGCCCCGGGTCCACACGTCCACCCTGTTTCCTAGTCAGCCTTCCCTCCCCTGCCAGAAACAGAGGGCTCTGTGCTTTTTCGAATGAGTTGCTCATGCACACACTCTTCTCGCTCTCATCTGTCATGGAGTTAGGTGTGAGTCCTGGCTCCATTTCCAGGGACAGGATTAAAAATGAACCCCTCACCCTGTGTTTCCTGAAGTCCGTTGCTTTCTGAGCTGGGGCTGGTTTTTGCCACCCAGGTCCCTGGCACTCCTGGGCAGCAGGCCCGGAGGAGACCACCTTCTGTGGACTTCACCGTGGGTTGCTGCTACATTTCTGCCACCTGAAGAGCAAGAGTAAGGGGCGCTTCATGTGCCCTTGGCTCCCACCACACAGCCCCGCTTCCCCACACAGGATTTCCTATGAAATGTGCTAATTTTGTAATGGCACTCGTGCTTAGAACTGCAAAGTTCGGGCTGTGTGTCAATACCAAGAAGACTTCTTTTCAGACATACTCCTTGAGCTGTGCAGACTAACAAGAGTGAAAAGTCCGTGAAGCAAGGATCTTTTGGACCTTGAGGACGCAGCATCATCAGCATGATGTGTAACTCACCTTTTCTCCCCGCCCTTGCCGGGCGCATAAACTTCATCCCTGACCTCTGGGGTCTCGGGGCTGGCACCTGCTGGATAAGACCTGACTCCGCTGAGGAGGCACTTCCTCAGTGCCCTTGGAGGGCTGCCTTTGGTGGGAGGAAGTGGGTCTCTTCCCAGCAGCGTGCTCGTCTGGGCTGCTGAAGCAGAGGAGGCCCAGGCGGCCCCCGGGAAGCCCGTCTTTGCCCTGGAAGCTTTTGTTTTGTCCTAATTACCAGGTAGAGATAATCCATTAGGAAGCCTCTGAGCATCTCTAAACAGAAAACCCGATTCCAAAGGCTTAGATCCCCTGGTCGCTCACTGAGTCGCATGCATTTCTTAGACTTGGTTTCCAGCGTGTGATATAAATAATTCCATTTAGAAATTAGGAAATTATGGTCTGCATTTCATATGCCCGTGCCACTGTAATATTTTCCAGAAAAGAAAATGCATGTAAAAATCGTAGGGTCCCTGTGGATGCCATGTATGTGGGCCACTCATTCTGCTGCTGAAGAGCAGGGCCTGCGGACGAAGGGCCTGCCTCTTGCTTCCATTTGTGCGTTTGAACGAGTGTCTGAGAAAGCATTTACCGCGGCTCTGCGTCTGCAAGTAGATTTTCCCATCGTTTATTATTAATTATTCCTCTGAGCAGCTCTGTGAAACGAGTAAATATTAGTAAACAATACATGCTGATTATTAAGCTAAGATGGAGCTATAGCTCCCTTATGCTCTTAGTTTTAGGTAAACTAGTTGCACACAAACAATGAGTAAATTTGGTGTGAGGCCTTCGGGTTGGGGGACAAAGAAAACTGAGGCCCGAGCTGGGAAGGAGTGTGTTTGCCATCTGATTCTAGGCCCTCCTGCTTCTCCTTGGCCACGTCGGTCCTCGTTTATGATCTGCCTGCTGAGTGCCAACCCCTCCTGTCTGGGCTCTGGGTGGGGCTGGCCGTGCCCCTTGGGTCCGGGTTTGAGATGAGGTTGTAAGTCTCCCCCGTGTTGTCTGAGATCTGTGACACCGTCCTCTGCTTACAAAAAGTAGCAATGTTCATCATAGAAATCTGCATGTGGCATAAAGGAGACAGTAATAAATCACCTGTGATCCTCGACGGAACGTTAGCGTGTTGCTTTAGGTCTTTCTTGTCTTTTTGTGTTCATAAATATTAACATGTTTTGAAACAGGAAAGATGATGCTGTGCATACTGTTTTGTAGCAGTATTTTATGTAAATGGGAAAAAACATGAGACACGTGATGGGCCAGTGGGGCTCCTGCTAACGCTTGCTGTACTGCGTAAATAATTTTTCCTTGGAGAAACATGCATAGTTTAGCTGTGCTTTAGCAGGGGTGGTAGTTATTTTCTTTGTGGGTTGTGCACAGGCTAATGTTGGCCGTCTCTCTGGCCCTCAGTTGGCCACGTGGATGTCACTGTGTCTGGAGATCCTGTCGTTGAGGACCAGACGGGATAACTCAGTTGCTCTGTAAACCTCAAAAAGTCAACTGACTCTCTTAAACTATCACTTGATCCCCATCCTCAATTTCAAAAGAATGTTTTTGATGTTAAAAGGATACAATTTATTTAAAGACAGAGAAGTGAAAAATAAGCCATAATTCCATTCATCTGCCGTTAACACTGATGTGGTCCTTGCCATTCTTTTCCAAACACTTACATGTGTATGTTTATTCATTTTTACAACGTTGGGCCCATTTTGTAGTTTGTGGCTTCTTTTTCCCTCTTTCTCCACATTTAAGCCCTACTCATCCTCCAGATCCGGGCTCAGGTGCCCTCTTCTCAGAGGGGCCCTCCCTGCTGTCCGGGGCCAGGTCTGCCTCGCGAACATACCGCCAGCACCATGCGCCTCCTCACAGCTCTAACCATCGTGGAGTGTTCTCCCTCGGGTGGCGATGTGACTAGTGCCTCTCACCCCTCGAGACGGGAGGTGTAGGGACTCACTGTTGCTCCTGATTGAAGGGGCACTTGTAACAGTGTCTGGGGGCATGTCATAGCCACCCAGAAAATCCTTGTGGAATAAATGGCAATCACGTGCATTATTCCATGTTTTTAGCTATCCTTTGAACAATAATTTTACTGACTACCTAATATGCCAATGTCCTGCTCTACTAAAATTTACTTGATAAGTAATCGCCTACTGTTGGAATCTACAGTTTTTCTAATTTCTCTCTCTTCTAAACACATGCTAAACATTTCTGTGCATAAATCTCTGCCTACATTTCTGATCATCCTTATGATAAATTCCTAGAAGTAGAAGCACTGACTGAAGGAGTGAATTACAGGGTGGGTGGGTGTGCTGGAAGTCGGAGTCACACTTCCTGGTTCCTTTCAGAGAGTCCCAGGGTAAAATGCCGCCTCTGGGCACGTCCCCCGTCTAGCACATGAACCCCTTTTGCAGCAGTTCCCGTAAAGGGGCAGCTTGGTGATGAGTTTGGGAAGAGCACCTGTCTGTTCACGCATTCCGTCCACAGGTATTCACTGAGTGTCTCTGGCCTGAGCACCATCAGGGGTCTCCAAAGTGGAGTGGGGATGAGCACGGCCCCCCGGCAGTCTACTGGAAGTCTAGACCCGTTCACACTAGGATGTGAGCCCCACGAGGGCGGGGACCACAGCTCCCTCATCACTACGCATGGTAAATGCTCACGGTTTCATCATCAATTACACGTAGAATACGTGGTTCCTCTCTTTGACAAAGCCAAAACCTATGATGCCCAGACACATGAACAAACCACAGCAGTGTTTTCAAAGTTCTGAACTAAAACCAAAGGTTTAGACATGAGTATTTATTCAGAAAGTGACCTGGAAGACTATTTTGGGATCAGACATATTTAGAAAATTAGAGAAAGATCAAGTGCCCTCCCCCTACCCCACCACTGAACCCCTGGCCACCAAGAGTCCTGCAGGAAGTCCCTGTGCCACCAGCAGGGGCGGTGCTGGCCCATGCTGTGAGGGCCAGCGCTTCCAAGCCTGCAGGCCGGCGGAGGCAGGGGGAGGATCCTGTGCCCGGAGGCGGCTGGCTGTCTCAGCTGCTTCGTGGACCCAGCAAGACATCAGTGGACCCAGGGCCTTGACATCCTGACAGTGGCTCCGAGACTGGAAACCTTAGAGCTGCCGTTTCTCAAACATTTGGTCTCTGAAAGTTGAGGGCTCCAGAGAGTTTTTGTGTCTTTGTGTATCTGTCAATAGTGACTGTGTTCGAGATTAAAACTGAGACTTTTTAAAGCACAAGAATCCACAGGCACGCGTGCTGTTACATCAGAATGATGACGTCATCCCATGTCACATGGTGTCTGGAAAACGACGCTTGTGAGAGTGGAAAAGACAAATGACAAAAACAGCTTTGACCTGGTGGACCCCTGGAAGCGTCTGAGGGAGCCAGGAGTCTGAGGACCGCTGGCTTGGCAGCATTTGGGCTCTCCCGTACCGTCGAGCTGCCGCCATGTGCTACCAGCTCTTCCTCCAAACCAGGGCCTCTGTGTCTGGAATCTGCCTTCTTCCCTGTTCCGGGCACCATCCTCAGCCTTCAGCACCTTGGGTCCAAGTCCAGGCATTGCCAGTCTGATAGACCTGCCACTTTTCATCATCAAACAAGTCTTCCTAAAGAAGAATGCCACTCACTCTCGCTCAGGAACCCAGGGGTCCTCCCCTCTGCCTGGCCCTCACTGCTCGCCACCAGCCCCAAGTACCCTCCTCCTCTCTCCTGCTCCCCTCTGCCTCTACAGAGCCGGGCCCTCCCCTTACGAGTTTTGTTAGGCACAGTGCTAAAGGCACATCCATCAGTATTAGAGACTTTCTGCCAAGATCCAGAACATGTTTTAAATGGAGCAAAGAAATTTAAATGGGAAGAAATTATAGCATGAGTGAGTTGATCCCTTTCAAGATAATCTTATTTAATAACCAAAAACTCACAAAGATGTGCATTTTATCCAGCTACAAAGGCAGCATGGCAGGTTATATATTGTGCTAATTACATGTTTGGGGTTTCATTCCTTCTTTAAACTAGATTTCTATTATTTCAGAAAATCAACCATTGTAGAAAAGGACTATTCATTTATTTCATTGCTGGGTGGCCCATCCACTGTAAAAATAGGTCAAGAACAGTAATCTAAATTGACTGCTGATAAATAATTAAAGCTAATGGAATTCTCTCAAATCTGTGAACTAAAATCTTTGAGAAATTGCCAGGATATACTGTCTGCTGTTGTATAGAAAGATATTTTTTATTTAACACTTCGGTTTAAATGCCATGTAAAATTACCCTTTTCTATCACAAAGACTGGAAGGAGTAAGTGTTCATCTGTAAAAGTAACCGAAAGTATGCTCCAGTGACGGCTGCATGAGTCAGCTTCAGATGATGAGATGGGAAGCGAAGCTTTCGGTATCCTGGAACAAAGAGGAACTTCGCTTCTCGCTGAACTGTTTGAAGTTGAGCTCTGCAGTCTGCATCAGACAACATGGCTTGTCTTGTTTTAAGAAACTCCATCCCTGGTCTGTGCTCCTGTGTACATAAGGGGAATCCTAGTTATCTTAAATGACGTCCAGGGAAATAAGTATGAAAAACAGTTTTTCTTTTACAGATAATTACCATTGTCTTTCTGGTGCCTCCAGGACCTTATAAAAATACATAGATGTTATTTTAGAAGAGATGGCTTATCAATAAGAAAGCAGGTTGTTATGTTACAGTCAGTAGAATTAGCCTTAGATACGGTGCACTGTGTCGGTTTTTATTAATCAGGATGTCTCAGCCGCCATCAGGATGTTTTAGAATCTTTAGACATGAGAATAAAGGATCCATAGCTAGATGCTTTGAAGGTGTCTTTAGTATTTTGACTTTAAGTTGTAGAAAAACGGTCATTTTCTCATTTCTCTTTGATTGAATATCTTAGTTGAAAAAAATCACCAGTTTGCTACTTATTACTTTTTAGAAAAGTTGTGGTTTTGTTAAACTGCAATAACATTGTATTACTATATTTTAACATATTTATAAATGGTGGACTCTTTCTGAAATTAAACTTATTTGCGTTTTTCTTTAACAAAATACTCTATATAGAAATTTCTTGATTTAAGAGGAAATTATGCCATTCAAATTGTCCCATCTAGCATCTGTGTAATCTAGAATCTGAGTATTTGTATTTTGTATTTTTAAAGATCTTTGACGTCCTTTGTTTCAGGGTAGCCCACCTGGCTGTGTAGAGGTCGTGGATATTAGTGGTCCATCAGAATCCCATTCTTCCTTCTTCTCTAGAGCTTTGTTCCCACGTGACTAAGTGGCTCCGTGCACAGTGCAAATCATGGGACTAGATGGCGTTAGAGGCAGAACAGGGACGTAGAACAACTGACAGACGTGTCCTGTCCAGCGCGGGAGAGGGACACGAGACCTGGGAGCAGTCCAAGGAGCGAGGACCCTGGGCAGGAGGGCTTTGCTCACGGTGTCACCCAGGAGTGTCTAGAGCGGCCTTTGGTGCAGAGAGAAGATGAAGGGCAGAGAGGAGGGCATGTGGAGGGAGACGGTCAGGTTCCCAGATACTTGGTTGGCTGGAGGGCAAGCTGAGCACACGGCAGACAGCGGCGGTGGCAGAGGGCAGGCGTGGGCCTGGCGGGGGGAAGGTTCCACCGTTGGCCTTCCATGCGGCCCGGGGGTACCAGCGACTGCTGCTTCCATCTCCCACGCCAGAGAGCGCACTATAAAGCAAGCCAGTGGGAGTGGAATCAGCTAGAATCTACTCTAATTTCTGTTTTATTCACCAACAAACAGTTATTGGTTCTACAGTGTTGTTTGCACGTGCTTTAGGACAGCTTTCCTCCGACTGTCAGCATTCGGAGGGTGCCGGTAGCATGGTGTTTGATGCTCCCCATTCCGCGATGAGGCCCATTCTAACACCAGGACTGTCCCAGCACGGGACTGTGGCCTTGGCATGGTGAGCCCTATGGCCAGGACACCGCAGAGAGGCAGGAGACCGGACCAGGTGACCCTTAGATTTCCAGGGTGGCTTGATAAAGGTGACCGTTAACTAGCTGGGAGATTGTAAGTTAGAGAGACAGTCCCTCGCTCTAATCTCATACTTTCTTTTCCTGTTCTGTCAGCTGAGACTTAGTGTGCCTCAGAGTGACACGCAGTGACTTAAACACAGGGTAGGGTGAAGCGTACAGCGAACCCCATGTCCCTTCATCCGTCTGTAACAACACCAACCCATCAGCACTCTTGTTTCGTCCTTATTCTCACCCAGTACCCCTCCCCGTTAAATTATTTTGAAGCAAAAATTGTATTTCATCCATAAATATTTTAGTATGTATCTCTAAAAGACAAGAACCCTTTTAAAAAACATAGCCGCAATACCTAAAATATAGGCCACTACAGTTTAAACTAAAAACAGCTTGGGACCTGTTTTCCCCTCAGTTCATCTCGTGGTGTGCCATATTTTGATCATAATGTGTACACTTTTACGCATTTTACCATCTTCAAAATCAGAATATTAAAATCAGTGACATCACAGTTGAATAAGCAGCGTTTTTTTTCTTAGTGTAGCATAAAATATTGGTCTATCTTACATTTGACGGGATCAAATTTAATGAAATATGCTATATTATGTAATGATTTTCTTTGAACATATACCTAAAACATTTTCAAGTCAGAAATGGCCTCTTGCTCTGAGGCCTGAGTGATGAGGGGAAACCGGGGGTCAGTAAGCCAGTGCGGAGGTCGTCGTTTAGCCTGGCGGGTGTGCCACACGTAGCCTGCTTATGCATCAGCCTTTCCTGGGGGTTCGGTGCAAGCCAGTCTCATGTGTCTGCCTGGCCCCTACCAAGGGTTCAGCCCATCCCCACCCTTCACCCAAGCATGACAAGGGGAGCTGAACCAAGACCAGGGAAGAGGGCAACGCTGAGAGTTCCCCTGGCCTGGGAGGTTCTGAAACAAGCTGAAGGGGTGAAGCCACGGCTGGCAGGGCCACAGCGCTGGGTCCCAACGTTTCCTACTCGTGCACTGGGGCCAGGGGGTGTCAGCAGCCCTGGGAGAGTCTCAGAGTCGAGCCCTGCAGAGGTGACCTAGTCCAGCCCCACCTGCCCCACCTGCCCCCAGTGCTCTCGGGATGAGCGTGTTGTCCCCAAGCAAGACAGGACCCCACTCGTGGGCTGCCACCGTAGAGGACGAGATGCCACTGAGAGACAGCCAGAGCATTGCAAGTGTAAGACAGGTGGCTGTTGCACAGAAACACACGTGAGTCCCTGCAGAGCAGAGGTGAAGAGGGCACTGTAAGGTTCATTAGAACGTCCCCCAAAGTCTGGATTCTAAGATGTATTGGAAGTAGAGATCATTTTACGACTTTGAAGATGCGTTTGTAATTTATAGCCTCCTTTTATTTATACCAAGTGCCTGGGCTGTTCTCCTTCATCTGCTTGGCTTCCAAACGTAAACAGCCGTGTCCTGGGTGCCACTCTTTCCTAGACGCAGAGGGCCCTTGCTGGCCACCAGCTCTGAATCCGCGGTACGCGGTTCTGGGGTGCCCGGCCCTGGCGTCGCATGCAAGTGTGGATTGGGAGAGACGTCGTGGGGTGTTGGGAGTCCCAGACCCCAAAGTGGAACAGAACCTTCCAGAGTCCACCCAGGCACCCAAAATGGGCAGAGAGCCAAAGATTCACACCACATGGGTCCAGGGACTGTGTGTCTGGGGACGGCTCCTACCTCACAGGTGCAACTGAACGCTGCATGGTAATTTTGTGGTTTTGTTTCCGTTTTGCTTTTAAATCAGAACAGTTTTCTCCAGCAATCGTCATTACATAGGAAATTCTGCAAAAAGGTTTTGCTGTTCAATTTTCTGATCTAAAAAAGTGAGTTGTGAATCAGTGGTTTGGAGAATAATGAAAATCCTTTTCACGTAGAAGCATGTCTCTATAAACATTGCTTATTATTTGCAGTGTACTCAAGGGAGAGAAGGTTGAAATGCACGGTCCTGGCTTTGCCGGCAGACATCCGATATTAATAATCTCAAGGACATCGCTTTCTACGTGTTAAGATGTTAGCTGCTTTTGCTCCATAAATGGTACAGGACCGAAGCAAGTTTAAAATACTGCTAAAAAATCTGTCCCTGAATTAGGTATGTAACCCTAAATTATGAAGTTGTTTAACTTTGCGTTAGGTCCCAAATTGTCATTCACTTGGTTTTCATTGGCCAGGACCCCACTTTCTTCAGTTTGCCACTGGAGAGAAGGGCGCACAGACGCACCTGGTAATGGGCGTGGCCGCGTCTGCAGTTTGTGGATCTGAAGTGAGCGTCCTTGCTCCTGTCTCCTTAGTTTAGTAGTAAGCCAGGTGATGTTTGCAGGTAGCGGAATTGGGTAAGGAATTTCTCAAACTGCCAAAAGTAAATCGGAGTGGGCGATTTTTAGCTGGTGGCTTGAGTACATATGTATCAGTTCCTCTGTGTATGGGTATGAATATTTAGTGCTTTCTTTCTCTTCAGCTGTCTTTGAATATATGTGCGTGTGTGAGTGCAAACACACACAGCCGGCTTTAATATCTGAAAGGTGATTTTAGCAGATCTGGCAGGAGACGTGACTTTACCCAAAGAAAAGACGTGTAAATACAGTGGGCCGGTCGTAGTGGAGATGAGCGGGCTTTGTTGGCGGTCAGCATGCGCTGTGTGGCCCCTCTGCCGTCGTGGAGAGCTGCAGTGGATGTGGAGACACTTTGTCGTCTCCTGTGCTTCTCAAAGCTGGTGTTTCCGTGAGGCTGGCACTGTGCCAGGTTGGCAGGGTTCGGAGTGGACCGGGGGCGAGCCTAGTGAGAGGCGCTGTTTTGTGGGCTGAGCGCCAGGGCGCTGGGTCTCGTCCCTGCACCTGAGGCCTCCCTCCCCAAGCTTTCCCTCCTCCACGGTGGTCTCACATGCCTTTGCCCCGCCACCTGTCGCCTTCCGTGACCCCATCCAACTTCGCCATTTCCCCTCTGAGTTTGGACCCATTATAAGGCTTCAGAGTGATCCATGTGTGGCCCCTGCCCCATGTGGCTGTCAGGTGGCCCCTGCATGTCATCCCTGCACCCACAGCCGACCAAGGTGGTCGACGCCTTTACAAACCGTGCTGTGGCACAGGCCTCGGAGATCTGGGTTTGCATCCTAACTTTTCTGGCTTTGTGAGCTTGGACAAAGTTCCTCCCCTTTCTGAGCCTCGGGTATCCTCAGCTGGAAAATGTAGGCGTCAGCCCTTGGTGTTGGCAGGGTCCCCATGAAAGCAAACGAACCTAGTATGTCTGAGTCGCCCGCCGCAGCGCTCAGCGCCTGGTGACACTCGCTGAATGTGACCCTCGTTAACTTCTGCTAATCCCCAGACCCCGCCCACCCCCTTCCCTCTCCTCACACTCCCTGCAGCCTCTTCCCCAGCACTCCATCACCGCAGCCTTCCCAGGCCTCTTTCCACCCCTGGCCCTGCTTGAGGTGGGCTCAGCGCTACCTGGAGCTCCTGGCGCCAAGCTAGTGTCCCCAGCCCCACGCCTGCGGCAGCTTTGGGCTGAGTGCCTTTTCCCCCTTGAAACCGCTTCCTCTGGGCCGTCTCTTCTCCAGCTTTCCCCTGCTTCTCTTGATTCCTGTCCTTTCATCTGTCCCTTGAGCGGGTGAGGGGCACCCCTGACCCTCTCTTCCAGGAGAGCCCAGCTTCCTGAAGGCTCTCTTTGCCCTGAGCTGCCCATGTGGTGGCTGCCAGCCACACGAGGCTACTAGGAGGCACTCAACGTGTGGCCAGTCCAAAGTGAGACGTGCCAAAGTGTGACATGCACACCAGACTTCAAAGCCTCAATGCCCAAGAAAGGGGGTAAAACATCTCGGTAATTTTTATATTGATTCTGTGGGCAGTGATAATATCTTGGATCTATTGGGTTAAATGAAATTAGAATTAATTTCACTTGTTTCTTTTTGTTTTTCGAATGTGGCTGTAGAGAGTGTTAAGTTATGCGGGTGGTTGGCACTGTATTTTTGTTGGACGGTGCTGGCTTGCGCCGTGGAGCCCATCCTTGAGGGCACGTGTCCGGGCGGGCGCTCTGACTCGCCCAGTCCTTGACGCACTGTGAGAGATGCTTTGTTGTTCGTGGACTCGCTCATGCACCCATTCTGTGTCTTTGGAGCTCCCCCTGTGTGCCAGGCCCCTTCTAGGCACAGAGGAGACGGAGACAAATGCTCTTCCAAATGCAGCCCCAGGTCACAGTCCCTCTCTCGGCAGCAATTCCACGTTGATGGCTCAAATCAGTCTTTCTGCTGACCAGTCCGGAGGCCACAGAGGGTGCCTCGTGCACCAGGCCAGGGGCCACACCTGCGCCCTTCCCGCTCTGCAGTGTGGGGAGTGGGCCACTGTGGGTGGGATGGGCCCCTCCAGGAAAAGGATCGTCAGGCCTGGTGTGGAATGTGACCAGCTTCCACAGTCCGACCTTCTCAAGTTTTAAAACCTCTCATGTCTGGGTTTCCTCAGCAAAATATCGCCCAACCTGCATTGGATGCTGAAGATGGGGGGCAACTGAAACCCACTCCTTGCTCTCGGGCAGCCCCAGTCTGGAAGGAGGAGGATGGGCTCCCAACTCTGGTCCAGCCGCGTTATAGACTCTGGGTAAGGGGTGAGGGGAAGCATGTCCCAGGGTGCAGGGGCCTGGCTGCGTCCACTTCTGCAGTGTCCAGATCCAGGCATGCTGGAACCTGTGGGGTCCCCTCTCCAGAGCCCAGGGGCCACCAGGTGCTACTTGCTGTCACATATAGCAAGGCAGGCTGAAGCCCACCCCTGTGCCTCCCGACTACCTGCGGGTGGGGCAGGGGCTCAGCCATAGCGCCCTGAAAAGTGAAGGGCCTCCCGGATGCCCAGGCCTGGGAGGGGCCACAGCTCCCACTGACAGTGGAAGACAGGTGGCCCATTGAGGTTATCATCCTTGCATTGTTCACATTGAGATGGGTTTGTGGCGTTTTGAGAGAAAGATTCACCACACGTCTGTGCGAGCTGGGGATGCGTGGCTGCTGTGTCAGCTCCAGCTGGCTTCATGGTAGTTTGTCAGTCCTTCTTTACCCAGTTGATACGAACCCTAGCCCCCCGCTCATTGGCGACAACACTGGGGAATATGGTGACACTTCATGAGCGAGTTGCCTTCATCCAGGGCAGCCTTTTCGGAAAACAAACAGCAAACAGATTCCATCCATCACCCTGTGTTTGCAGTTTGTGATCATCCGCCTGTTGTCCTTTCCCGGGGCGGGGGGGGGGGGACAGGAGGAAGGGGACCGGGCCACCCCACAGAGTCCCGAGGGCTGTTGCTGCCCTCCTCCTCCCCTCCGCAGAGTCCACCCTGCACACAGGGAGCTGCTCATGTTCAGACTTCCCAGCTCATTACCTCTGGTTGCCAAGGTGCTGACCCAGAAGCCTGGCTTATTCCTCGTGATTAAAACGTGAGCTTTACTGTTGACCCTGCCCGGGAGCAAACAGTAATCTTTCTGCCGTCAGTTTTCGCCCTTTTCCTCCGCCTCTCCCCGACTTGCCCTTCGGTGTGGGCTAAGTGAGGCGGCATGTTGTTTTCCCATTGCTGCCGTATCAAACCACCATGGACTTGTGCCTTAAAGCAACAGAAATTTATCCTCTGAGAGTGCCAGAGCTCAGAAGTCCAAAATGGGTTTTATGGCTGAAATAAGGTGTCGGCAGAGCTGTGTTCCTTCTAGAAGCTCCAGGGGAGAATCATTATCTTACCTTTTCCAGCTTCTCGGGGCTGCCTGCATCCCTTCGCTTGTGGCCCTGCATCATTCTGAGCTCTGCTTCCATCATCACATCCTCTCTGACTCTCACCCTCCTGCCTCCCTCCTCGGAGGACCATTGTGATCACATTGGGCCCGCCGTATAATCCAGGATAATCACCCCAACTCAAGATCCCTAACTTAACCACATCAGCCAAGTCCCTTTCACCACGTAACCTAATAGGTCACAGGTTCCAGGCACCAGGACCTGGATCTCTGGGGCCATTATGGTCCCTACCACAGAAAGCCTTATTTATTTAAAAAGAGCCTAGTAAAAAGAGTTTGATTATCTTTTGTCATTGAACTTGGTGTAAAAATATAGAAGATTATCCAACAGAGGAACAAAAGTATTAACTTCTCCAAGGAAATAATGGGAATCACCCTTAGGAATGCAACCTATAGGAAAATGTGTAATTAAAAAGGGAGTTATAATACTCCTTGATCAAATGCTTTTACAGGGTTGCAATACAAATTCACGTGGGCTAGTTGTGTTTGGGACAGAGCTATGGGACGGCCGTGTCCGGTAGGTCACTCTGCA
The DNA here is from genome assembly GCF_021613505.1 of Equus quagga. Lineage (NCBI taxonomy): Eukaryota > Metazoa > Chordata > Mammalia > Perissodactyla > Equidae > Equus > Equus quagga. The sequence continues at coordinate 38,655,464 of NC_060273.1, forward strand.
CCGACGGAGACGCTCTGCTTCTCTGTTGTCCAGGGGGTCACCACCAGCCTCGTGTGGCTGCTGAGCACTTGAAGTGTGGCTTGTACAACTGAGGAACTGAATTTTAAAATGTAATTAAGTTACATTTAAATATAAATTGTTGCATTTAAATATAAATAACACAGGCTGGAACAAGGGATCCTAAACTGGATTCTGCGCGCAGGTTTTAGGAAGGCTGCAGTGAAATAATTGGCAGTTTTGTCCCTGAGGGGCAGGTCAGTAGCTTTCCTCAGATTCTCAGAAGACTGCGTGACCCAGAAAGGTTTGGGGCCCTCGTCCAGAGGAAAGCCACAAAGAACACTGGGTCGCACAAAATACCCAGAGCCATTCTTCTTGACGACGCGGGAGCAAGACTGCAGCGCTGGCTCCCTGTGGATGAAGGAGCTGCTGAGCGAGCAAGCTGGCTTCAGAGCGTAGGATGGCAGCCCTTTGATATAGGTGCTTGGCCAGAGGAACACAGAAGGCTGGCAGTCAGTCAGTTACCAAAAGAGCTGGCCCACGCGTGCCCGTGTGCACGCGCAGCTGACTAGGGCGGCTCACCTGGGGGGACCGAGCAGGCCCCAGGCCAGGGCTGCTTAGAGCATCACAGCATCGCAGAGTGGGGAGTCTGAGGGGTCATGGTCATCCCCCGACCCCACCACTTCTGAGTTCTCTCTTACCCACCCTCGTGTGATGCGGGAACATCCCATGAGAGAATGCTGCCTTCTGTGGCCCCAGATCCATTTAGGGTGGCTTTAACTTTGCTAGAAAGCTTTTCCTTAAACGATAACAGCAATGTTGTTACTCAGAATAATAGTGGTTAATATTGTTGAGCACTTCCTGTGTGCTACTCCTCACAGTTTCATTCCTTCTCCTATGAGGAAGACATAATTATTCTCAGGCACATTGGAGATGGAGACCTGAGCTCAGAAGGTGACATGGCATCCGTGTCCTCACAGTTCGCGAGTGGCTGAGCCAGAATTCGGACTCAGGGCTGTCCGGCTCTGCCCACTGCCTTCGTATCTGAACCTCTCCCCGGGCCCCTGCTGCTCCGGTTCCGACCCAGGAGCTCTGGAGAGGAGCGCAGACTGGTTTGCTCAGTAGCACTCGCGTATCTCACGGCAGCTCTTCTCGGCGGTTTAGAGGTGGAGGAGCAGACAGGTGTCCTGAGAAGTGGCTTCGTGGCCCTCTCCTGGTTCACCCAGAAAAAGCCTGCCCACTTCCCTGCTCCCGCGAACTGCTGGACGGCCTCAGCATATGTCCTGCCTCTTCCGTTCTGCCCGGAGCACCAGGCCTCTTTTCCTGAAATGATGTTTTATCCTCTTCCCACGTTGTTGTTCGTTCGTGCGTGTCCGTCTTTAGCACAAGTCAGGTTCAGCTGGGCGTGCGCGGCTGCCTTGGAACTTTCCGAAAGGTCAGTGCCCAGACTCGCTGACTCTGATCTGCCACGTAGACCCTGCTCGGTGAACGCCTTCCGTGCCCCATCTCTCAGGCAAGAAGTCGTCGTACTCGAGTCCGCTCAGAATATTTGAAGCACTTCCTCAGTTACTTCATTGTTTCCCTTGAGCTAGAACTGACCTGTGCTATTGTGGGAATTTGGGGTGGACCCGGTGTTGGGTTGATACCGTGTATATTCCATGCGTACACTGCAGTGTGGTTGTGCAGTAGCGTCACCTAGCTCCTTTATCATGTCACCTAAGTATCATTTCTTTTTTGTGTTGAGAACAGTGAAGATTTAATCTCCTAGCAACTTTGAATCTTATAATAAGGATTGTTGACTATAATCTCTATGTTGTGCATTAGTCGTTTGCTTCATTTTAAATAAAATAGTCTTGAGATCATATGGACTTACCTCTGGGATGTCCCGTTGTTATAAAATGGGTACTGGTGACTTGGGGTAAAATTTCCAGTGACTATCCGACATGGATTCAAAATAGGTGTATCTCCCATTAACAGTGCTCGAAAGTGACAGCTGAAATGCGGGATGGTGGCCCAAATACATTTCAGATGCAAACAAGTCAGACCCATATTATAATGTGCTGTTTTCTAAGCAAATTGTCTGAGACTAATAATTCAAGAGGAGGTGTATGTAGAAATAAAATCTGGGACCGGCTCCATGGCCAAGCGGTTAAGTTCACGTGCCCGGGGTTTGCCAGTTCAGATCCTGGGCACAGACCTACACACTGCTCATCAAGCCGTGCCGTGGCAGTGTCCTACATAGAAGAACTAGAATGACGTACAGTTAGGATATACAACTATGTACTGGGGCTTCAGGGAGAAAAGAAAAACGAAGATTGGCAACAGATGTTAGCTCAGGGCCAATCTTCCTTGCCCAAAAAAAAAAAAAGCCAGAATACCTTTAAAACAAAAAAAGATAGTAGTATTGGTAAGTGAGTTCATTTAAACTATGGGGCACCAGTTAGCGTAATGTATGTCCTATGAATGAAGGAATGGGATGGGAGAGGTACCGGGATTGCTTTACATAACAATAACCATCACTGAAGTCAAAGCTGTTTTCAGGAGGCCTTAACGAATGTTTCCTTTCTCTTTCCTTCTGCAATGGCTGTTTCCTGACCCGCGGCTCTCACTCCAGGATTTGCGCAAGCAGGTAGCGCCACTGCTGAAGAGCTTCCAAGGGGAGGTAAGCCTTTATATTTATTTCGTATCCTGAGCCACCCTGCATAATAGTTCATTGCGCCTCCTTTTTATTCTCCTTAAATAAATGCCACTGACAGAAGGTGCTTACCCAGGTGGAGCCTCCCCAGCTGCATCGGCCCGACGTCACGCAGATTCTGTGCTTCTCAGTGTGATGGTTCCACTGGGTCTTCTTCACTGGAGCCCAGCTGGAAGGCGAGGCCGTGTCCAGAATGTCAGACAGTGTGGTGGATTGAGGCGCGAAGGGGCCGGTGTGGTCGCCCTCCTCATGGTGGACCAGGCCTGTTCAGACCGCAGCCTGTAGGAGTTCTCCGACCTCCTCAAGCTCCCCGTCCCCCAGCTGGTCTGGGGCCGCCGCCACCATCAGGCCCCCCGGGTGGAGGGGAGGGAGTGGAGCAGTCTGGTGCTTTCCCGCATGGCTGCTGGGGCAAGAGGAGTTTCACTCGATGAGGCTTAAGACACAGAGCACAGGGAGCTGCCACGCCGAGTAAGTCGGAGCTCTATCTAAGGAAAGGTTTTCTCGTGGGTCCTTCCCAAGGAGGCCTAGGCAGGACGGCAGGCGGCGGCCGCTTGTCTGCGACGTGTGCCCTGGCTGCTGGTGGTGGGAGTGGTGTCACGGAGCGGACAGGCGGCCGAGGCGGGTGACGCTCCAGCTCCTCCTCAGCCCTCTGCGCAGCGACTCGGTGAACTGCAGAAACGCGCAAAGTTTGTTCCTGCTGGGAGTTCTTGGCTCTCGGTCTGAGCTGCTCCTGTTGGAAAGATGAAGTAGTAAGAATGCTCAGAAGAGGGAGCGAGCTTTTGAAAGGTCTGTGAAGAACCCATATTGGTGGCATCTTAGGAATTGTATGTTCTTGCAGCTATGCGATTCACAGCACGGGGAAGGGGCGGGGTTCCGGGAAGGGAGGTGGCGAGTTCCAGAGCGACGGGAGGCGGCGGGCAGAGGGGCTGCAGGGGCTGGAGTCTGGGCCCAGGGCTGCAGAGGAAGAGGCCGGGGGGCTGCCGTTTGGCACATTCTTCAGCGCACAGGGACAGCAGAGGACGAGGGAAGGAACAAGGTTGGTCCGGGAGACTGCAGCGGAGGCGAGCGGAGGGGCTGGGACGGTGAGGGACCACTGTGATGGCCGAAGCTGGTAAAACGGGCAGCCGGGCCCTGCCCAGGACGCCCCCGTGCGTAGCTCCGTAAGGCACAGGGGTTGTCGAGGCTGCGTCTGGGAAGGGCTCGATTCCCCTTTCCTCGGAGTTACACCTCCAGGCCCTCATTCTGAGAGTCAGACTGTCACCTTACCCCGCCCCACACTGTCTGACCCCTTCTGCCACCTGCTCAGCAGATCTTGTGAGGCCCACCGGCTTTGTATTTCCCTAGCGAAACCACTCAGTGTGCTTTTTTGTTTGCTTGTTTCTCCTCCTTTTTGAAGAATTTCAGATCTGCATACAGTAGACAGAGCCATATGCTGAGCACCTGAGCCCCTTTACCAGACTCACCACTTGGTCACATTTTCCCACGTTTGCCCGCTCCACCCCCCACCCCTTTGCTAAACATTGGAAAGTAAGTTGCTGCGTGCCCTAAACACGTGCGTCCATCTCCTGAAATCGAGGGCGTTCCCGACATTTCCACAGGAACCCCGAGAATTACACCTGGGAAGGTGACACTAACCCATGGTATCTGATATTGAGTCCAAAATCACATTCCCCCAGTGATCCCCAAAACGTCTGTTGTAGCCGCCCCACCCCATCAGGGTCCCATCAGGGTCGTGCATTGCATTTAGGGGGAGATATGTGTATATATATATATTTTTTCTCTTAATAAAGAACACTCTCTCCATCCCCTCTCACTTTTGTTATTGTTTTTTATTACGTTGAGTTTTGTGGATTTTATTAAGAATCTAAGCCAGTTATCTTATAGATTATCCCACATTCTAGATGGGATACTGGCTTTAGTTCTGGATATATTAAATTTGAAATGCCTGAGAGACATCTAGACTCCCCATTTGCCCAGTTTTTTAAAGGCTATTTGAAAAGTAAATATTTTTATAGCACCATTAATTAATGTTTGCCAAGTCTCTGCTAATTGCTATATTTACATTAAATAACTTGTGCTTTCTAGTAAGCTAATTAAGTAAAAGAGACGAAACCCTCCTTGTTTGTGACTTTGCACTTTCCTGGCGGAGGGTGACCGAAGCCAGATGCCTCACAGGCAGGGGCAGTTTCCGGTGTGGAGGCCGGAACACAGCAGGTCTCGGTGCGTAGATGGGGCAGGACCCAGTCAGCCGACTTTTCTAGAAAGCCTCCTTCTGTATCAGAGGCTTCTTCTTGGATCTTCAATAGTGTCTGCAGAGTGTGATTTTATTTTTGGGGTCTGTTATTTGAGCTCGTCCCAAGGTGCTTGAGTTTCTCTTAGAAACATGTACGGTGTTAGTGAAAACATGTTCCTTGCCCCAGAATTTGTATAGATGACTTCCCTATTTGAGCTCCCCAAAAGGAAAAACAAAACAAAATAAAATGAAGTTTTCAGACAGCAAGAAATTCGCAGAGTTTCTGCAGGAACGTGTCTTTGTGGTGTGGTACATATGATGCCATGGGATGCGTTGACCTGCCCAGGGTACCGCTTACCCCCCACAGTGTTTTCTTGTGGTTCAGTGTCACTCCAGACATCTTCCTTCCTGTAGTTTGTGAGACCCGCACGATTCAGTGACAGCTTACCTTTCTAGACTCCTCTCACTACTTACCCCATCGCTGGACACACAGCCATTCTGGATTTGTCAGGCCCTTGCGTGTTGGGCGTCCTCGCTGGCCTCCAAGCCTTCACACGGGCTGACCTCCTTCCTGAACTGCTCCTTCTTCCTTCTGCTTTACCTGGCTCACTGCAGCCTGGGTGTCACTTCCTCAAGGAAGGTCTTCCCTGAGCCCCAAGGGATAGGCCAGGTCCCCTCTACTATGTGCTTCCGTTGCACCCTGTGCTACTGGTGACAGCATTTGTCATTGTGCCTGAGAGCCACCTGTCACTTTGTCTCTGTTCCCCATTAGTCTGTAAGTGTGTGAAGGCAGCCGCTGTGTCTTGTCTGTTGGCCATCATATTCCCAGCACCCGACATAGCAACTGGAGCTAAAAAGTATTTGGGCTCTCAGAAATGGTTACTGAATAAACGGTTGAACAGTGGGGTTCCTCTGGAGGCAGCTTTTAAAATATTTTTGCCTCTGTCCTTTCTTGGGTTGTTAATAAGGTGAAAGGGACCCCGGAAGAGAGGTTCAGGAAATACCTTTAGAAGAAACTAGTAAATAACTGTTAGTTGCTATACCTAAGCTGGTGTGTTCCACTAGCCCAGACGGCTGATTGGTACAGGAAGGAGGAATAACCGAAATGGTCAATCCAATGTAAGGCTTATTTTAGTCCAGTAATTAAGACAATCCCTTCAGGGAAGTGACAGTCGTCCTCTCTAGGAAAATGCTAAGTCTTTCAAATGTCTCCCCCCCTCATTGTTTCTCTCCCTGAGAAGGGTCCTGGTCTAGAAGGTCGAGGGGCTAGAAAATTGGCTTAGGCTCTCCCTTCTTGGCTATAGGCAAGCTGGTGCTTAAACCAAGTGTCCTTAAGGAGAAAAATCCTCTTAAGAAGTAATTTAGGTGCTTATATTAGAGGGAAAATAAAAGACTGAAAATCCATGAGCTAAGCGTCCAGCTTAAAAAGTTCTAAAAGTACAGTAGAATAAGCTCAAAGAAAATAGAGAGGGGGAAATAATACATATAATTAATAATAATGATGAAAAATATAAGAATGAAAAAGAAAACAAAGACCCAAGAGAGAAATAGCCCAAAAGTTGGTTCTTTGAAAAGACTACTACAATAGACAAACAACCTTCCTAATCAAGAAAAAAAAAGGTTAGGAATGGAAATGGGGATAACTTTGTAGCTGCAGCGAAAATTAAAAAGATAATAAGAGAATATTGCAATCATTTTTATGCCAATAAATTTTAAAGCCTAGACAAAACAGACACATTTCTAGATTTCTATAATGAACCTAAGCTGAGTAGAGAAGAGTGGAAACCATGACTAGCCTTCTAACTATTGCAGAACTATTCCCACACGTTCTAAACAGTTTTGTGAGAGACTTATCCATCATCCATGAAACAGTTCTAATCTTTTGCAGACTCCTTCAAAAAATAGAAAAAGAGAGAACGCTTCCTAACTCATTTATGAGGCAAGTATGACCTCAATACCAAAACCAGACTAGAACAGTACAAGAAAGGAAAGTTAAAATTGTCTTATTTATGAATACATATGCAGAAGTCCTTTAAAAAGTATTAGCAAATTGAATCCATCACGATTCGTGTATCCCAAGAATGCTATTTGCTTTAACATTAGAAAACTTATTAATGCAAATTAATATGATTAACAGATTAAAGAGGGAAAAACTATCTCAACAGTTATAGGAAAAGAATTTGATAAAATTCAGCATTCATTCATGATAAAAACTACCAGCGAATTAGGAATAGAGGGGAACTTCTTTAATCTGGGAAAAGGTATTTATCCAAAACCTACATCGATCATCATACTCGATGACGTTAAAAACATTCTCTTTAAAATCAGGAAGGAGAGAGAAGGCCTGCTGTCGCTGCTTTTCTTTAACATTGTACTGGAAGTCTTAGCCAGCAGCGAAGAGGAGAAAGAGAAATAAAGTATAAGTCTTATAACAGAAGAAATGAAACTGTCATTTTTCAAGTGAGCCTCAATTATGTAACAAGGTTGCTAGATACAGAATCAATATATGAAAGTAATTACATAGCTCTATGCCAGCAGCACAGTGGAAGAGGTTACCACTGAGATAGCAGCGAACAATAAAGGGTACCTAGAAGTAAATATAACAATGGGTAGGAACTCTTTCTGGAGAAAAGTATAACGTTTATATTGAAGGATATTAAGGAAGGTTTAAATGGAAAGAGAGAAAGTATTCAAGGATAGAAATTCCCACGATTAATAAAGATGCCAATTTCCCTCAAATTGATTATAGAGTGAATAATTGTAGTTCCAGTGAAAATTGCAACAGGATTTTTTATGAATCTCGAAAAGCTGATTCCAGAATTTATATGCAAGAGCTAGTGTGGATAAAGGTGAACATAAGAGTAAATAAGAACAAGATGAAGGATTTGCCCCACCAGATTATCAAAGCTACGGTAATTGGCACAGGGATGGATCCAAACACCAATGGAACAGAATAAAGAAATGAGGACCTGGCCTGTGCATGTATAGAAGCCAAATGTACTGCGCGGATAGCGCTGCAGGTCAGTGGGGAAAGGGTGGACTTTTCAGTAAATGGTCCTCTGACAATTGGTTGTCCTTATGGAATTAAATGAAATTGGATCCCTACCTCACACCATATGTGAACTTAAAGAACAGGTGAAGACTTACGGCAAAACTTTAAACCCTTTAGAAGAAAATATAGATTGTGATGAGTTTGGGTTGGGTAGGATCTCTTAAACAGGAAACCGTAAAGGAAGAAATTGTTATGTTCAACTACCTTAAAATTTAAAAGTAAAACCTTGTGTGGGTTTTTTTTTTCATGGAAGGACATCCTAGAGAAAGTGAAGAGATCAGCCCAGGGCACTGCTAGCTCAGTTCTCCCTTTCTTGTGAACCAGAAAAAGGCTCCACCTTAATTCTCAAGACATTTTACATTCTCTCTTGGCAACTTGTCGTAAAGATTCAAACCTGTCTGAATCTTTCTCATAAATAACAAACATCAAATGCCTCTGAGGTGAATGGTGCCCCTAGGGCCGCACTGTGAACAGATCATAGGTGTGGTATCCCTGGCCGCAAGTCACAAACCAGGAGGAAATAGTTGCCACACACGTAATTGACAAAGGATTAGTTTTCAGAAAATATAAACAGCTTTTACCTGCTAATAAGAAAAAGACAAATATCCTCGTAGGAAAATGGGCAAGAGCCATGAATGGCATTCTCAGAAGAGAAAGTCAGAATGGTCAATAAATGTATGAAAAGATGCTCAACCTTATAATCAGGGAAACGCAAATTTAAATAATTTAAATGCAACTTATTCATATCTACCAAGTTGGCCAAAATTCAGAAATCAAGATAGGAGTGTAAATTGGTGTAACCTATTCACAAACCAGTCTGGCCTCAGACACTAAAGCTGAGGAAGCGCACGCCTTGGCACAGCACTTCCACTCCTGTGTGCCATAAATAAACTCACCCGTGGGCCACGGGAAACAAGTTCAGGAGTGTGCGAAAAGAGTGAACAGGTGGAAACAGCCCAGCTGGCATCAGCAGGAGGAGGAGTAAGTGAAGAGTGGCATATCCATACGAGGGGGAGAAGGAACAGAATGCAGAGATGAGCAACACCAAGCTGATGTCGCTCAGGGGTACGGATGTCATAAAACCATAAAGCAAAGGGTAAGGAGGAAATTCAGAGGAGAGCTTGTCATAGCCAGGTGCAGAGGAGCTTTCAGAGGTCGTGGGAAGGTTCTTACCCATGGGTTCATTTTGTTGTTTATACTTTATATATTCTTTTGTAAGTGTGAACTGTTTCTTTCGAAAAGAAGTAATCATGCTTACAAGGCTGTCGCTACATAATCCTATTTGTGCGTGTCAGAAGCTGAAGATTATCTTTTTCCTTCTCTTTGCATTTCATCTATGATAAATTTTAATCTCCAGATGAATGGAGGCCTCCGCTGAGGCCGTGCACTCGAGAAGGCTGAGGGGGATGCGCATCTGTAATCATGTTCAACATGGTGTTTGTGGGACCCTTAACTAGTCCGAGCGGGTGCCAGGTGCTTCTCAAGCATGTGCTGCCCCGTCTTCACGACACCGGCAGGGTGCTGCTGCCTTGACCTTCCTGTCACAGGGCCCCCAGAGCTGTATCTGTCTTCCCCACTGGCTTTCACTGGGGGAGGAGGTGCCCCATCCTCACACACCAGTCCCTCCATGTGGGCTTGGGGGCCCGCCTCCTCTGGCTTTCTCAGGAGCCACAGTTGGCAGTCATCCCGTCTCCTGGATCTTCAGTCTCTGCCACTTCCAGGATTGTTCCCGTCAGCATTCCTCCAAGCGCTAGAAGGTTCCATCCTGAGACAGCACATGCGCCTCATCTGTCCCCTAGCCCTCTTGGCCAAGCTTCTCCGAAGCGCCATCTCCATCCTGTGTGTGTACCGTTGTTCTCCAACCCCCCAACCTGGCGCCTGCCCCACTGTCCTTTGACTGTCTCCGTCCTCAGCTCTCTCACCTCATCAACGTTCAGCCAACCGGACAACTCCTCTCTGGGTGTATTCTCTTCTGTCGACGTCCTGTGATGTGGAGCCCTCTGGTTTTTCCCTGTTGGTCTCCTTGGGCAGCTCCTTCTTTTCATTCAGCCGTCTGAATGATGGCGTTCTTTGCCGTGTAATCTCTCAGTTTCTATATGCCGAATCCTCTGATTTCTCTCTCTCGGGTTCCAAGCTCACAGGAGACGGCCTGTTTGCTGTTGCCTCTCAGGTGTGAAACAGGAAAGGACTCTTAAGGCACAGCCACCTCCCCTTCTCCAGCTTCCACGCCTGCTGAGCTTTCCTCTCCATGCTTTCCCCTCTCAGGAACAGCTCCCCAGGCCCCCAGCCGCCTCAGCTGGAAGTTAGCATCTGGGACAGCCTCTTCTCTCCCGTGGGCTCCCATTCCTCCATCCGACCTCCACAGCTTACTCAGATCTGCCCGATTCTCTCCATCCCTGCCACCCGCATCCTGTCCACAGCCATTGTGTGTCGCTGAGACTGTCTCAGTGGTTCCCTCGCTGGTCTCTGTTCCAGCTTGTCTCCACTCCACGCCTGCCTTTCCTCCGAGCATCAGCCTGGGTCGGGTCACTTCTGGCTTACAGGCCTTCCGTGGCTCCTCAGTGCCCTGGAAGCAAACACAAGCTCTGACCTTGGCCTTCAGGGTGCCCTGGCCGGGCCACAGCTCACCTCGCAGCCCCACGCTGTCCCCCCCAGCCCTCTGTCTGGCTCTCTCCGACTCATCCAGCAGGGCTCAACTCAGATGTCATGCCCTCGAACAGGCCTCCAACCGTCAGTCCAGACCAAGGCCGTCTGCTCTCCCTCTTGCAGCACCTCCTCCTCTTGTTCAGAGCACTCCTCTCATTGTGTTTGTGACTTTGCTGGGGCCACCGCCCTCTCTAGGTTTTCTGTGTCAGCATCGGCCTCCTCTCTGTACCAGTAGCTGGCCCTGGTGAGCATACAGTAGGTGTCCATGGGTGAGTGGGGGAGGCAGCATCCTCATTTACAGATGAGGACACTAAGGCCAGAGAGAGTAAGTCAGCTACCCAGAGTCACCCAGGCGATGATGGCAGGACTGGGGTTGTCGGCACCCAGCCACATTCTCCAAGGCTGTGGCACTCTGACACTGCTTGGGGAGTGAGGAGGCGACGCCTTCTGCCCCTCCATCATCAGTCAACCCCCGCAGTCACTGGTAAGGACAAGTGACGTTCATCTGTATAAAATGCTTTGCACACGCACCTTAGGCACCCCACCCCTTTTGAGCAGTCCCTCCTGTATGGACTCTGGTGCCCCGGGCCTTGTCCCACATGTATGTAAGTATCCGTGACTGTGCAGACCCTCCCTGACCGCGCCCCTTGCAGGGCTGCGGCCCAAGTTAACTGCAGACCGTGGCTTCATCCCTGTGTCAGTAGCCAACACGGCCCCCCTGAGGGACCAGATAACCATCTGAAACTTCCCATTGTACTGAGTGGAGGTCCCTGTACGCATAACACACCAGCAGTCTTCAGAGCCGCGGTCAGGCTATGGGAAACCCCACACGGCCTCTGATGCTGAGTTTTACTCTCTGATATCTGTTCATTTCTTCATTCAGTAAAACCCTCTTGAGAGCCGACTGTGTACAGCTCTGGGCCAATCGGAGCTAAGGCTGTAGCTGTGGATACAGTCAACAAGGCCCCTGCTACCTTGAAGCCTGTGTGCTAGTGGAGGGAAATATACAGGAAATGCCAAAAGTGATGTCAGATGGGGACAGGTGCTGTGAGGGAGGTGAGGGGGGAAGTGGAGTCGAACCAAGGAGCAGGTGGCTTCTTCAGAGACAGGCGTCACGGAGACCTCTCCCAGGAGGGGACGTTGAGGTGAGGTTAGACCGAAGTGATGAGAAGAGCAGCCATGCCCAGAGCCGGGGAATGAGTGTCAGGTGGAGCGGGGCAGGTGCCAAGGCTCCGAGGAGGGACAGTGCTGGGATGACCGGGAGGTGGAAAGAAGGCCGAGAGGGCTGGGGGACAGGGGGCTCGTGGGCCATGCTGGTAAGCTTCTTTGAGAGACTCTAGACCAAAGCAGAGGTCTGAGTGTGGCGGAAGGAAAGGCCCCATGCACACTTGCAGGGCCATCTGACAGATTATAATCAAATGATAGAGGAAATGGATTAAGTTGGGTAAGAACTCCAGGAATCAGTTAAAAGTGACGAGGAGTTTTGAGGGTGTCCTGTGGCCCACATCTGTTGCACTGTAATGTATTTAAGTGTTCACATCTAAAGGCCACGTCTAAATAAAGCCAGGGTGTCTGTGTGCTCTCCTCCAGAGGACATTGCACAGGGAGCTCGAGGCCTGGGAGCCAGCCCAGGCGCTGCCGCTCACTCTCCCGTGACCTCGGGCCGCTCCCAGGCCTCTTTTGGCCTGACTTGCCTCCTCTGTAAAATGAATGCATGAGCACGATAGTCAACAGGGAGCCCCAGAGCCCTGAAGTCCGGTGTGCCTCAGCACACTAGTGCTTGGGCTGACTGTCATCGGCAGAACAGAAGGGGACATTTTCTGGCAATTAGAGCTGTTCAAGAAGGAGGAGCCACCATCTAAGGCAGTGAGTTTCCCCTGTCAACGAAAATAATCCATAACCAATCTATAAATGAAAATTTGGGAGAGTTTATTCTGAGCTAAAATCTGAGGACCATGGCCCGGGGCCTTTATTCCTGAAGGAAGAAAGGGCACTGAAGAAGTGGGGTGCACAGAGTGGTTATATACCCCCAAACAGGATGTTTCACATAAGATTGAAATGTCCCTTTTACAATAGTCGCGAGACTGCTCTGTCGGCACGGCAATTGGTGGAAACTGCAGGTAGGTCTGCTGTCTCGGTGAATACAGCAGGGTGGCAGGTCTGTTGTCTCGAGCTAGGTGGTCACAGGTGGGCTGGGTGGTCAAAGGTGAGCACGGCAATCAGTTCCTAGCCTAAGGAAAGATGCTTATCCTTAAGGAAATGCCAATGTGGGGGGAAGTTGCACCTTTATCTTAAGGCCATTTGTTTCTTGCCACAGTAAATGTTTAAAGCAGATATGCAATGCATGCTTGATGACCATGTCAGGCCCTTTTGGAAAAACAAAGTCAGGCCGAATTAGGTTTACACCAAATGTCTTCCTCATATACTCCGATATATCCTATTGCTTGCCATTTCTATTTGTCACCCTGTTCTGGGAGTGTTCAAGCAAGGGCTGAGGACCACCTGTCAGGGACATGGTCAGCTCATACCTATTCTGCTTCAGGGCCCAAGCCATGTGCCAGAGCCTCCAGGTCGTCCCCAGACACCCCCGCCAGAAACCTGCATCCCCTGCACGTCGCTGGAGGGCTTCGTCTGCATCTCCCTTTGGATTTTGACCTGAAGACATTCTGCCTTTATATTTTGGTTCTTGGAACACAGGATAACTTGCCCTGTACTAAGCTGTAGGCTTCTGAAACCTAGAGAGTAGGAACGGTGTGTGTGCGCACATGCACACACACATGCATAATATTCGTGTCTCCATCGTGCCTGCACTTAGCAAGCGCTGCATGAAGTGTCGTGGGCGGGGTGGTATTAGAGAAGACTGGACCAGATGGATGGCTCCTAAAGCTGGTCCTCAGATGGACCAACTGGCTGCATGAGAATCACCCACATGTTTCCAGAAATTCCGCTCCCTGGGCTCCTCCCCCCGAGGTTCTGATACAGCAGGCGGGGTGGCACCCAGGAGTCTATCATTTACAAAGTCCGCACTGACTCTCAGCCGTAGCTGGCTGTAGGAACCACTGGGCTAGGTTCCCTCCAAGGGCACTTCCTCTAGGCCAAGTTCTGTGCCTGCGCCCACACAAGCATCTTCAACTTTCATCTTTCAACTGTTTCCAGGCTTCACGTCCTTGGCTTGTGCTCTGGCCAAACTGGTCTATTTGCTGTCCCCTGAACATGCCTGGTGGTTTCCTGTCTCTGACCTTTTCCTAAAGTCACGCCTCTGTTATTACAACCTTCTGCTCTTCCTCACCTACAAAAAGCATTTCCATCCTTTAAGACCCAACTGGAAGTCTGCCTCCTTCGTTCCTGTTCCTGTGCATCCCAGCCTGTTTCTCACTTTTTCCTTTCGAGGGCCTGCGTCTTCTCCTAGACTTTGCGTCAATCAGCTGCATTGCCTTCCCGAGCTGGGTTAGTCGGGTGTTCTTAGCTGAATTTCTCTCTCCCTCTCATCTCCTGCCCTGTTCAGTGCTCACTGAGTGCTGTGGGTGAGGCTCAACACGAGGAAAAGAAGGCTGCTTCCCCTCCCAGGGCGTCAGAGCCATCTGCGATTTGGGGCCCAGTGTCCCTGACAGGTGAGCACGGAGTGGACCGGGCCCCCTGAGGACACTCTGCAGCTCCGGCTGGAGCACGGGCTGGCATCCAGGGACCCCAACATAGTGGCTGTCTGACCCAGTTCCCGGGGGCACTTCCTTCTCACCCAGCAAGACCATCTTCAGACTCTTGGGCCTTTGCACCCATGGGGTAGTTGTGACGGTGGTGGCCGTTGTCGTGGTCGTGGCAGTGACAGTGACGGGGTGTGTTAATTTCCTTACAGTGAACTCCGAAGGCCCGGTGAATACAGTGTCTTCCATGACGGCTCAATTAGGGGAGCAGTAGGACTGTGGTTCAGCTTTCAGGCCAGCTTCCTAATTGAAAACACATTTTCTCCTGCAAAGCTGCAGCTGGTTTGCTTCTGCTCATGCAGAAAAGGATATAACCTTGCATAACATAGGAAATGAACGGTTGAGAGAGAAGCCAAATTCAATTTCAGTCAGATATGTTGAGGCTAAGCCCATGATCTATGGAAGCAGGGGAGCGAGCCGTGTGCATGTGGAAAGGGACCCACTCAGCAGTCTATTAATCACGGCCGCCCGCCCGGCGCTGCCGCCACCGCCACCGCCATGTGCCACCGCGCCCGCGCCGCGCCTCCGCCGGGGGCTGGACAGCAGCCAAGCTCTCCAGAAGTTAACCTCTTAAAGACCCAGAGCTGCTTTCTGTTGAATAAATGTAATTTTGTGGTCAGAAATAAATGCTTGTGATGTAGCAGGAGCTTGGAAAACAACAGCGAGCCAAAGCGATTACAAATTGCTCCGTGTTGTGGAAGTCAACAGCATGCTTCAAAATTCTGAACGTACGGCAAATTGATTTCGGCCCAGAGCTCTGCAGCTATTCAATAAAAGTCCTATTAAGCCATTGCATGTAATGAACAATCCAGAGCAAATCTAATATTTTCGGTAGATAATTATTTTTAACATCCTCTTGGTAACCAGCGGTAGAGTCCTTGGATGTTTACAGGCGGCCTCGCGTGTGCTGGCCCCTCCTCCGCTTTCACATGCCTCTGCCGGAGGACCCACCTCAGGCACCCCTGAACCCGGGCTCCCTGAGGGTTCAGCAGCACACCCTGCTCCTGAGGAGGGGCACCGGGGTTCTGGTCTCTCAGTGCCTGGCACACAGTGGGTACCTGGGGAATGTTTGTTGAGTTGGATGGGGAAGAGGGAGCTCAGAGAGCTCTAGAATAAATTAGCACCATGATGTCTTGGCAGAGTCGACTCAGAACGTGAGGCTCTAGAGACCAGAGGGTCACAGGTAAGAAATTCAAGGTCCTGCGTGATGAAGGCACTCGTGCCAATGCCCAGAGGGAGCCCCACAAGTTGCCCATTGCCTTCTGCTCCTTGACAGCTCGGGAAACAGGTTCTGTGTCAGAGCACCCACCCCAATGGAGCCACCAGGTGACCTTGTTGCCAGCTGAGTAGGGGTCACCTCGGCAGGGGCCCCCATGCCATCTTCAGCTGCTCCACTCTGTTCATGGCTGGGCTGTGGCCCTGGTCACACTGAATTATGTCACACTCTTTATGTCAGTGTCCCCTTCCAGACCATAGGCTTCTGAGAACAGGGTCTACTCGTTCATTGTTTCATGCGGTGAGTATTTACTGAACATCTGCTGTGTGCCGGACTAGACCTGAGCTAGACTCTGGTATGTGGCGGTGAGCCAGTAACACTCCACTGCTTTCTTGGAGCTTAACAGTTGAGCAGGATCTGTACCCTGACACGGCACAGTGCTTGGCACCTAGTAGGCCCTCAGTAAATGATGGATGGAGGGATGGATGGAGGGAGGGATGGAGGGAGGGATGGATGGAGGGAGGGATGGATGGATGGAGGGATGGATGGATGGAGGGAGGGAGGGATGGATGGAGGGATGGATGGAGGGAGGGAGGGATGGATGGAGGGAGGGATGGACGGAGGGAGGGATGGATGGGTGGATGGAGGGAGGGATGGATGGGTGGATGGATGGAGGGATGGATGGATGGAGGGATGGATGGATGGATGGATGGATGGAGAATTAACACTTGATAAAAATGCTTGATGCAGACGCTTTCTTCTGTCCTCTTACACTCCCAGCCCCATTCGGGGAATCATGTGATGTCAGGAGGCAGTTGTGATATGAAGATAAGCACACTGGACCTAAGAGTTATAAGGCCTAGGTTTGAGGCCTGACTTGCCACTGGCCTTCACTTTCACCGAGTCCGCTGACCTCCCAGTGCCTCTGTTTCTTCCTGTGATAAATGGGAGGGGTTGGTGGCAATAGATTTGAGTGAGGATTAGAAGTAGCATTTGTCTGTAAGAATAGACTGGTTCTAATAGGGTTTTTTCCTGGACTAAAATTATCCAACTTGTAATATTCAGTCATATAGTATTTATTTGAATACTGTGGAATTTAAATTATTAGGGTATTTTCTGCAGATCTCTCTTCCCTTGGAAAAACTCAGTCTGGATGTTAATTAGGTTTTAGTAACCTTCCATCAATTTAATGCAGCAATTCCTTCAATGAAACCGACACCAAGGCCCAGATGGTCAAAAGGAGGACCATGACCGTGTCTGTGTCTCCGGGGCGGGAGCACGGGGACTGTTTGATAATAGCCGAGAGCCCAGAGAAGTTTTCGTGCTTGAATATGGAGTGTTCCACCTTTCCCGAGTCTATTCCAGTCTGTGCCACTGCTCTCTTTGCTAATAATTATTTGCACCACATTTTATGTCTACAAGTCATCATTTCCGTGATCTCCCACAGCCTTCCCCACTGTCCTGTGCCGGGGACATTATTGGCAACCAGCGTGACCAGGTGGGAGGGTAGTAGTGAGTCTGAGGAGCAGCGTGGGTGCCTGGAGGTGAGGTCGCTGGCCCCGGCTCCAGGCTTGGCTCCCTCCAGCCCCGTTGTGCTCAGCCAACAGCCGCGCTGTTGTATCTACATACTCACCACCTCCAGCAAGTGTCCCAGACTGAAGGAGCCCACCCCCAGGGACTTTCAGTCACATGCCTGTTAGCCACCTGCACAGACACGCCTCACAACAGCGCTCGAGATGGGAGAGGGACTGAGCAGGTCACGGGTTGGAACCCAGATGTTTGGGCTCAGTTGAATACTCATTCCACTCACCTCCGTGGAGGGTGGGGCGTGACCACAAGGACCCAGAGTGCAGGACTCGGGGTGAGAGTCGAGTGGGGCCCCCTTGGAGCAGAACAGTAGCAATTAGATCCTACCATGTGTGTTTAAAAAGAAAAAAAGAAGAAGAAGACAATGTGTGTGTTCAGATGCTTGTAAATGTGTATTTTTGGAAAGACGCACAAGAGAGTCTTTGCCTCTTAGGCCGGGCAGCTGGGTGACAGGTGGACACGGAAGGGAAGAAAAGCCACCTTTCACTGTATACTTCTATGTTTTGGGGGGGTTTTGTTCTCTTTTCTTTTTACAGTTAAATGGTTTTCAGTATATTCACAAAGTTGGATAACTGTCCCCACTCTGTGGTTCCAGAACACTTCCATCATCTTGAAAAGAAACCCCATACCCATTGGAGCTACTGCCCGCTCACCCGCCTCCAGCCCCGGCAGCCGTTCTACTTTCTGTCTATAGAGTTGACCATTCTTAGCGTTTCAGATAAATGGAATCACACAATATGTGGCCCTTTGTGACTGGCTGCTTTCACTTAGCGTAATATTTTCAAGATTCATCTGTGTTCTAGCTTGTGTCAGTGCTTCCTTCCTTTTTATGGCTGAATAATATTCCATGAATGAATATGAACATGCCACATTTTATATATCCATGATCAGTTGATAGGCATTTGGGTTTTTCCCACCTTTTGGCTATTATGAATAATGCTGCTATGAATATACAGTTTTTGCATAGATGTGCATCTTCATTTGTCTTGGGTATGTACCTAGGAGTGGACTTGCTGAGTAATATGGTAACTCTGTATTTAACATTTTGAGGAATTGCCAAACTATTTTCCAAAGTGCATCATTTTACATTCCCACCAGCGATGTATGAGGGTTCCAGTTTCTCGCCATCCTCTCTTAACACTTAACATTACCTGTCTTTGTGATTATGGACATCCTAAGGGGTGTGAAATGGTATCCCGTTGGGGTTTGATTTGCATTTCCCTGATGACTATTGATATTGAGTGTCTTTTCATGTGCTTATTGGCCATTTGTATATCTTCTTTGGAAAAATGTGTATTCAGATCCTATGTCTGTTTTTTAATTCAGTTATTTGTCTTTTTATTGTTGAGTTGTAAGAGGTCTTTATGTATTCTGGATGCTAATCCCTTATCAGATACATAATTTACAAAAGTGTTCTTCCGTTCTGTGGGTCTTCTTTGTTTTCTTCATAGTGTCCTTCGAAGCACGAAAGTTTCAAATTTGATGAAGTTCAATTTGTCTTTTCTTATTTTGTTGTTTGTGCTTTTGGTGTCATAGCGAAGGTGGCAAAGATTTACACCTGTGTTTCCTTTCAAGAGTTTTGCAGTTTTAGCTCTTACATTGGGGCCTTTAGTTCATTTTGAGGTAATTTCTGTAGACACTGTGAGGTAGGGGCCCACTGTGTCCTTTTGCACGTGGATAACCGATTGTCCCAGTGTTGTCTGTTGAAAGACTGTCTTTCCCCAGTGAATTGCCTTTTCACCCTTGTTGAAAATCAGTTCACCATACGTGAGGGCTTATTTCTGGACTCTCGTTCTATTCCATTGATCTGGGGTCTATCTTTGTGGCAGTGCCACCCAGTCTTGGTTAATGTAGCTTTGTAGTAACTTTTGAAATTGGTGAGTTCTCCAACTTTTTCAAGATTGTTTTGGCTATTTTGGGCCCCTTGCATTTCCATGTGAATCTTAGGATCAACTTGTCGATTTCTGCAGTGAAGCCAGCTGGGATTTTGATGGGCACTGCGTTGACTCTGTACACCAATTTGGGACTTTTGCCATCTTAACAATATGAGGTCTTCCAATCCATGAACGTTTCTTAATTTCACCTTCAGATTGTTTTTGGCTAGTGTATAGAAAGACTGTATAGTCTTGTGTATAGAAAGTTGACTTTTGTGTATTGATCTTGTATTGTGCAACACTGTTTATGTTTTTATACCTTTAAAATTTTTTCGCTGTCTATACATATATTATCTGTTCACAAGAATAGTGTTTCGAAAACCTCAGGTAGGCATTCATCCTTTGGGAAGCCTCCCCAGGCCCTGTTGTGATTTACCTGTTGGGGGGTATGGAGACGTCACCACCCATCCTGAGCCCTCTGGGAGAAGCAGGAGGCTCCGGCTCCAGAGGATAGGATGGCACACCACCTGGCACATTGCAGCCACTCCTTAAGTGATTTTATTGTCCAGGTGAAGGAACGAACGAACCAGTAGGTGAGACAGGCAGCCGGCATGTTCCCCCTCTGATGTCTGTGGAGGTTTTCTCGCTGTTAGGCTCTGATCTGCCTTCCTGCAGCTTCTACCTGTTGGTTCTGGGTCTGTGCTCTGCGGCGAGAGAAGGTAGCTGATCCTGCTTCCCCATCACAGCCCTTCGGATGGATGTTGACAGCTGGAATGTCCGATGGACATGACAGGGCTTTGTCAACCATAAAGGAAGACAGAAATGCGTGTTGCTGTTTTATCGTCTTTGCTGTTCTCATACTGTCCTCTGCCACAAAGCTCTTCTCTGTCGCCTCACATCCCTCTCGTCCTTCATGGCACCGTCTTCTGGACTTCCCCAGTTTTCTTCTCTTAGAAACTTGGGGGAGAGTTAAGGAAGACTTGCATCAATTTATGTAAGATGCGATTTTGTGTCACTACCCAGGTCTACACTGCGTCACCTTCATAACTGAAGCTGCCCTAGGGGATTTGCCCACGCTGCTTGGAGCAGCGTAGGGAATTCCAGTAAATCCTGTTCTGTTTTCTGCAATGGGGGAAGCATCATGGACGTGATGCTTCCTCACTGAACTCCGTCTGTGTGTTGGAAGTCATGATGGAACGTGACCTTAAAAACAAAGCCAGCGGTGGCAGCTGGGCTCACACACACGTTTCCACTCTCTTCTCTCCACATCACTCCAGTGGTGGCCAGTGTTCCTGGAGGGGCTCCCTCCGCCTGGGACCCTCTCTTGTCCCCCCGTAGAACTCTTGCAGCAGTGGCGGGCCTGGGGCTTGGCCCAGCCTGAACGACGTGCACTTAGAGGAGAATTGCCGGGCTCAGTGCTCTGTGGCCTTCCTTCCGAACACACGTCTGCTCCTTTTACGTGGCCGCATTCAGGTCCAGTTAGGGCTCCGAAGCGGTGGCTGTGTTCCGTCCGTTTTGAACAAGACCTTGGCGATTCTGTGTTGACTTCTGGTATTCCACCTGGCTCTTCAAATCATGTTTTGCCCTTGAAAGACTTCTGCAGTCAGATCTAGAACAAGACAGAACTCTTCTCTCCTCTCCCTGCAGCTCTTGCTGATCTTTCTTGGCCTGTAGTCCAGCAGAGCCATCGATTCGAAAATTCTATTAAAGGTCTGTTTGTTTCTAAATCATTAGCTTGTGAATTCCCAGGGCATAGGCTAGTGGCTTGTTTCTGAGTGTGCTGTTGCCACCGTGATGTCTTTAATGTTGTCTAAGTGTCCCTGGCCCCCAGGACTTTATTTTGGCTTTCTGCTTGGTTTGGTAGCAGAGGGGACAGCCTGTGGTGTGGTGGAAAGAGAATGCTGGCTTTGGATTTATTGGGGAAGGTTACTGATGTTTACTCGGTTTCTGTACACTCCAGACTGTGCCAGATGCTTGATGTGGGAGGTGCTCACATTTCATTTTCATGACAACTCAGCAAGGAGGGAGTTACTCACTAAACAGATGAAGAGACCAAGGCTTGAATAGTTTAAGTAACCTGCCTCCAGATCATCTAGAAAGTGTGTGCCAGGGCTGGATTCAAAGCCAAGTATGTGTTTCTTCAAAGCACACATTCTTTCCAGCAACCAGACGGCCCCGGGCCCCACGCCCAGCCCCAGTGCGCTGTGCCGGGGTGTCACTGTATCCTTGGCGGGCTTCCTTAGGGGCCTGGTTCTGAGAGACTTGGTCAATTTCTGCATCTGACAAGTGGCGCTGCCCGTGTGGCGGCGCCCTCACCATCCACCAAGTCCTGCCGTGGCTTCAGTCTTCACGGCACCTGAGACTTATTCTCTCCACTGTGCACACGAAGAAGCTAAGGCACAGAGAGGTTGGTTCAGTGGCTCGGTAGTGTACCTGTGTTATGAGCTGGGCTCGGCCCTCCTCCGATGCTGTATCCAGGCTCGTGGCCCTGTGTGGCGCTGTCCTGCCTACCGCCTGTGCGTGGCAAGGCCCTGGCAACACCCTGGAAGGATGAGCCTTTTCCCCCTCAAAGCACACAGCACTAGGCAAGCATCCAGACCGGTCTTTCTGTTTCATAGTTTTTTGGTGACACCCAGGCCCTTGTAAAAAGTCCATGCTGTTGTCTGTGTCTGTGCCTCACAGCTGGTGTGACAAGGCACCCTGTGTGTGGCCCATGGGGTGGACCAGCTGGGCAGCACCCAGGCGCCTGCAGCAGCCCAATCAGTGTACCCCAGGGTGCAATTGAGCAGCATTCTTTTCATTGTGAGTGTGCAGTGGTGTGACATACAGACTGAGGCCACCTGAGAGGAATTTGGGGGTCAACAGTGTACAAGCAGAGCATTCAGGGTAATAATAACAGCCACAGAGTATTACACGCTTACCAAGTGCCAGGCCCAGTTGTAGGCACTTTGCACACATTCCTTTTTAATACTTACAGAAATTAATGAAGAGGCCTTACTTTCTCCGTTTCGGAGATGACGTCACCTGGCCAGTTCCTCTCCAGCCCCAGAGCCCTCCCACTCTCCTTCCTCCACTGACGCCCCCTCACCAGGGTTCTCTTGTCGGACAAGGACAGCGTGGTCTTCCCTGAATTAGGTCAGAGCACGGCTCTCCTGCCTCCTCAGTTTTTAGACTAGACTGAACTGTGGTGCAGATTAAAAGCTTTCTTAAAGCTCTCGATTGTAGGAACCTGCCTTCTCCACTCCGATCTTCCGAAGTAACCAATGCGCAGAATTCAAGAAGGACTTGCAGGACCCCATGGCTGGTGCAGCCGTCTCTGCCTGGAAGACACTCTCACTCACTCACAGACACTCCTGGGCAGCCACCTGTGTTAAGACCCAGGTGCTGGGGGTAAAGAGAGGAGGGGCCGCTGCCCCCGGCCAGACCACAGGGTGATGGAGAGGAAGCTCCTCGCGTGAGTCATCGTCGCCTGGTGTGGGAAGTGGGTACAGAGGGATTTGCAGAGAGCTCAGGTGGCACAGGACTGAGTGAGCAGCTGTGCCTGGGGAACTCGGGGGCAGACACCACGAAGGAGGCGTCACCTAGACCAACTCGTGAAGGGAGAACTGGATTTCCCCCGGGTCCCTGGACAAAGAGCATTCCAGGCAGAGGACCGAGTGTGTAAAGGCCCGGAGACGTGAAGGGGCATGGCAAGATGGCCATATAGTTCTCTCTGGGCTCTGGGCCGGTGAACCAGGGCCAGTGTGGAGGACAAATCACGCTCTGTGGCAAGAAGAGGCTACAGCTAGGGAGACCCACTGGATACTGGTCTGTGGTGTCCCAACTGGAGGTCAGGGGGGCTTCAGTTAGGGCTGAAGCATCAAAGGTGGGAAAGAGATCATGTTCTGAAGTGCATTTCTGAGGCCAAACAAGCAGGAGTTCTTGACTGTCCGGTGTCAAGGCTGGAGGGGAAGGGAGATTTACACATCTGTAAATGTTACACTCTTTGGTCCTTTTTTCAATTCTACGCAGGCCTCTTCCAGTTAAAATTCAGGCTTGTGCTTGTTCTCCCACATTTCCTTCCTCTGCAAATCTAGAGACTCCTATAGAAAATTGGAATAACAACCCCCAAAGCCTCAAGCCCATTAATGTCTGAGTTTTAGGCGGGTGAGGGATTTTCTGCAGAGGGTGTCACTTTCAGACATAAGCATACCCCTAAAAAGCTGTAGCGCCCCACTGTAGATGCTGTTTAAGAGACAATCTTAGGGGCCAGCTTGGTGGTGCAACGGTTAACTGCACACGTTCCACTTCGGCGGCCCAGGATTCACCAGTTCGGATCCCGGGTGCGGACATGGCACGCTTGGCAAGCCATGCTGTGGCAGGCGTCCCACATATAAAGTAGAGGAAGATGGGCAGGGATGTGAGCTCAGGGCCAGTCTTCCTCAGCAAAAACAGGAGGATTGGCGGCAGATGTTAGCTCAGGGCTAATCTTCCTGAAAAAAAAAAAAAGCCAATCTTAAAGGTTAATTCTTTTCCAACTGGCCATCTCTTTTGTACAATAGCTAATGCTGTGAGTGTGTGAATTCTCCTCTAACCAACCCTCCGAAATTTTGACACTTAATTTGGATGATATTTGCATGATGTTTCTCCTTCTAAATACATCATGGGTCAGTAATTATCACCAGCACTGAACACTAGCTTGTGACTAGCTCCACACTGCTGTCGCCTCTTCCGTCTCATTTGATTCTCCCAGGGCTCCCACATGGCAGGCCTTCTCGTCATTCCCTTTTCCTAGACGTAGAAAATCAAATTCAGAGAGGCAGAGTGTGCGTAGCTGGGTCACTATTCCAAAATGCGTGATGGAGGCGTGTCTTAAACCCAGTCTTCTGGTTTCAAACCCTGCGCCCTTTCTACTTTATCATACCGTCTTCCCCTCGCCCTGCCCCTGGCAAAAGTAAACAGTCAAGCTTCAAGACAAACTTCCTTTGGCCCTCACAATGTTGGTTGGTTGGTCCCTGTTTTTACTCTGTGCTGTCTTAGAGATCTGACCACCTCTTACGACTTGTCCTAGCTTAACTAGATCATGCAGCAGTAACCACAACCCCAAACCTCAGTAGCCTCTGGCACCAAAAGATTACTTCTCCATCACATTACACATTGGCTGACTTGACTGTCAGGCTCTGGCACCACGTGTTGTCTTCATTCGAAGATCCCAGTGGAAAAAGCAGCTCCTGTCAGGCCATGCTCTTCTCACCACAGAGAGAGAGCACCGCAGCCAAACCCCATGAAGTGGCCCTTAAATCTTCAGCTCAGATGTGGCATTTGGCACTGTCACTTACATTCCATTGGCCAAAGCAATTCACATGGCCAAGCGTGACACAAGTGGGGCAGGGAGGCACCCACATGGAAGGTGCTGTTACACCACAAGCCACGTGGCCATGGGCAGAGACGGGCAATGCCTCTTCCAGGGAGCATGGACAGCGATTGGGAGCAATAACTCGATGCACCACGTGACTCCCAAACCCTGCAGCGCAACCCTGCAGGCACCCAGATGGCGGGGCACCTTCTCACCCGTTCCAAATCTCAGGGGTCTCGCAGATGATTTCCATGAACTTGATCTCCAAACCTGGACTCTGAGTTCTTATACTACTGTAAGCAAATATTGATTGACTGAGATTTAGAATAAAATACCTTTCTATAGACCTTTATCTTTAAATGTAATTATTACAGAAGAACGAATTCAGCATTATAAAAGTGATGCTGCTGAAAGGATACCCATTGGGTCCAGGAAACTTGGCAGGAAGGCCGTGGGCATCTTGCTAGAGAGGCTCACAGCTCACTGCAGGAGAGAGCACGCTCCGCTCCCATGTGTGCAGCCGGAAAAGATGCTTCCAGTGCGCAGGCTCCGGCCAAGTAGTTGTCGTCATTATCAACACATGAAGCAAATGCTTCAAACAAAGAGCTCTTTACATATTAAGCCTTTTCATAAAGATTTAAAACTGGATACTTAAGCATTTGCTCACTTCTGCGGATCAGTTGACCAGTTTTGGTAGATTTTCATTCACGCAATAAACACGTAGTGAACACCTACTGTGTGCAACGTTGGCAGGAAAAGCGGTTGCCACAGAAGCATAGTGTGGCTTTCAAGGAATTCAGGATCTCCTGAGGGAGTCTTTCTGCGGTCCTGGCGTTTTGGGCCAGTCCCATATGGGGATGGGAGTGGCCGCCCGCCCCGGGAGATGGGTCAGCTGAGCCTCGAGGATCAGAGGAACATTCCAAGAGGCGCCTTCCAGGCTGCGTGGAAATTGCTCGTGTATTCAGGGAACAGGGAGTAGCCGGGTGTGTCTGGAGCGTGAGGCGTGGCCGGAGGTGAGGCTGATTCCTGGAGCAGAACAGGTTTTCCCTGGGGCCAGGGCCGGAGTACAATCAGAGCTTTTCTCCTGATCTGCCCCAGTGCCACCATCACTGGAACCTCTGTCCTTGCCCTTCCGCAGAGGCTTTTAAGGGTGGGGACGGCAGGCGGAATCTCTACCTAAGGCCATCTTGCACGTAAATAGCCAGAACATCTAACCTGGGATCCTACTTTGAACCATCCTGCCCTGAGACCCATCTCTTCCCCTCGTGTGAGGGCCGCTGCGCCCAGCCTGGCTGCCATCTCAGAGGCCCGCAGAGCACCTTCGCAGACAGGCGTGGAGAGTGAAGGGCATGAGAATGAGGGGACACTGTCTTTCCTCCCTCATTCACAGAATGGTAGGGGGGACAGACAGGACCCTGCTTCCCGGGCTGTAGCTGCTTTGACACCTGGAGGAAAGCTCTAGCACATGAGAGTCACTGTCAGGTAACCCTCCCTGTGCCAGACGCTGAACGCTTTACCCGCGTGAGGTCATCTAACCGCCCTCCAAGCTCAGAGCCCTGCCAGCCAGAGGGCACCCTGCCCGTGCAGGCCGGGGGCAGTGGAGCCTGCCTGGGTCCTGAAGCATGAATAGGTCTTCAGTGGGCAGCAGTGCCACGAAGAGTGGTCAAGAAAGTGACCACATGGCGATAGAAAGTCCCAGGCAGCAGGGACAGCCCATCGCAGAAAAGATGGAGCTGCAGAGCGTAGACCAAAACTCAGGCTCCGAGGCCTGGTCTCGGATGAGGCCGGTGGCCATAGTATGGGGAGTCAAAAGAGTGGACGAGCATGGAAAGTGTCAGAATTTCCAGAATCAACAAGTCCTTCCAGGTTTGGAAATCTGTTTATAAGGGGGCTGGGGAGACGTCACCAAGTGGAAGCTCAGCCACACGTGGAGGACTCGTCATCTCTCTTAAGAAACCTCGTAGTCCAGTTGCTTAATGAATTAATTAAACTCATTGGCCTGACCCTGTTCTCTCAGGCCTGGGTTTTAATTCTCTTGCACTTGTGGAAAAGAGGCCAGGAAGAGGGCTCAGAATCACAGCCCTGTATCTGCTGGAGCTGCTGTAACAGCGCCGCACGCTGAGCGGCCCAACAACAGGCGTTTGATCCTCAGCGTCCTGGAGACCGGGAGTCCCAGCTCGAGGTGCGAGCAGAGCGGGTTCTTTCTCACGGCTCCGAGGGAGAATCCGTCCCAGGCCGCTCTCCCCAGCTTCTGGGAGTTGGTTGGCAGTCTTTGGTGCTCCATGGCTCATAGACACGTCACCCTAATCTCTGCCTTCGTGATCGTATGGCTATCTCCCCGTGTGCATGACTGTCTCTGGGTCCAAATTTCCCCTTTTTATATGGACACAGTCTTACTGGGCTAGGGCCCACCGTAGTGATCTCATTTTAACTTGATCATGTGCAAAGACCCTATTTCCAAATTAGGTCACATTCACAGGTATTGGGGATTAGGACTTCGACATCTTCGGGGAACACAGTTCAACCCATGACAGTCCCTGAGTGTGCTGTGTAGCTTACCAGCCCCACCCCTCATCCGCATCAACAACCCAGACAGGATGAGAGAGCACAGCGTTTCAGGATCCTTCCAGGTCCCGTCCTTTGCCCACCTCAGAGGCAGCCACCCTGTACACTCAGTCAACAAGGGACCCTCCCCAGGCAGATCCTGAGCCGGGTGGAGAAGCCTCTGAGGGTCCAGAGGTTCAGAGAGCAGCCCTGGCATCTGTCCTCCTCTCTGGGCAGAGACCCTGCTCCCACAGGCACGCTGCTCTCAGGAGGTGACAGAAAGACCCAGAACGCAACGGGTGTTCCAGACATGAGGGGAGGCCACTCCAATGCCATTTTTACTCAAAACGTCTATATATGTGGTGGCTTGGTACTGTTGAAATAGTACTATTAAGACGTTTTCCAAGTTTTGTAAGAAATGAAAAAGATTTATGATATGTGAGTGAAAGAAAGCACAATACAAAATTGTACATATGGTTTGCTTTCAAATACACCATGTTTTTAACAGCTTGATTGAAGTATAATTCACATACCATATAATTCACCCATTTAAAGTCTACAGTTCGTTGACTTTTACTATATTTACAAAGTTGTGCAACCATCACCACAGTCAGTTATAGAACATCTCATCACCCCAAAAAGAAAGCCTGCACCCCTTGGTCATCGTCCTCCAAACCTCTGTCCTCCCCCCGCAGCCCTGGACAGCCTCCGGTCAGCTCTCTGGCTCTAGTTCGCTTTATGCCTGTATTTCATTCAACTAGATATCTTTCTTATCTCAGAAAAAATGACCGGAAATACAGGCCAGACAAAGATGACTTCCACCAGTGAATGGCAGAGTTAGGATTTTCATTTTCTCCTCTATATTTTTGATATTTTTCTAATTATACAATGAGCATGAATTGCTAATAATCAGAGGGGGGAAACATTTTCTTTAAAAATAAAGAGAGAACTGTCTTGCTCTATTTAAGTAGTCCTTGTGGGTTATTCTGAAAACATCCCCAACACCTAAATCACAGCTGTATTTTATGGGGGCAAGAAATGTGAGTTCCAGACAGCTGACTTCTGATAGGAACTTCGGAGCACAGTTGTTAGAAGTTGGAGATGCTTGTGTGGCCCTTGTGTGCTCTGCCCAGGATTCCCAAGACCTGGCCCCGCCAGCCCTGTGTCCCCCTCCCCGGGGCCTTCCTGTCCTCAGTCAGGTGACTGCTCTCAGCCCTTCACAGATGGTGGGATGGCTCAGGTGAGAGGCCCTGTAATTAAACCACATCCTTTCGCCTCTTTAATAACATTGGAGACGGAGAGTATAATTCCATGCGGGGACAGAAGGAATATATAATTTAGTGTCCTTTTCCGGAGTCAATATGAACTTCGCGCATGTAGCATCTTGCACACTTCGGGTGTAAAAAGTGATCTGCTGTCTCAGCAAGTGTGTTGTGTGCTCAGAGTGTGTACTGAGCCCGTCCCGCAGTCAGAGGCTCCTCGGACGCATGTCCCTGTGCCTGGGAGTTTCACACATCACTGTCTCCGATGAGTGGACTTTACACTGGAGGGAAGCTAGCCCCACCGACTTGGTTCACCAAACAAACTTATCCTGGCTGCCGTCACAGAAACCCGCCCGCCACCTCAGCTAGAAACCTGGGCACCGTCCTTGACCCGCCTTGCTCCCCTGTGCTCCACATCAACTCAGATGGACCCTAATTTCTCTGATTGGCCTCTTCTCCTCCATGCCCACCGCCGCTGCCCCGCACATTTCTTGCCTGGGCGACGGCGGCAACCTCTGAATGGCCACCTCCTTTCTGCCCGCTCCTGCCCTCCTTCCTCCTGACTCATTCCCAGGTGATCAACATCCTCCTCCTCCATGAGCTCTCATGGCTCTTCGTGATCTGACCCACTCAGCTGTCCAGTCTCATCACCCACCGCTCCTCCCCATGTATCCGTGTTCCCGCTCCAGCGGACGCCCCTTATTCCCTGGTGTGTTACAGCCCCATCCATGGGTTCTTAATCCCAATTCCATGGACAGAACACAGGCGGACATGTGAGTGTCCTAAAGTAGAGTGCATGACCGTGTGTGTGTGTGTGTGTGTGTGTGTGTCTGTCTAGGAGGAGAGTCCCTGGCTTTCACAAACTTCTTGAAGAGGATCTATGAGATGCCCCCAGGTTTAAGAACTTTGCTCTGGTGTGGAAATGTGTCCTTCCCCTTCCATGCAGTGTCTCACCTCCCACGCTGGTGAGCTATTCCTGAGGACTCCCCTCAAAGGTCACATGCTTTCGTGCTTCCTGTCCCTTTCCGTGTCCCCATGGCTCTGCTCACCTAGCACCTTCCCAGCTGGGCCTCCGTCACTTGTTGATGGAACGTACCTGTTTCCCCTCCTGGCCCACGAGCTCCTGGGGCCGGGGGCTGCCCCTCTCTGCCCCCGCCTCCAGCCCAGCGTCTGGCACACAGGCAGCTCTTAGAAAATGCTCACAGAAGAAGGAAAGAGACCGGGAAGGGCATGCCGGGCGGCTTCTCTGTGGAAAATGTGGGAAAGCCCCCACTCGATGGGCAGTGGCGCTGAGTGTGGTGAAGGCTTCGGACCCTCGAAGCGCCTCTGCTGCCTCGTGTACCCTCAGAACCGGGCCTGTGGGGACTGTCTCCCCTTCGTGAGGTTGCAGGCTCTTACTCTCTGAGCTTGAAGGCCCGGTTGTCTGGCTCCTCCAGGGAGGAATCAGATTTGCATTTGCCATGGGAACTCGCTAGGTGTGTAACGATTTTTAATGACAAATTCTGAGCCCTGTGTTTTTCTTTCCTTTCCTCCGTCCCCTTTCAGATTGATGCACTGAGTAAAAGAAGCAAAGAAGCCGAGGCAGCCTTCTTGAATGTCTACAAGAGACTGATTGACGTTCCAGGTAAGCGCTGCACCGACAGCCCACCGGTGGGCGTGGCATCTGGGGCGGGCGTGGGCTTCAGGCTCGTCTTGTCTTTCCTAAGGGAGTTGCACCATCAATGACAACTGCCCTGGGGAACCAGGGAGTTCCAGTAGGGGAATTCTCCAAAACCCAGACCTTGGGTGGGTGTGGAAATAAGATGCACATTTGCTACAGTGATCATGGAACCTCCAGTTGGTGCCTTTGTAAACGCAGAAACTCAACTCTGTGGGGCTCCCTTTGGCTTTGGTATAAAATGCTGCCCGATTCACAGAGAAGCAGTGGAACCTGTGTGTGTGCTGTGCGGACGCTGAGGATGTTCACGGTCTGAGCTGACCGATTCCCGCGTTCAGGAGCAGCCCTAATAGGCCCTTGGAATGCCCACTCCCCGCCCAGGTCATGCAGGGCATCAGTGCCCTCTGGCCAAGTCTTTCCCTTAAGAGTTATGGCCAAGGGCAAGTGGTAACCCCAATAGCTACAAGCAAGGATGTGAGTTGCTTCTTCTTTGAAAAGAGCTAGAGTTAAAATTTAGCAATGCTAGCTCAGCATTCGGAGCAATGATGCCTTCCCATTCCTTATCCTCATTTTAGAAAGTGAGACGGAATTTAGAGGGCCTTGAGCCCATTGGTCCCATTGGTCCCCTGTTCCCGGGTGTTCCCCTCACCTAGAATCCGTGGGGAGGTGATGGACGCGATCACATGTCCCAGCTCCTTCTTGGAAAGACTCAGATCAGAAAATTAGGAAAGTCATTTGAACTTTTTCCTCTGCTGACCAAGGAAACCGAATTACTACCACCGCACGCCCTCCCACTGGAGTTGCACGCTTGTCTTTGTCAGTAATCCTCTGCACATCACTGACATTATTAGAACTACTTTCACAAAGCGAAGCACAAGCGGTCTCCTTTATACCTGAGCTTATGTTCTAATTGAGGTCCACCAGAGCCCACTGTGGGCTTTGCTTTTCCCTTCTGGGAGCTGGGGTTAATAGAGGTCACCCCCAAGCAAGGGGCAGCAGAAAGCACCTCGGACAGGGAGCAGAGAGGTCCAGGGCCTTGTAAGGCCTCTTGGTCACATTCCTTTTCCTCTCTGGACCTCAGTCTTCTCATCTGTAAAGTGGAATAGCCTGGGGGAACAGCCTGGGGATGGAGAATGGTTTTCTTTTTTCTAGACTTTCACTGTCAGAGGAGTTTATCCAGCTTATCTTAGTTCCAAATTGTAGCCTTTTGATTCTCTGCAAGAGTTTGTAACCGCCTAGGGCTTCCCTGCGGCCTCAGACCGAGGCTCATGAGGGGGTCCTTCACAGCCAGTGGAGCACTTGATGCCCAGGGTGCACCGTTTCTCAGGCCCTGGCAGCTTGGTGGGCCCAGTGGCATTTTCCTGTGCAGATGCCAGTTTGGTGTTGGTGACGTAGTTGAAAGGCGGCTGTCTTATTTCATCTTTGCCCGAGACCTAGAGAGCCTTTAGCTACTGTTTTCTAAATAACCTGCACTCTCTTTTTGAAAAGCCCAATTCGTACCTGGTTTCCCTTAGTGAAGTGTCTCAACTGGGCAGCCACGTTAACAAGTTGGTGGGTTTCTTTTTCTGCCATAATTTTCCATCGCCATTTCCTGTCGAAAAAGACAAGAGCGTTTTTCTCATCAACGTTCCTTTTTGCCTGAGTAGGCCTTATTCATGTAGATATATCACATTTAAAGAATTTTGATCATAACATGAAAATATATTTATATTCTACTCTTTTCACTTAATATTATACCATAAGCATTTTTCCCATATTGGTAGTGTTCATAATTATCCTTTTTGCCTGGAGAATTAAAGTTTGCATTTGCAATTTATGATAGTGGGAGCAAATAGTGTTTGATGTTCTCTGTGATAATAAAAGTCAGTCAAAGTATGTCTGCATGCCATGTAGATCGCTTTTACCCGCCTCCCACACATTTCTTTCTTACAAATGCTGTGGTCTGCCAGATCCAGCAGGGTACTTGAAAAGCAGGCGTGGAGCTCGGAGCACTCTACCTGTGTTTTGAAGTTTGCTTATTGCTCAGATGAAGTAATCCTGCGGCCGAGGCTTACAGGAAGGGTCTGGTCAATAGCGTTGCATTTACTGACAGTCACTCACACAGTGGGGGGCCTCGGGGGGGCCGTAACTGTCTGCGTGCTTAAGGCTTCAGTCCAGCCAAACCCAGAAACATTGGTGGGTGCGTTAAGTTCTTCTAGTTGCGAGAAACAGCGACTCACGCCATCTCGGAAAAGTGGAGTGAGCTCTTGGGAATAATGGAACAGGTATTTCGGCTGTGTGCCATGTGGCCCAGCCCCGGGACCGCAGGAAGAGGCAGAGCCAGAGTCCCATCGGCCTCGGAGACTGGCAGAGAGACCTGACCGAACCACCCCCACCCACCGCCCCATCTGGAAGTCTTGTATTTGTGTGTTTTCTTGTGTCTTACCTGCTGGTCCTACTGGAGTGACGGCTCCTTGAGGGCAGCTGTGCTTTATCGCTCTTCGCCCAGCACCTGGAGCAAGGCCTGGCATACCACAGGTGTGACATGTTGCGTGACCCCACAAGTCTGCTGACCCAGAGCCACCCCAGAGTCCTCTGCGGCAGAATTCACGAAGGGTCAAGCTAGGGGCTCCGAAAGCTTGGTCCATTTCTCACTCCTGAGTATCAGCTTGCATACCCAGCGGCCTCCTGGACATCCCCCCGGGGTGACTGATGGGCACCCCAAAACCACCACTGTGCCCCAAGGAAACCGCCTTCTTCCTGAGTTCCTTCTCTTGGTAAGCAGCACCACCTTGTACTCACCTGCTCACTCCACAGCACTGGGTCACCGAGTCTTGGGCATTCTGCTTCCAGAATGTTCTCGGTTCCATCCCAGCTTCTGCCTCCTCTCTCATGTCTACAGTGTCAGGACATGAGTCTTGGTGTTTACAGGGTTGCCTCCCTCTGGCCCGTTTGCTGCTCTGCTGGCAGGCCAGGCCCCTTCTCACCCGTCTCCTCCTGCCCCTCCAGATTGGCTGTTGGAGACACCACATCCTGACGCCTGGGCCGGCTTTGGGGTGCCCTTCTCACGCACACACCCCGCACCAAGCACCCATGTCTGCCTCTCTCAGAACCGCTTGGTGCTCGGCGATTTGCCTACCTGGCCAGGCAGAGAGACAATGCAGTCTCATCCCTAATGATGTCCCTGGCGTCTACCCCGGTGGCTGCCACATAGCAGAAACTCCCTAAATATTTGTTGAGTGAGTGAATAAATTAGAAGATGGAATTATTTCTGCAGAATGCTCTCTGAGGTTCTCTGGTCTCAGTCTTCAGTTGTTCACATTGAACCCTGCTCCTGAGACGGACACTTTCCGTTGAGGGAGAGTGCTCTGCGGCATTCGAAGAGCCTAAATTGTGAGAGAACGGGATGTATCTTTCACTGCGTTGTTGCAGCTGAATAGCGCTCTGAACTCCCCTTTTGCTTTGGTGTCACTATGAAGATTTATCTGCCTGCATGGACGCTTCTATGACACTTAGCAGTCGGGGTTCATCAAACCTGGAAGGCCTTGGGTTTCATGGCCAGTGCTGACGTCCAGAATCTGGGTTTGGTTCAGCAGCTCTCCTGCTGGCATCCCAGGCTTTACACACACAGCCGAGCGTGGCGTCCCCCTCCGCCCCAACCGTTCATCTCCTGCAGTGGTGTGACGGCTCCTCCGTCTTGTCGTCTGCCACATCCAACATCCCAAATGATGTGGTTTCTCCTTCCAAAAGCTCCTTCATGTTAAAGACCCTAAATAGACATTTAAATGCACAGTCGTCCTGATGAGTCCTCCAAAGAGTTAAGAGTTAAGACCCCTCGTTTACATTCTTTCTCATTTGCCGTCAGATCACTGCTCAGTCCCTAGTCAATTTTGAGAGTATTTTAGGATCCCTTTGATTGGAAATATCCTGCTTGCTTTGGCAGAGCATGCTGTCCTTCCGCACTGCTGTGGTCCTCGTGTCCTGGGGGTGACTCCTCAGCGCCGTGGCACCTCCCCTCGCTGCGTCTCGGGAACCATGCTGAGCCCCAGGGAGAGAGCAGGGAGCAGATCTGCCGGGTGGCTGCCTGTTCTCATGGACGGTAGAGTCTGGTGGGAACACGGGCATTAAAAAGGAATTGCACAAGTAATGAGTTTGGGGGTGATGAGTGCTTCGAAGGCAGAGCCCTTTGGGCATGACAGTGTAGATCAGGAAGGAGTGGGCAAGCTCAGAGGCGGCCACCCTGGGGCAGTGAGTGAAGTTGGAGAGAAATGGCAAATTTCAGCTGTTGGTAGGAGGTAGAACAGGTGTGGGAGAAGGCGACTAGGACAGCTCTAGCCCAGGCCTCACTTACCGCACGTCAGTTCCTTCATCTCTCGATAACAGTCCTTGTTGCCATGGTTGCATCTGGATACAAGATTAAAAGGAAGACCAACAAAAAGTCTGGAGAACTAGCGTCCTCTTCCTAATTCTTGATCGTCTCTAATTGTTGTCCTGGTTGAAAATGGCCCTTGCCTCTGCTGTCAACGTCATAGCTGTAGGAGAGTAGTTGACATTTAGATTCATAAGCAAGTTAGAATTTTATGTCATTAATTTATGTGGCTTCATCTGTCTGTTTTATCCTGGACAAATTTTAGATCATAATGTGTATGGTCAACATACAGGAATTATCTTAAATTTGCAAATATGTAAATTTTTTTATTCTACATCTCTAATTGAGATTTATATTTATTAAGTTGCTAATGATTAGCTGCGTGAGGAAAGGCACTGTGCCCGTCTGCCAACATCATGACTTGATAAGGACACGTGAGCAAGGACCCCCCCCCACCCCGCCACCGGACAAGGAGTTCCTCTCCGGCAAGCTCCCTAATTGGGAGGCCAGCCTCCTTTTGCACTGGAACCCATATTCGTGGTGAGAGCAGAGTTCCATGACTCTCTGTCAGCAACAGTAACCCCAGGTGTGCAAGAAAAAACTCAAGGTATACTCTTTAAAGAGCCATATTCTCTCATCCCCTCGGCCGCACTCCCTGCGGTCCACCGGGAGCCTTGGCCCCTGCTCTCCCATGTAGGTGCTGAGAGCCCACACAGTAGCTTCCAGAAGGTCTTCCTTGACTAAACAGGCAAAGTAGGTGGACTTCATCCCTTACTGTAATGAAACAAGAAAAAAATGTCTCCACTCTTAAAATGTGACCCTCTCTGATAGCTAGGAATATCCTGGAATGGCCTCTTAAAGGCTTTTGTGTAGCTGGAATTTTACTGTGTTCTGAGCAAAATTTTGATGGTATGCATAATCTGCCAGTAATTAACCTTGCGTGGGTGACTTGCTCTTGCTTTTTGGTACTTTCTCAGATTTTTTACACTGATCCTGTATTTATCTCTATAATCGGGGGAAAGGCAAAAATCAGTAAAATACTCAACTTGTGACCTTAGTTTCTGAATACCCCTTGTTAATGGATTACAGATAAGAACTTAAGCAATAGTCGATGGACATTTATCAATTTGTGTAAAATATGACTGTGACTTCTCTGTCCCAGAAGCCTCTTGGTTAATGGTATTTTTTTAAAGTTCCTAGAAATGAGGAAAAGAGAGAAAGTCGGTGGAGCCACCACCTGTGGTTGGTGTCACAGAACTTCTCTGCTTTGGCTGCAGAGTTCATTGGAAGAACCTCTTTGCAAGTTCTCGTTGCCTCCTTGCCTCTGGCTGTGGCCCCCTTAAAAGAAGCATCTTTTGGGACCAGCCCGGTAACATAGTGATTAAGTTTGTACACTCTGCTTTGGCACACAGGGTTTGTGCATTCGGATCCCAGGCACAGACCTACACACTGCTCGTCAAGCCATGATGTGGCAGTGTCCCACATACAAAACAGAGGAAGATTGGCACAGATAGTAGCTCAGGGCCAATCTTCCTCAAGCAAAAAAGAGAAAGATTGGCAACAGATACTAGCTTAGAGCCAATCTTCCTCACCAAAAAAAACCCAAAAAGAATCATCTTTCACTCCTTGCTAAGATGTGGTTTAGGTCCAGCAGACACAAACACAAAGACAGTGCCTGGAAGGGTTTATTTTAAGATTTAAATCTTAGGAAGCACATTATCAGTGACATAAAATATTCATTGACTCATGAAACCCTGCTAGAACTCAGTGTTTCGTGACTGACTTCTCTCACTTTATTTCCCTAGGATGACTGCCCTGCAGTTGTGTGCAGAAAGTCTTAGTTTTCATGAATCCTGGGAGAGAACTAGTTGAGAACCCACTCCAAAATGCCCCTACTCCCTGGTGCCCCTGAGGGGGTTTGATTTGGACTTAGGAAAACTTCCTCTCCTGTGAATATCCCCCCTGGCCCAGCATTGGAAGATCCAGAAATAAAGTGGAACGTCGTCGTTTTTGAGAACTGCTTGTTAATGCCCCTCTGTAAGAATAGAACACTAATCTGGGCCTTTGCCCCTCACACTAGTTTCAAGCAAGGCCACGCTGTCGGTTAAAATTAGAAAACACCATTCCTTCCGTTCTTCTAACTTCTTCCCTATCAGCCGCCCGCTCAGGGATCCCATAGCAAGACTCCTGGGAAAAGGTGACAAGACCTTAGGATTAGTTAGAAATACCCAGTTGCTTCTGATACTGAGGTTTCAGTCCATGTGCTAGTCGGGGGCTTTTTTGAAGGCTGTGGAAGTGTGGCCGCTCCCGCCGGATCCCGTAAGGCTGCTCCAGTCCTTGTGTTCTGGGTCTCCTGGCGTTGGCCACGGAGCCAGTGCCCATGGCCCCTCCAGAGAGAACTCTGCAGCCTCAGGAGCCGGAGATCACAGGGTCCCCAGACACATTTTCAGTTTACTGGCATCAAACCTTGTGTTTCACACGTAAGAGTCAACCACCAGCACCGTAACGGGACGGAAAGGGCCCTGGGGCTGCAGCGTGGGGTGAAGCCTGTGGGTTGCAGATGCTCTCCCGTCTCCCTCCTGGGCTGCGGGACCGGAGCTGGTCCAGCGTTGGGGACAAAAGGACGAGGGACAGTGATGCTCTGCCCAACACTGCATGCTGGCCAAGGAAGCAGCTTCTCCACCCTCCGTGAACAGCTTACAACAAACTTGGGGCCTGACAGCTCCCCATTTCACGTCCCCAGTGTTTGCAGGCTGAGCAGTTAGCCATAAACATTTTAAAGGAAGCAGCCTGACAACAGGGGAGTTCGCACACATGCCTGCCCTCTTCAGGACCGTCCCTCTGCGTTCCTGTCCTCACACGGCTCGGGTGCGGGCACTCGCTCCGAGGGACTTGGGGACTCCGTGGTTCACTGTGTGGGGTGGTGTGTCGCCTCCTTCCCCCCTCGCTGTGACTGGGGTGGTCCTGGCACACTTGATATCTAGACAGCTTTTCATCAGTTGCTCATCAGCATGCTAATTGCTGTATGACTAATTATGCCCTGAATTCCAGTTGATTTTCTTAATGAGACAGCTGGGTTAATTATGTAATCGTATGATTACATTAGCCTAGAGTGCCCTGGCGAAAAGCAGCGGCTGCCACGCCGTGATGTCATCACAGGGATGGCACTCACAAGGGGCACGCTCATCCTCTGGCGGGTGGCAGGGGACGCCGTTGCCCGCAGGGCTTTCGGGGCAAACGTGTGCTCCGGTTTAGTGAGGTCCGTCTTTTCAGGCCTCACGACTTACCTCCCTGCAGGCCCCAGAACCCTGTCCCCGTTCCCCGGCGCACTGTGGCCCCCACGGAATTGGAAGCCCTGCTCTGCAGCCTGTGTAGCTCTCTGTGACCTTCGGCACTGTCCTCTCCGTCTTCCAGAACTCCCCTGCACCGAGACCGTTGGGCTTTATCGGGGCACAGCAACGCGTCCTTCCCAGTGACCCAGGGCGTCCGACACGAAATGTGCCAGGGTCCCTGGAGGGCCAGAGCAAGTTAGTTACCTGAGGTCTAAACTGCATAGCCGGCCCCACCCTCGTTCCCACTCTGGCCCATACCTGTCCTGTTTCGTGCCTTCTTTCTGTCCTGACTGCTACACATCTCATGTTTTGCTGGGAAAATACATGTGATCAGAAGAAGAAGACGCCTTCCAGCCACTGGCCAACTCTCTACTCCCCATCCCGGCAAAGCTCCTCTGAGTCAATTCCGCCCGCTGAGCCCACCTGTTAGCCGCTTACACTCTTCCTTCACAGGCCTCCCTGGCCTTCCTCTCAGTGTGGGAGTCCCCCGGGACCCTGTTCTTAGCCTGTCTCTTTTCTCCGTTTACATTCTCTCCCTCGGTGACTTCTGATGTCCGTTGGGCTCTCAAACTCCACGTGACCACAGAGAAGGGCTGGTTTCCCCCAAGCCCTCCCAGAGAGGTGCATGGTGTCACCATTCATGCCACTGCTTAGGCCACGAATGCGGGGGTCAGCCTGAAGTCCTTTCTTTCCCTCACACCTATAGCCAGTCTGTCAGGAAGCCCTATTGACCAGCTCCAGAATGTGTCCCAAATTCGACTGCTCAAGGCGTCGCCCACCACCTCCCTCGTCCAAGCCCCCTTCCCCTGCTCGCTGGGCTCACCACCTTCATTCAGCCCCCCGTCCATCCTTGACAGCAGCCACACGGGTCTGAGGCCGTGGTCTCCAAGCTGCTATTAGTCATCTACCCCAACAGTAAAAATCTTGAATTTGCACCCTTAATGTATTCTTATTATTTATTTACTTATTTAAATGTGTAATTACAGCAGAGTATTAAATACATTGTAAATCATATACTAAGAATAGAACTAAAAGGATGTGATGAAGAGTAAAAAGGACTTAAAATTTATATTTTATTAGGGGTACAAAAGCTTTTTGCTCACTATAAAATTAGATTTTAGGGGCTGGCCCCGTGGCCGAGTGGTTAAGTTCGCACACTCCGCTTCAGCCACCCAGGGTTTCGCCGGTTCAGATCCTGGGCGCGGACATGGCACCGCTCATCAAGCCATGCTGAGGTGGCGTCCCACGTGCCACAACTAGAAGGACCCAAAGTCAAAATATACAACTATGTACCAGGGGCCTTTGGGGAGAAAAAGGAAAAGTAAAATCTTTTAAAAAAACTTACATTTTGGAATCAACTTGTTTGAGGCATAATTCATATAGGATAAAATGTACCCATTTAAGTGTGCAGTTTGATCATATGGCCAGCCTCACAATCAAGATACAGAACGTTTCTGTTGCCTCAAAAGTTCCCTATGATCCCAGACCCCAGCCACCACGGATCCGCTTTCTGTCGAGCTGGGTTAGAGTCGTCATTTCTGGAGTTTCACGTAAATGGAGCCAGTGGGTGTGCCCTCCATTCTCGTGTGTCCGGCTTCCTTCACTCAGCCCGGTGTTTGGGTGTTGCTGTCACCGTAGTCTCAGTACCCTCTCATGGCTGGGTGGGCTCCACTGGATGGATGCACAGCGGTCTGCTTACCCGGCCCCCTGTTAGTGGACAGGTGGATTGTTTCCAGTGTGTGGCTGCTACGGGTAAACCTGCTGTAAGCATCACGGATAGTTGTCATGAGGACACAGGTTTGCATGTCTCATAGGTCAACTCCTAGGGCTAGTATTGCTGGGGCATAGGGGAGGTGCGTGTTTAGCTTGATAACAAACTGTTAAACTGAGTTTCAAAATGTTTGTGTCCTTTTGTCCCCCACAAGGAACACGTGAGAGTGCAGTTGCTCCGTGTCCTCTCCGTCACTTGGCATGGTCCATCTTTTCAGTTTTAGACTTCCTAGTGGGTGTATAGCAGATTTCATTGTGATTCTAATTTGCGTTTTCCTGGTGACTAATGATGCTAGATATTTTTTCATGTGCTTTTGGTCACTTAGAGATCTTCACTTATAAAGTGGCTGTTGAAATCGTTTGCCCGTTTTTTTTTTAGCAGGTTGTTTGTCTTACTATTGTTGTAAATTTTTAAAGTATTGTAGATATAAGTCCTTTGTCAGATATATGTCTTGTAAATATTTTCTCCCAGTTACCATTTGAAAAGTAAAAGTTTTTTATTTTAATGCGTTCTAATTTATTATGTTTTTCTTTTTTTGGTTCTTGCTTTTTCTGTTTTGAGAAATTTATTGCCTAACTCAAGGTCATCAATTTTTTCTCGTGTGTTTTTAGTGAAGTTGTATAGTTTTATCCCTTACCTTTAAGCTTATGATGCATTTTGAGTTAATTTTCACGTAGGGTATGAAAGAGGGTCAAGGTTCATTGAAAATCAGTGGATGATACATATATGTGTGAGATTTTTTTCCTAGACCCTCTTATTTCCTTGATCTGTATGGCTATCCTTATTTAATATCACACCATCTTGATTACCGTAGCTTTATAGTCAGTCTTGAAATTAGATGATATAAGTCCTTTATCTTTGGTCTTCTTTTTCAAAATTGGTTTTGCCAGTTGAGTTTCTATACTGATTTTAGATTTAGCTGATCGGTTTTTACAAACAAGCCTTCCAGGATTTGGAGCAGGATTCCACTGTATCTGTGGATCAGCTCGAGGAGCATTGACACCTGTAACGCTGCCGAGCCTTCCAGTCCAAGCGTGGTGTATGTGTTGACGTCTTCTTTCATTTCCCTCCGCAATGTTTGTAGTTTTCAGTGTACAAGCCTGGCACATGTTGTGTTCAGTTTATCCCTAAGTATGTCATGTTTTTGGATGCTATAGTAAATGATGTTTCCTTTGTAATTTTCCTTTCCAATTGTTAGTTGCTTTTGTATAGAAATGCCATTAATTTTCATGTAATAATGTTATATTTATGACCTTTTAAAACTCATCTATTAGTTCTAGAAGGTTTTTTGTAGCTTCCCCAGGATGTTGTATCTTGAATATTCCATGTACCCTTGAAAAGATTGTGTACTTTATAGTTTGTTGAATGGAATGTTTTATAAATGTAAGTTAGATCAAGTTGGTTGATACTGTTGTTCAAGTTTTCTATATCCATATTGATTTCCAGTCTGTAATGCTGTATATTTCTTTCTTTTTTTTTAAAGATCTGTTGCCAGTCTTTTTTTCTTCTTCCCCCTCAAACCGCCCAGTACGTAGTTGTATATTCTAGTTGTAGGTCCCTCTGGTTGTGCTATGTGGGACGCCGCCTCAGCATGGCCTGATGAGCGGTGCCATGTCTGCGCCCAGGATCCGAACTGGCAAAACCCTGGGTGACCGAAGTGGAGCGCGCGAACTTAACCACTTGGCCACAAGGCCAGCCCCACATGTTTGTTTTTCTTGCTTTTTTTGCAGGACTAGGACCTCTGGTACAATGTTAAATAGAAGAGGAGAAAGCAGACATCCTTACGTTGGTCCCAACACTAGGGAAAAGTGTTCCGGGCTTTCACCATTAAGCATGATGTTAGCTGTTGGGTTTTTTGTAGATATTCTTTATAAGGTCAAGGAAATTCCCTTCTATTCCTAGTTTGCTGAGAGTTTTTGTTGTGAATTGGTATTGAATTTTGTCAGATTTTTTCTGCATCTGTTGAGATGTTGTATGATTTTTCTCCTTTATTCTCTTAATATGTTGAAATAGTTTGATTGATTTTCGAATGTTAAAGCAATCTTGCATTCCTAGAATAAATCTTACTTGGTTATGATGTATTATGCTTTTTAGAACTTGCAGGATTCCATTTCCTAATATTTTACTACGGACTTTTGCATTTTAAGTTCATAAGGAATATAGGACGATAGCTTTTTGCTGGGTTTTTCCCCTTTAATGTCATTGTTGGGTTTTGGTATCAAGGTAGCGCTGGTCTCATAGAGTGGAGATCAAGAGTGGAGACATGCTCCCCCTTCCTCTCTCTGCTGAAAGAGTTTGTGTAAGCTTGCTATTATTTCTTCCTTAAAACTTCTCTAGTTCACCCGTGAAGCCATCAAGAGCTGAGATTTTCTTTGTTGCAAGGTTTTTAGTTACAAATTTAATTTCTTTAACAGATATAGGGCTACTAAGATTTTTTATTTCTTCTTGAGTCAGTTTGGTAATTTTTCAAGGAATGATCCATTTCATATAAATTATCAAAATTTTTGCCACAGTGTTCATAATATTTCATTATCTGTTAAATATCTGTAGGATGTGTCGTGATGTCCCTTTTTTCATTCTTGATCTCGGAATTTATAAATTCTTTTTCTTCTTTTCTTGATCAATCTGGCCTAGAAGCTTATCAATTTTAATGATTTTTTTTAAGAACCAGCTTTTATTTGCATTGCTTTTTCTCTTTTTGCCCTGTTTTCAGTTTTATTGCTTTCTCTTCTTGTGATTTGCTAACTTCTACTTACTTGGAGTTTAATATGCTCTTTTTCAAGTTTCTTAAAGTGGAGGCTTAGGTCACTAATGTATTCCATTGTGGTCAGAACACGTGCTTTACATGATTTCTGTTCTTTTAAACTTTTCAGGACTTGTTTTATGGACCAGGGTATGTTCTGTCTTGATGAGTGTTCCGTGTGTGCTTGAAGAGAACACGTATTCTGTAATTGCTGAATGGAGCGCTCTGTAAGTGTCAGTCAGGTCAAGTTGGTTGATAGTGTTATTCAAGTCTTTTGTATCTGTACTGATTTTCTATCTAACTCTACTATCAATTAGCAAGAATGGAGTTTTGAAATCTTTATTATTGTGAATTTTTCTTTTTCTCCTTTCAGGTCTGTCAGTTTTTGATGCATGTTTTTTGAAGCCATGTTTTGGCATATATATCTCTTTAGTTATATCTTCTCAGAGATTTGATTATTTTAAGTTTATATAGTGATCTTCTTTATTCCTGGCCATGTTCCTTGTCCTAAAGTTTCTTTTGTCTGATTTTAACATAGGCACTCCAGCTTTCTTTCAATTAGTGTTCTCATGTTATATTTTTCTATCCTTTTGCTGTTAACCTGTCTTTATCATTATGTTTAAGCATCTCTTGTAAACAGCCATGACTTTCTTTCTTATCCAGTCTGACAATCTGCCTTTTAAGAGGAATGTTAGATCTTTTACATTTGATGTAATTATGGCTAAAGTTGGGTTTTAAGTCTGTTCTCTTACTGTTTGTTTTCTGCTTGTCTTACCTGTTTTTTATTGTATTTTCCCTGCTTTCTTTTGACCATTTTTTATGATCTTGTTTTATCTCCCCAATTGTCTTATTAGCTATAATTCTATGTCTTATTTTCTTAGTGGTTACTTTAAAGTTTACAGTAAGCATCTTTAATTTATCTCACTGTAGCTTCAAATAATCTTACATCACTTCACATATAAGAATCTTACATACGCTTTCATTTTCTTCCTCCTTCTGTTATTCATTTTACTTCTACCTGTGTTATAACTGTACAACATGTTGTTACCATTTTTGCTTTTAAATAGTCAAGTGTCTTTTAAGAAAATTAAAAATTAGAAAAATAGTATTTTATTTTTACCCATATATTTACCATTTCCGGTGGTGTTTATTTCTTTGTGTAGATCCAGGTTTCCGTCTGGCTTCATTGTCGCTCAGCCTATCGCGTCCGTTAACAGTTTTCATAGTGTAGGAATGCTGGCAATGAATTCTACCAGCTCTTGTTCATTTGAAACAAAAAAATGTCTACCTTGGCCTCATTTTTGAAAGATATTTTTTGCTGGGTATGAAACTATATGTTAGCAATTTTTGTTTTTTCTTTCTCAGAACTGACCTACTTATTTCTGACAGGAGGTCTCTGGTCAGTCTTATCTTTCTTCTCCTGTAGATAATGAGTCTTCTCTTCTCTGGTGTTAAGATTTTTTTTATTATTATTCTTTTCAGCAATTTGGTTATATTTATTGGTGTTCTTTGTATTTATCCTGCTTGAAGTTTGTTGAGTTTCTTCGATTTTTAGGTTTGTAGCTTTTGCCAAATTTGAAAAATTTCACCACTGTTTTTTAAATATGCCCCTCCCCTTCCTGGGCCATGTATGTTGCGTTGCCTGATAGTGTTTCACAGGTGGCTGAGGTTTTGGTAACTTTTCCAGTCTCTTCTCTCCATGCTTCAATTTAGACACTTTCTATGACTGTGGCTTTGAATTCACTGATCTTTTCTCTTTTGCAGTGTCTAATCTGCTCTTAAGCCAATCTAGGGAATTTTTTCATTTTAGACATTGCATTTTAAGCTCCAGAATTCCATTTTCTTCTTTATATCTTCCATTTCTCTCCTTATCATGCTCATATTTTTCTTTAAATCCTTGAGCATGCTTACAATAGCTGTTTTCATCTTTGTTAACTAATCCGTCATTCTTTGTCATTTCTGATTCTGTATTTATTAACTGATTTTTTTTTCCTGATTATCCTGCTTCTTTGCGTGTCTAGTAATTTTTGGTTGGATGGTGGGCATTGTAATTTTTAACTATCTGGATTTCGTTGTCTTTCTTAAGAGTGTTAAGTTTGTTTGGGCAGGCAGTTAAATTACTTGCAGATCAGCTCGATCATTCTGAGGCTAGTTTTTAAGCTTTTGGGAGTGAGTCTGGCGTCGCCTTTACTTTAGGGTTCCTTTAGCCCTCCACTCTGATATGGCCCTTCTAATGTCTCTACTGAATGTCCTGGCTATTCAGCAAGTCTCTCCTCTCTGGCCAGGTGCAACTCAGAAGTCTCCCAACCCTCTGTGAACTCTGGGAGTTGCTCACTTAGACTTTCCATATAATTCTTTGCCCAGCCTTGTGGAGTTTCACCCTATGCGGCTGCACCTTAGCTTTTAGCAACAGACTCTGCTCCACTGCAGATTTCTCTAGCTCTTTCTCTGCATATCCCCTTCCTTTCCAGTGCTCTGCCCTACACATTCCAGCTGCCCCGGCCTCCCAATCTTCTGATCTCTGTCTTTTCCACCCAGGAAGACATCATGCTCTGCTTCGGTTCCCCCTTCCTTGTGCTGCAATCCAGAAAGTGCTTC
This sequence comes from Equus quagga, assembly GCF_021613505.1. Classification (NCBI taxonomy): domain Eukaryota; kingdom Metazoa; phylum Chordata; class Mammalia; order Perissodactyla; family Equidae; genus Equus; species Equus quagga. Next base: position 38,700,055 of record NC_060273.1, read on the forward strand.
CTGGCAGAAAGTCAGAGTGGTCAGAGGACTCATCTCACTTGTTTCCCTTCTCTTGGGGATTAAGTCCTGCTCTGCTGGTTGTCCAATATCTGCAATGGTTGTTTCATGTAGTCTGCCTAATAGTCTAGTTTTTCATGGCTAGAGGTCAAGTCCAGTACCAGCTAATTGTCGTGGCCAGAAGTGGAAGTCTCCAGGTTTTGTTAATTTTCTCTTGGTTTAATGGCTGTCATAAATGTCAGGAAAAGATAACTCACAAAGTTACATAGATCCAAACCAAAGCAGTGCATTATTGACTATCTTTATGAAAATATGATTCATTTTTTTGAAACCTGTGTACCAATTTTAAGAAGGTGTTTGTTGAAATTCAACTAGTAAATTTTTATTTTCTCTGATATTCAACTTTTCTTGATAACTAGGCAGAAGATACTGTATTTTTTATTTTATAAACAAATGGTTTGAAACTTCTTTTGGCAAATATTTAATCAGGTTTGAGTTGGTTAGTAACAGGTGACATTTATTGAGTGTTGACTCTGTGCCTGGCAATTTTCTAAGATATGCAGATATTATCTTAGTTAATCCTCATGAAAATCTCATGGTATAGGCACAGTCATTATGCCTGATTTATAGATGAAGAAACTAAGATACAGAGAAAATAAGTAACTTGTCCAAAGTTGCACAACCAGTAAGTGGCAGAGTTGGGATTCAAACACAGGCAGTCTGACCCACATTTAAATCATTGTGCTGCACTCCTCCCATGATGTGAGGCATTGAGATGTTTTACAGAGGATGTTATCTTTCCCTATAAGTTTATATGATGATGGGAACATTTCTAAATATGCATTTGTAGACTGCTGTCACTATAGCATGAGTTTCTTTTGAGAAGTAGTTTTCTTCCCACTAAGTATTAAAGCATCACATTTACTTCAAAGACATAGGTTACGTATTTATTTTCTTCAAAAATGCCTGCCAGGCAGTGTATTACTGATAGCCGTCTGCCATCATAGAACAGGGCAGCTAATTTGGAACACTTAGCTTTTTCAAAGAAAATTGTGTAATTCATCTCTAAGCTTAAAACTCTTACATATTTTGCCACTGGAAAACCAACAAACCTTTTTGTGGTCAAAGTACTACAGTTTTCTTCTCGTGCCCCAGCGGCTCATCTTGCGAGAGTCCTTTTCATTGATGGTTTTCCCATCGGGAGGAGAACTGAATCCAAACTCAGGCTCTGGCTCATTTCAGATACTGTTTTTATGAGACTGACACACTACCTGCTGTACTAACCCGACACCTCAGACATTGTATCTTCAGCTCTAGAATTCATTTGATTCTTCTTTATATCGTCCTTTCTCTCCTTGATTGTGTTCATATTTTTCTTTAAATCATTGAGCACAGGCCTCCCTCTCTAACCACTTGTCCGTTGCCGCTCTCCCTTCCCTTCACAGCAGCCTCACTAACTTTGCTCTGTGTCTTGAGTATGCCAGGTCACACCCATGGCTGGACCTTTGCACTGCTGTTCTCTCTGCCAAGAGTGTGTTTTCACAGGTCTGAATCCCACTGTCACCTCCTCCAAGAGTCCCTCCCTGCCCGTCTGTGTCCAGGACCCATTCCCCATTCTCCACACCCTCTTTCCTCTCTTCATCTTGCCAGCACCTGAAAGGATTCTGTTTTGTTGGGCTTTGCTTTTTGTTGGATCCCCCACTTCGCTAGAACATCAAGTCTTTGAGAGCAAGGATTGTCGTCTTCGCCACCGTGTCCTCCTGGCACCTAAAATGGTCCTGATGCCATAGAACGTGTACAGGGGCCCCAGCAGTCAGACTGAACTGTTCTTTTGGGCATGCTGGGCACTTCCCTGCTCCTTGCTCCCCTGCGTGTTGCATCTTCCACGTGGACAGACTGCCCCACCCACTCCACGGGTCTAAATTCAGTCTCTTCTTTGGGAAAAAAAAATCTCCTTTTCCCACTTCTCTGTCTGGGAGTGATGTCCCACTCCTCTGCTTCGGGATGGCCCTTCTTGCTTTACCTTTGTTATTTGTGTATTTGTGAACATGCTCTATCCCTACCGCGAGGCTGGTCCCGGCCGTCTTGGCTGGTGTCCGTCCCAGTGCCTCACCCAGGCCTTGCCCAGAGCAGACGGATGCTTAGGAAATACTTGTTAAATTAGTACTTGAAGAGACAGTATAATCTGGTTGGCTGCTGGTTCAGGAAGCACAAATCTTAATTAAAATTTTGCATACCTGTTTGCCTGGCCATCTTCTCTCCTCCCCCTGTCCCTGTCCCTGGGTGAGATGCCAGCGCGTGACGCATTGCAGAACCCTCTCCGCCGACCTCTGACCGTGATGGCTGGAATTAATGAGATAATGTTACATGGGCTTGGGAGAAGATGCTGAATAAATGCAGATGACGGTATTATTTGTTTGTTGTAATTATGTTCTTTGAGTGTTGTGTTGCATAATGGGCCATATAGTGCCTCAAAGAGTGTTTGAGGAATTACCTGTTAGATGGTTGTCAAACACATTGCAAGTCTGTCCCGTTGGGTGGATGCATGTTGACGTGGAGGAGGCTGGGCAGACGGAGCTTGCAGGATTTGTGTCTTCCTGTTCCACGTATGGGTGTGTCCTCTTGCCTCCCCGAGACAATTCCCTAATTGAGCTGCTGAGATCGGAGGCTTGTGACGTTCAGAATAAGACCTAACAATACTTGTGTGGGGTTTAAATGGCATTGGAAATCATTAACGAGACAAAAAGCTATGATTTCGCCTAGATTAACGTTCAGGTTGGGGTTTGGCGTGCCGAAATTCATTGTTTTGGTCTCCAGCCCAAACATGCTGGAGTCATTATACTGTCATGCGGTAATTAGCTGTTCCTTTAATACAAGTAATAAAAATTAAGCCTAAGAGGTACTTTAGCAATGCCTTTTACATAATCCAAAACAATGTTCAGATGCTGTCGGCGTTTAGGCATTCAGCTGTACTGTAGTAAAGTTTGAAGTTTAATGCATAGAGACGTTTGAACATTCAGTTCATTCTTTATCCTGTGACCAGTTTTGCTACTTAGCATTAACCTTTAATCGTGTTAAATTAAATATACATGCCATAATGAATAATGATGAGATTGCCAGAATTTTCATTCACAATATAATGCTTTGAAAATTTGTCTAAAGGTCTAGTTACCATTCACTTGATAATGTGTATGTTACTTTTATATGTCACTGAATTCCTTGCTGAATCGAGCGAGGGAAGCTATTTTTCATTCGAAGCAGACGTAGCGGGTCCTGGCCTTTTAAAAGGAACGGACTGGGAAAGTCGTCGGCAGAAATTTTAGGGATAGAGGGCACTATACTAGCTGAGCTCTTTAAAAATATAATTTGTGCTGGCAATTGTGCCAGAAAGTCTCCATGAGTGGACGTTAATAGAATTTTATACAAGTGCAGCGTTCTTCTCAGTCCGTCCGTGACCTCTGTTTCAAGTTCAAGTTGTAGTTCTATATGAAGTGGGGCCATGGGCATGCTGTTTATGTCCTTCACGCCATTTTCCCAGCGTGAGGCCGTGGGCGGAGGAGTGAAAGGGTGGGGGGTGGGAAGGTACCCTGGAAAGATGCTGAAATTAAAAAGAAAAAAAAACTGCACCTGGAATGTTCTGAGGAATTCAGTCTTTAGTGTTATTACTACTCCTACTTACAAGGAACCGTCTCCCCGAAATAGCTTTTGAAATCTAATTAAATATAAATATTTTAATGCTGATTAAAATAATAATGAAAAGCCACAAGCGAGAAAGGGATATACTCATAAAGTGTATATACACAGAGAATAAACGCCCGACAGCCAAGGGTTTCACATGATGGACAGTGTTGGTGTTAAACCCCACGGGCAGGTCTGGTGCCGCTGGGCTGGATGTATCCCAGTGCCTGCCTTTTATAAACTCTACAAAGACGTTGGCATCTCAAAGAGTTCCTGGCTCCTGGTGGACTCGCCAACAGAGGCACAGTGGATCAAGCCCTCGTTTCCAGGAACCAGGGGTGGTCTGAAAAATTAATGACTCCGGTATCTGAAAATTAAGTGAGCTCTTGAATATATACCCTTGTTGATCCACTGGCTTGGTGTTTAGCATTCCTCAACCAGAGACTAAATCTTTACAGCCATCTCCCCAGTGATGCTGGCCTCCATGCCAGGAATATCTTCCGTAATCTTTTCTAAGCCCAGTGGACTTGGGTATTCTTCTCCTCTGACAAAGCCTGAGAATTCCAGAGGAAGTGCTCCCCTGGTGCCCGGCAGGTGGATTATAAGTGCCTCATAGGCAGCAGAAGAAAAAATACAGATGCAGTTGACGCCAGGGAAACATTTAATGTCTCTCCATTTTGTGCTGAATTAATGGTAATTGATGGCAAAGGCCAACAGTTAGCACTGTAAATCCATGTCTGCAATCTCTAATTTTAGGTTAAAATTCAATTTTTTGTAAGTAAATCTGATGGCAGATTGTACATTGAATTAACCACCAGACCTCATCTTACTGGCCCGGATGCCCTCTCCTGCCCTTTCGACTATAATCAGGAGGGCGGTGCCCTCCTGACTGGCTGGCTCGCTGGCCTAGGATGGGTCACAGCAGGCTAGTCACCAGCTGTGCCTCTGGGGAAGGGCAGAAACCTAGGGTCCTCCAGTCTTCAGATCACCAACTGCTGAGCCCTGGCTCTAAAGGAGGCTCCCGATGGCAGGGGATCATGTCCTAAGTAGAGTGGCTTCTCAGAAAGCCCATGTTTGTTTCCTCCGCTCCTTCAGGGACCTTCCCTGTTGGAAGAATGGTCACTTGGAATTAACAGACTTGGGTTCACGCGCTCTCTGCCCACTCACTGCCCTTGGGCAAGGCGCTCGGCTTCCCTGAGCTTCAGTCCCACCTCTGTGAAAGGAACGTGATCGCATCTCACACCCCCTCCCAGGGTTGTTGTGGGGCTCAAATGAGAAAATGTCTGAAAAAGTGTCTTAGGACTGCCTGACGCTCTCCGGGTGTCAGGGGTTCTTTCCGACAGCATAGAATTGTTGAAAACAGATTAAAGCTCGTGAGCGCCTCCTGCACACCCTCCCAGTGGGGCGCTAGGGTCATGGTTGATTTTCCCAGGTCTTCTCGCCTTGCTCCCGCCCCCACCCCCTGTATCTCTCTTTCTATCAAATCTAAGGTGTCACAGCACGCCAGAGCAGTGGACAAACCCAGGGAACCACAGCCATTCCCACCCCACTTTCATGTGTTCAGGATCCTGGAGTGGGTCTCTGTGCCATGTCCTCACTGTCATCTGTGTACACATCCTTTGTAGGCCACAGAGAAGGCCCCAGCCAAACATGGGGCTCCCGGGGGCTCTTGCAGGAGGCGGTGAGGCCATAGGGGCCCCAGCTTCTGGCAAGTGGTGGCAGCCCCGGGGGACCTGCTGGAGACGGACCTCCCGGGCGCCCAGGAGACCTGCCCCAGCTCTCCGTGTGACCCTGAGGGTGGCTCGTCTGTGTCCACAGTGGGGTGACTTGTGCTTTCCTCTCTTGCAGATCCCGTGCCAGCTCTGGAGCTGGGGCAGCAGCTCCAGGTCAAAGTGCAGCGGCTGCACGACATTGAAACAGAGAACCAGAAACTTAGGGAAACTCTTGAAGAATACAACAAGGAATTTGCCGAAGTGAAGAATCAAGGTTGGTGGAAGACGTGCTCGGCGCTTTTCTCTTTTCCTTTTTGTCTCCTTTCTTTTCTTTTTTTTTAATTGCCTTCGCCACACTGTTGGGACTAGCTCTAATTGTCGTATACGTCATAAAGTCGGGGTGGGGCAAGACTCGGAGCCTTTAAAGAGAGATAATAATAATGCTTCGCTGTTTAGAAGTAAAGCTTTCCTCTGCACATGTAACTACATAGGATTTTATTGCCCTCCGACGGGACGGGTCAGGATGCTTTTAAAATTCTTCCTGGATCAGCATGTGATAAGATCTACCTTTTAAAGGACGGATGCGTTGCCTGCGGGTGACACCTGTCAGGGCGCCAGCTTATGATCAAAGGGCCACGTTCAGTCAGTCATTTAATAATTGCTGCCGATACATTAAGGCTGGAGACGCATCCTTCGAGTCTGCATGCTTGAGCACCACTGTTTCCTTGTCAGCGTCACCTACTCATTATGGAAAACAGCCCCTTGGTGCAGCGGCCCAGCCGCCAGCCCAGCAGAGAGGGCAGAGGCTGCCTGGCTTTTCCTGTCGGGGAGGAACAAAGAAACCTCTGCTACACCGAACATCCAGATGTGTTCAGAGTCTGGGAGCCTGTGGCTTCCTCGTCTTGAGGAGAAATCATAACCCCATCTGACCACAGCTGTTGGTTTTCCAGCCAAATCCAGGGAGAAATTCACCCATTTGTTTTTGTTTAGGGGTGTCGGTGAGGAAGGAGCTAGAAAGGAAAGGCAGGCTGTTTGGGTGACTCCCTCTGGGTGGCTTCCCGTTTCATATGCTCCCGGGCCTGGATAAAGAGTTCACTGGTGACGATTGTGAAGAGTGTTCTCAGGCCTTGAGACCATTGGGGACAGGCTTGCAGTCAAGGCTTGTCCGGGGGAAGGGTCCAGGAAGAGGCTGATGGGAAGCTGGAAGGTTCAGGCCTGAGTGGTCCTGAGGGCCTTCCTCAGGGGAATGGGCTGGGGAGACAGCTGAGACCCCACCTCGATCTGGCGCCACAGGGAACGGCGAGCCTTTGAGACTTGGAGGCGCTGCTCTGTCCTTGCTTGGAAGTGAGGTGTCGGACTTCCCATGCTGGGGTCCGGGTGAGAGATGGGTGGCCTCCCCCAGCAAGAGTTATTTTTTGTCAGAATGGGCCACGTGCTCCGGTGAAAGATAACCCGTCAGTCTGTGCATTTACGGACCACACGGACGTTGTCGCTGCACCTACCCCAAGGACTGTCCTTTGGATTTTCCTTCCAGTGACCTCTGGCATCTATTTTGACAGATCCACTCTGTGTCTCCTTTAGTTTGCTTTTGTTTTGTGGGAGGACAGTGCAGGTGGCCCAAGGTCTCCATGTGGCCACCTCCCCCACCTTGCCTCGTCAGCCCCCAGGGCTAGGTGCCCTACTGCCGGGTTGCACAGGGCCTGACAAGGAGCCACAAGCAAATGTGGGATGTCCTCCTCCCCAAAGGCCTCATCCAATGGGTGTTTTTAAATGAAATATATGATCCAAGACTTAAGAACAAAGGCACCTGGGGCAGACTGACCTGGTCGGAGCCCCTTCGTTGCCACAACTTAGCTGTGCGACCTTGAGCGAGTGATGTCACTGTGTGACAAACCTCCCTTTCTTGGTGGGGGGGACTCCCATCCTACCCACGCGGGATTGCTGTAGGATTCAGTGAGAGCGTGTGGGGGAAGCACTTACAGCTGTTCCAGACACTCAGTAATATCAGCTGCTCTCATTGAACACTATTGTTTTTTCCAGAAATTTCCTCCGCTTCTCTTTACTTATTGATATCTTTACAGATTTTCCCAGCCTCCAGAAAAATGTCAATTTCCTCTCCTTTCTCCCCAGTATAAGATGGTCATTGTTTGGAAGGGTTGGGGCGCACGTCACTTGTCCCATCATCACAGCCTTACTGTAGGTTGATGAAAAGTTACGCAGGAAAGGAATTTCTCTACCGTGTGCCATAAGTCTCCCCCCACCCCATTTAAAGATGAGTAAATTGGGGCGCTGGGCACAGCAAATGAGAGCAGAGCCCCGCGGTGTCCTTTCTGCCCTGCTGTTCCTCCTCCTCACCTGCCCTCACATGAGGATGCTGCTGGGCCACAGCTGCTGGACAGAGAAGGGCCGGAGGCTCCCGAACCAGTCAGCCACTGGTGTTGGCTTGGCCGGTCAGTGACCAGCCCACCCAGGGTGGGGGTGGCAAAGAGACCCCATCAGACAGAGTGCAAGCTCCCAGCTAGTGCCCCAACTTCCCTGGAAGGAGCATAGATGTGTCACGCTGAGAAACCCCATTGGAATGAGCACTGGGGCCCAGGAGCTCAACAGACATTTCCAACTGTTGTTAAAGGCGAAAATGCTGTACGTTTGCACGGTCACATAGACCACTGACTTAAAGGAATATACGAGTGTTTTCAGAGGTGAGCTGTCTCGGTGTCCATCTTGGAAGTGTTCCACCCTGGCCCAGCTTTGGCCTGGTCAGTATGGCTTGAGAGTAATGTGTATCACTAACCATTACGTTCATGGAGCGTTTCGTTCAGGTTCAAAACAACCAGCCTAAAAGGCAGAAAGCCCCCCGTTCTTCTTTCAGATGCCCTGACGGTGTCATTGGTTTTAATCCCCTATCTCCCTCCAGGGAGAACCCTCTGGGCTCCACTTAATGCAAAGGGCTAATTTCTCCTCTTAACGAAAGAGCCTTTGGCTCTTCCACGTTCAGCTGTGTGGGCGCTGAATGCCCAAGTGATGTTCTCCTGTCCTGCCCAGCGTGTCCGTGCAGCCCAGGGAGCCAAAGCAGACATGAGTTTCAACCTGAGGGAACAAGGGCCACCAGTCCAAGCTCTTACTTCGGCAAAGACATTCTCCCGTGAGCCTGGAGCCCCGTTGTCACAGGTCCCGTCTGGGCCTCACCCTGGCCAGCCTCGCCTCGGCTCTGTCATTCGTTCATGCCCTGGCCATTTCCCGAGCGCCACCTGTGCCAGGTGCTGGACCTGCAGAGAGCCACAGCCTTGCCTTCTGAGAGGTGGATTTGTGCTCAGCAGGTGCAGTTCCCCAAGGGCTCCCCTGTCCTGAGAGCCAGGACCGCCCAGCGTGCAGAGTGGCGTGGAGGCGTCTATGGGAGGGAGCACGTGGAGTGGTCCTGCCCTAGAGCCACCAGCGGGTTGGAGTTAGGACCTGCCCCGTTCGTTTCATCTGCTTTGGTGTCCGCATTTGGGGTAATTGGAGTGACAGCTGTAAACGTACACTCGGCAGTGGGGGCGCCTAGGCTCTCCAGGGACAGCTCTGCCCCTCAAGGGGCCCTGTGTCCTGAGCTCTGGGCGCTGCAGGCTCCTTTGTCGCACAGCACTGCTGCCCTGCCCCTGGTGCTCACCCTCCCTCAGGTACGGCTTCCCCAGGCCCTGCATCCTCTGCTCTGCATGCTCAGCCCCGGTCCGCCCAACTCTGGCCAGGTGGGGGGTGCTCTTGGCACCCAAGCTTCGGGCAGGGCCCTTCCACCGAGGATGTGGCACTGTATCCACTTGGCGCACCGCCTGTTTCACCTCTCTCAAAACGGCAGAGCTGCGGCCGTGGCCAGGGAGGCCTGTGACTGCACCTGACTTTGCCCAAGACCACTTCTTCCAGAAGGTGCACACGACTATGAGCTGTGTTCTTCGTAAGAAAGTACTTAAACCCATACTAAAACTTTATCAATCTTCCCTCAGTCGAGGACTAATTTAAGACTCATCAATAAGGTGATATTATATTTTACTGTTGATCCCCCCCCCCTTTTATTTTAAGTTGTATTAGAGAAACCATAGCTCTTCTTCCCAGCAAAAATCCATGGATCCTCCTCAGCCTCAACGTTTAAAGTTCAATTTAACATTTAGGGAGAAAAAAGGTCTCCGAAGGGACTCGTAGCCATTGATTTTGTGTCAGAGTTGAAGAGCGAAAGTTTAAAACACACTGGTCCGCCCAGGTTACGAAGGCCTTGTAAAGAGCCATGTAGAATCGTGCTTCTCTCACTGTAGTTGTTTTTCTTTCTGCAGAGGTTACGATAAAAGCACTTAAAGAGAAAATCCGAGAATATGAACAGACTCTGAAGAACCAAGCTGAGACCATAGCTCTTGAGAAGGAACAAAAGTTACAAAATGATTTTGCAGAAAAGGAGAGGTGAGTGTGTGTTCAGGTCCACTTGAACTGACGTAACGTTTTACCTCTAAAGCTTCACCTTACAAGACAGTTTTAAAAATCTATCTGTGAAATAAGCCCAGGTTGTAAACCAAAATCCTTGGGGTTCCAGGTAAAATTTTGTTTGAGAAACAAAAGTGGCCCAGGGTTTGCAGGTTCGGATTCCAGGCACAGACATACACACCGCTCATCAAGCCATGCTGTGGTGGCATCCCACATACAAAATAGAGGAAGATTGGCAACAGATGTTAGCTCAGGGCCAGTCTTCCTCACCAAAAAGCCCCAAATCAAAGGTGTCCCTTATTCTGTAATTTCTGAGTCTCCCTTGAGTGACATTGTACCAGTCTTTCCTCATTGGGGGATGGTTTCTGGGGGTCAGTGGGCCATGCGAGTCCAGGGGTTGAGCATGTATGGCTGGCACATGGCAGTTGTACCTGAGCTGAGCAGAGAGATGGAAAGACCATCCCCCACTGCAGGTCCTCTCTTAAAATAATTTTGCTATTTAACATCACACACATACACATAATATCTTGGGATTCGTAAAAATTTTTTGCCTCTTCTCATCTTTTCCTTACGTCACACTGCTTCATATGTCAAGGAGTGGATATCAGTAAAATATCCTACTGCGCCATCCAGCTGCTGGGAGTTTTAGATTTCTGGTGGCCTGCTTCACCCAAAACTTTTGCACAAACAGTGAGTTGGTTTTTCACTGGTGACGATTTAATGAAAGCACTGTCAGGACTGTTGAACTTACCAATTCAAAGGGCATGCCAGGTTTTTTTAGACCTCTGGTGAAATTAAGATTTTAAAGTTTCGCCCTATCATGGAGAAATGTGTACGTCCATTAACAAGAGGCATCAAAGGTATGCTGACAGGTAGGAGGCCAGCCTGACGGTGGCATGGGCTGTTGTCATGCTGTTTCCCATTGACTTCGCATGCAGCTCCTTGGACTTCTAGAAGTGGGCTCCTTGAAGCTCTTGGAGCACCAAGGCCTCTCTGGAGCACTGTTAAGCTGGCTCCATTTAGAAAAAAATGGCCGCTCCACTCACTGAGTGCCCATGGCAGACCTGCAGAGTAGACGATCTTATTTTACAAACAGGGAGACCTGGCCTCAGATTAGGGACCTGCCCACACTCTCCCAGCTGGTCAGCCAGAGGTGGGGCTGGGGCCTGACCCACCACTGCGCCCCTGGTCTCCCTTGTGCTCAGACATGCTCAGAAGTCCTCACTGTGGGACCAGGGCCGAGCCCAGCGCTGAACAGAGACGCCACACCCACACTGCTGGGAGAGCGGCACCAGGTGCAGCCCCGGAAAGGGAGGGGGCCACACAGAGGGTCAGGGCTCTGAAAGGGGAGTGGCCTCTTGACCAGCAGATATGGACCTAGTGCTCAATACGCCTCCTAGGAAAGCACTTTACACCCAAAGAGATGTCTCACCACGTTATTGATAATGGCGGGGCGGGGTGCAAGCAATCAGAACGCCCTGCCAGTGAGAAATGGGTGAGTGAAAGATGGGCCGTCCCTACCTGGAACACTATGCAGCCATTCAAATAGTAGTTACATAGAATTTGCAATATCACCAGAAATGTATCCGGCATCACGTGAAGTGAAAAATGCATGCTGCAAAGTTATCTGCGTAGAGCAGGCTCATGGAGTACAGAAGTGTGGACATAAATTAATCAGTAATTCACTGTTATTAAGCTGCCTCTCCAAATTAGGCAAAAGGATTAATTATATTAAAAGTGTAACTGACTGACCGCTGGGGATGGAGCGTAAAGCTACATCTTTACCTCATTCTTTACACCAAAAAATTGAAATAGATTTAGGAGTTAAATATTAATAATTAAATCATGTACATACTGGAAGAAAACTTGGACAAATATTTTGTTTTTAATAATTTTGGAGGAGGGAATCTCTCTAAGCATAAAAGAAAAGTTATATTTAAAAAAAAGCTATGTAACTATGACTACCTAAAATTTAAAAGAGCTTTTTAAAAACAAATAACAATAAACAGCATTTTAAAAACATCAAAAAACTGGAAAGAAATATTTTCACCACTTAAGAAAAAGGGCTAATTTTCTTTATATACAAAGAGCTCTTAAAAATTAATGAGAAAAAATCAGTGCTGCAAAAAACGGGCAAAGGAGATAAGCAGAGAGTTCATACAAAGAGAAATGCTCAGCTTTACTCAGCAGCGAAATGAAGTTTAATTTTATCCAGTGTTGGCACGGGAAACGACTCTCACATATTGTTGGCAGGAGTTAAATTGGTGAGGTTTTTTGTTGGGAAGTTTCTCGATGTCTATTGAAAGAATTGCATATACCCTTTGACCATCATAATTGCTCTGTTACGGTTTTATCCAACAGATTCACTCTCAAAGTAGGCAACAATATCTATATAATGATCATTGCAGACTTGTTTAGTAGAAGGTAACAGTAAACAATCTAAATGTCTGTGGAGGCTTGGGTAAGTTAATTATGTAGTAAGAGTGAAGAACTCTGTATGCTGGAGTAGAACCTTTCCAAATTATGGAGGTAAGTGAAAAAGCAAGCTGCAGAGCACCGTGTGTGCTGGGATCCCTTTTGTAGTAAAAGAAAGGTGGGGAGAGTGCATGTTACACCACAGTGTATTACATATGAGTGTGTATTACATATTATACTACAATATGTTAAATGAGTGTATATCACACTACAGTATATTGCATATAAGTGTATATTACATTACAGTATATTAAATATGAGTGTGTTTTACACTACAGTATATTCCATATGAGTGTATCACACGAGTGAATATTATACCATGGTATATTACATTGAGTGTGTATTGCATGAATGTATATTACATTACAGTATGTTATGTATGAATGTATATTACAAATGACTATATATTACACTATGTTTGTTGCATATGAGTATATATTACACTATAGTATATTCCATGTTGCATTGTGTTTCTATACATATAGAAAATTGTTAGAAGGCTACAAAAGAACTCTGTCTGAGGAGGAAATACAGCCAAGGAAGGAAAAGGACATTTTACCTTCCACACTCTTGTAATATTTGTGTGTGTGTGTGTTTTTTAACTCAGAGCATATATTAGTGTTATAATTGAAATACGTGAAAATGTGAGCAGTCCTTTTCCGTAGGTGATGGAAATTTGGGTGATTTTTTTTAACTGTAATTTCTGCTTTTCTGTACTCCCAGGTTTATTATTATGAGAGCATGTGTTATATTCATATGATGTAAAAATAATAAACTTATTTTTAGAGATTTTCTGCAGATTAGGAGGAAGGAATGCTATTTATTGACCAGGGAATTCACTTGGAGATCATGGGAAATAGAAATATGTGGAATGTAGTTTAAAACATTCCTAATTTCCCCATTAGGTATTGGAGTTGCATTTGCATTCCATTACAACAGAAATGGAACAGCTGTCACATCTATTTAGTAGCTCCTTTCTTCCAACAAATTCCTTCAATTGTGTCAGCAGAATGTAAATGTATCATTCTTCTTGGGCTAACTTCAGAAAACAATGAGTGCATGATGATGGTTGGGTTTTTTTGGGTTTTTTAAAAAATATCTGGCATTTCAAGAACAAGTTACATTTATGATAACCTTCTACATCAATTACCACCTGTCAAGTCCCACAGGATGCAACTTCATGTTATAACACGTGGGTACCAAGTTGGGTGTCAAGATCAGAAAGTGGACCCCCCAGTGCTCTTGGCGTGACGAGTGACACCCGATCGTACGCCTGTCACTGGCTGTGTGTATTACAGTGAAGATGCTCCAGCACACACACGATGTGTAAGTTGGGAAACAAGATGACCAATTTGGCTTTATTCTCTTCCTTTTCAGAAAGCTGCAAGAGACCCAGATGTCTACCACCTCAAAGCTGGAGGAGGCGGAACATAAGGTTCAGACTCTGCAAACAGGTGTGTTCGTCTTCCTCCTAGTCCAGGTGACGCAGGGAAGACTGGCATGTGGGAAGTTTGCTGGACCTCCTGGTCCCTCCACGTCCCCTCTGACACCTGTTGAGCCTGGAGGAGTGAAGGGAGCCAGAGTGCCTCGGAGAGCACCACCCCAACCTTGACTGAATTAGTCACCCACATTGAGCTGTTAACGTTGAGGTGGGAGGATCTGAATTCCATTTTCATCCCTTCCACAAGCCATCCTGTCTTCCTGCTCTTGTTCCAACAAACACATCTAAATCACCAAACTGTCAAGGACTGACAGTTCATTTGGAACAATAATAGGGAAAAAAACCTTATTTCTACCCTAAGTGAAGTTAAGGAGAACAGTAATAGCAGACCTTTAAGATCAAAAAAATGCCAAAAAAGGTTATACCGAAGTTTTTATCATTTCTTTAAACTTCTTTTTTCTTCCTTTTCTTTTTCTTTTTGTTCTGAAAGGGAAACCACACTATATATTTAATTTAAATGTGGAAAAATAACTTAGAAGACATCATAGTCCACGTTAAAACACAGATAACAGAGTGGGAGAAAATAATCACAACAAATTGAAAAAACAAGTGAATAATGTCCAAAAAATGTAAAGCCCTCCCATAAATCAATAAAAATAGAGAAACATCCCATAGAGCAGCGGGCTAAGAGTGCGAACAGGCAGGTTGCAAAAGAAAGAAATGCACGTGGCCCGTATACATATGAAGAAATGTTAACCGTTTCTAACAGTCAGGGAGATGCTAATTAAATCAGTGAAAGATTGTTTTGCCTGTCAGACTGTCAGAAATTCTTAAATTGATAATATCCAGTGTTGATGAGAATATAGGAAAATCGTCACGCTCGTACTATTGATGGCAATGTAAATTGCCTCTTGGGAGGCCAACCAGATGGTATTTCTCTGAAGCTGGAGTGTCTCGGCTCCTTACCCGGCACCCCTGCTTCTAGGTGTCCTCAAGTGCCCGGCACGTGGCAGGCTCTGTAGAAAAGCTCATTGTTGCTGTGACTGCCCGTGTCCTGACGTGGAGACGTTTCCATGCCATTCTACCAAGGGGAAGGAGCGAGTCCCAGGGAGTATTTGGATCATCCTCTTTATCGGGGAGGTGAAAAAAATATATACGTATATGCAGTTACACATGGAAATATTTTTAAAGTAATAAAATATATTTAAAAGTGTGAAATCTACACGCTCAACTCTTACCAATGGTCATCTCGGAGGAGGTGCTGGGCATCAGAGGCACAGAAGTGACGGGATTTTCTCCTCCTTCTGTGTACTCTGTTGTCTTTGACTCCTTCAAAGTGGGAATATATTACTTGTGTGCTTTTTCTTTTTTAATTTAATTTGAACAATTAGTATCTTATATTATGATTTTATGTCCTGTGCCTTTCAGCCCTGGAAAAAACTCGAACAGAATTATTTGACCTGAAAACCAAATATGATGAAGAAATTACTGCCAAGTAAGTCTCTGCCTGGCTGCCTCCGTCTGCATGGTTAGGTCAGAGGTCCCTGATTGGCTGATCCTTGGTTGGGTCAGAGGTCCCTGATTGGCTGATCCTTAGAAGGTTTCCCTGCCCCACCCTCCTGTCTGTTGGCTTTGCAAAGCGGTACCAGGATTAGAAGGTGCTTGGCCTCCGGGCTGCTGTGAGGAATATAGTATTCCTGTGAGTCGCTCGTGTCTATTTAATACGCAAGATGTGACAGCAAGCTCTGGTGCTCGCAGAACAATCCTTCCACCTGAAACTTTTTTCCATAATTATTACGAGGCCTGTTCAGCTCGGTGCTTTTTACTAAAAAAGTTGGGAAAGACTTAGCTTACAGAAGACGTGATACATGGGATGTTTAGTGGAGCTTGGTCTGTGTAGATTGTGTCACCTTTTACCTGTGCCCGAGTCCTTCACTCCCATACAGGTGTATTTGTTCACACCTTACAACGTGGGGCATCCCCGCGCAGACACACACGCAAAGGGAGCATGCGTATTTGGGCAGCTCTGTCACACAGGGCTCTAGTCAGAAGGAAATCCATGATCCGCTGCAAGTCCACTTGCTGCCGGTCCAGCCTCCATGCAGAACCCCAGAAAGGAGCAAGTAATGTTGACCGAATTCAAGAAGGATGAAGGTGCAGCAGAGAGCGTTGCTAGCACAGCCGCCTCTAGTGAGGTCCAGGCAGGCAGTGCCAGGCTCGAGTTTGAACCATCTTTTCCTGTTCTGGGAGGCTCCTCCCATCTCCCACAGAAACACGTGTCCCCCACACTCCCTTCCCCATGTCCTGTCCCCCGCCACCACCTCCCCGCTGGGCCTGGCTGTGTCTCAGGCTGCCGTAGGCCAGGGAGAAAGGTCTCCTGCTGTGGTCACACAGGGCCTCAGGGGGCGCTGGTGAGTTGGGGTGCCTCTGAATATGCTACCCTCCTCCCAGGCTTCTGCTCCGTGTGGGGTGCTGGTACTTGGCTCCCCTCTATCCTGTCCCTCGCCCTTGGCCGTTGAGGCTGCTGCTGGGCCAGCTGCTCTCAGGGCCCGTGGAGGGTGGGCTCCTGACCTTTGCTCTGGCTTGTTCAGTAGCTCGAGAGCTTGGGAGCCCAGCTGCCCGGGCCTGGTGGTCAGAACCAGTTTTGATCATGAACACAGAACTCCTGCACAGAGACTAAAATGTCCTTGTCAGTCTCAGCGACTACGGCTGACCTGTCGGCCGGTCTAATCCCCGTGGAAACTGCCAGATCATTTTACCCCGTTCTCAGCTGCTAAAACGTGACTTTAGGTGACACAGGGCAAGCTGGTTCTGAGGTGTGGTAACTGTTAAAATTTCACTTTGAAAATTGGAGGCTCTGGGATGAACTCCTCCAGCCCAGGGCGTCACCGTCGGCAGGATGGCGGATGTGCGTCCCCACCTGCCCCCGACCCCACAGCTGAGAGCACCTCACCCCCTAGATGTCAGGTCGGCGGAAACCACACCCACTGCTGTCACCTTGACACTCCTCACCGTCTGTGCCTCGGTTCCCTTTTCTGCCAGTCTGTTTTTCTATTATTTCTGCCTGGACTGTATTGTACTAAGTAGGTCATTTTTCTCAGTAAATTCAATTTTTAGAAATTATAATACAGTCAGCTGTTGGCATCCTTAGGTTCTGCATCTAAGGATTCAACCAACCCCAGGGTCGAAAGGTCTGCAATGGTTGCGTCTGTACTGAACTCGTACAGCCTTTTTTTCTTGTCATTATTCCCTAAACGATACACTATCTCAACTATTTACGTAGCATTTACATTGTGTTAGGTGTTATCAGTAATCCAGAGATGATTTAAAGTATTCAGGAGGATGTGTGTAGATTATATTCCAATCCTATGCCATTCGTGTCAGGGACTTCAGCATCAGTGGACTTCGGTACCTGTGGGGGTCTTCCGCGCATGCCAAGGGACGACTGTGTTTTAATCTGATACGTAGCTCTGTCCTCAGTTGGTAGCATTTCTTTTCTAAAATAGTTTGTATCTGTAGGCAAAACCCTAGTTCCTCAATCCGTTCACTCTTATCCACATCATTTACTTGTCAAAATTCATAGTGACCTTGGTTGTGATGTATTTGATTATTTCACTAGTTTGCGTTATTTTACTTTTATTAAGCTACACCTCTTTCTAAAAGACATAGATACATTTTGTGTATCTATAATCAGCCAAAGTTTGCTTTATTACATACTTAAAAAAATCTTTTGTGCAACCAGCCTGTAAACCCTTCTAAGCCAATGTTGTTTTTCAAATTGTGAGTCACAGTCGTGACATCAATTTACTGCGTGGCAACCAGCTAGTTGGGTAATAAAGTAGAATAAAAAGCGAAATAACAGAATAGAAAAAAGTTGTCATAACACGTAATAAAGTTAGGTATTGTCGTGTGACATTTTTTAATTATATTTATAAAATCATGATGTAAAATGTCATTCCTCCCATGAATCTCAACCAGAAGCCGTTTTGAAAGCCTCTGCTCCCAGAGTGTGCTGAAAGCTCAGCTTCCAGAAGCCAGGGCCCCCTGCCGTGCTGTCCTCCTGCACGCTGGTGAGGCGCTGTTAGCTGTGGACATCCACCTGCCTGGGGAGCAGATCCTCCTCATGACGTAAAGCACCTCCCGACACTGTTCAGAATTGGCAGCAAAGAGTGTTGCTTGTCACGTGATGGCTAAGTGCTGGTCCCTGGTTTCGATTCATAAATTTCTCATCGGGCTCCTCAAGGCCACAAGGCAAAATTGTCTCCATGTAATTGGTTTATTTAGGGGTTGAGAAAGAAGCACAACAGAGAACTAGGAAGAGCTTAACTTTTCCTCACTCACAGGTTTTCATCTTCTCTAGGTAGGGAATATGGCAGCCAGGGAAGTGACCGGGAGAGAGGACCAGAGAGGGAGGGACGTTCTATCCCCTGTCCCCACGCTCTCCTGGCCTTGCTGTTGGTCAGGCTGATGCTGGGAGTGATTCACTTCTGTCAGCCAGACTGCCACTTAACAGAGGACAGCTCGGCCGCCTGCTCCCAGGTGATCCACTCCTGGACAGGCTCAAAGGTGCCTTTGAGATGACGGGGCTCGTTTTCAGTCTTACGTATTTCTAATTACTGTTTATGGACACATCGACTCCTGGGCTTTGCCCGAGGACCCACCTCTGTCATTTTACAGGTGAGAACATTAGGTCTTGGGATGGTCACCTGAATCAGCAAGGTCACCCAGGGGAATACCAGACGCTGGTCCTCCTGAGGCTGGACCACTTCTAGAACCCTGACCCCACTGGCATCTGATGAGAAGTGGTGGTTATGGGTGTGGGCTCAGTGAGGAACATTTCTAGGCTGATACTTCCCATCATATCAGTGTGTTTTAAGGCCAAAAAGATTTTTTTTTCCAAAATCCAAGTTAATGAAAATCTATGTTACTTGCCCAGTTTCATCGAACTACAGGAAATGGAAAATAGAATCCAAAAGTATGGAGTCAGTTGTTCTATGGGGTAAAAGTACTCTGCCTCAGGACCGTGGCTGTTGTCACAAACTGCTGATGGGGCCATGGGCACTGTTGGGGTGTGTCCCCTCCTGTAATCATAGCAGGGAACTCTCTCATCTTCTTCAGCGATGAATGGGGAGGCAGGGTGTGGTGTACACATCTGCGCGTGGAGAGAAGGAGCCTGGCTTTGGTGACGGGCACGACTCCCAGATCACAGACCCGCTCGTTAATCCCGCAGATGTGCCTGGAGGCCGCCTTGTGCATAGGTCTGTGCTGGGCTCTGGAAATCCTGAGATAAAAGGTGCAGGGGTGGGGCTGGCCCGGTGGCGCAGCGGTTAAGTTTGCACATTCCACTTTGGTGGCCCGGGGTTCGCCGGCCCGGATCCCAGGTGTGGATATGGCACCGCTCAGCAAGCCATGCTGTGGCAGGCGTTCCACATAAAACAGAGGAAGATGGGCATGGATGTTCGCTGAGGGCCAGTCTTCCTCAGCAAAAAGAAGAGGATTGGCAGCAGATGTTAGCTCAGGGCTGATCTTCCTCAAAGGCAAAAAACAAAGGTGCAGGGGGAGAAAAGCCATTGCAGTCCAGTGTGTTCGCTGCTCTGAGCGAGGGGACGTTAGTGAGCACAGCACTGTGCCCTGGGTCTCCACGGAAGACAGCATGCTCCAGCTGGGACAATCAGAAGAGAGTTCCATGTCGAGACCCTTCGCCAAGGCGTGGGCCGGGAGGAGGGAAACCAGAGGGAATGGGGCGTCCGAGCCTAGCACTGGCCGGGCTTCACCACGCCTAGGTTGGGAGGGCCCTCCTTGAGAGGAGCTGTGGTCTTTGGGAAAGGAGAGGGATCCAGGGCTGCACCGGCAACCTCTAACCTTACCCTCCTCCCTCCCGCTGTCAGGACTCCCCATGGCCAAAGTCAGAGGGCAGCTTCTGGTGGAGGAGCAGGGGGAGACAGGGGACAGGGCACTGGAGGTGGGAATGGCAGATCTCGAGCACAGACCCCACGCAGCTGGAGCCAAAGGACGGAATTGTCAAGGAAGTCTCCTGAAGGTGGTGACATGTGATCTGAGGTTGAAATGAGTCAAGGTGAGGGGTCCCTGGAGGCTAAAGGAATGTAATTTGTGGACACACAGGGCAGGCCAGGCTGACCTCCTGGAGGACCAGCCAGAGGCTCTGAAAGCTGACCCCCAGGGGCAAGGTGGGCACGCCCAGGAGGGACTGCCCCGATGCTCACAGGGGCGTCGGGCACTTCCCCAATCAGAAATGGACTGACTGCTAACAAAAGGCAGCCTGGGGCCAGACACTTACTGTAAATGGTCCCCAGAGTAAGTAATCCACAAAAAATGTCGAGAATGGACTGAGATAATAATTGCTACTTTCTTTTAACTTTGGAGGCGATTGCTGCAGTCTTGGAGATCCCATCTGAAGCCTCCCCCTCCACATTCCTCTCCCCTTTTATTTTCCGGGAAAGGTTTGTCACTTTACCATCTGCTCCAGGCCCAACCTACGTGTATTTTATTAGACTTGACATTTTTTCGTTAATACATGTGAATATAAGCCTGCCGGGGCACATCTTTTCACAAATGGTCATAAAACCTTTCAAAACAATTTAGTTTCTCTCTTTGAAAGGAGGATTCTTAAATATTTGTTGACAGAAAATGTAGGAGGGGTGTGGCGAGGCCCAGTGGAGAAGGGCTGGCTTGGGAGTCGATCGCTGGGTGGGGTCCCCTGCTCACCCTCTGTGTGACCTTGGATACACTCATTGACCTCTAGCCTCACCTTTCCCACCTGTACAATGGGCATAATGGTAGCTGTCACTACAGCTGTTAGCCATGCTGTTGTCAAAAGATAGAAGCTCTTTCCAGCAAGCTCACAGTAGGCTCCGTGTGTGTTTCTGAAATTCCCAGGCCTCGGAGAAGATAAGCTCATCTCCCCATGAGATTTGAAGAGCATGTGTTGCCTTTGCCTCCCTGTTGCTGGGAGATGCCACTGCGATGACCAGCCCTCACCCCGATTTGGGAAAGCAGGCTGCAGGCCGAAGGCACCGGGGCTGTTCCGAGAGCCGCTTTCTTGCGTACAGGCATCGCCGCCCTGTGTCAGCTGGGCCGGCACGGGCTGACTGACGGCCGGCAGCAGTAAAGTTTTCCATGTGTAGGCTTGAAGCTAAATGTAATTAGCCTTTATGTGCAGAACAAGGACCCATTGATGAACACAGCTGGGCTCTGTTTTGTCCTGTCAGTGAGAGTGGGAGGTGAAAGTGTTCTTCTTCATGTTTATTAATGCGAGATTCCTTAGACAAATGGCAAGCACAGTTTAATATCTGTTGGAACACGGAGGGTTTTGCCAAAACAGTTGTTGTGTAAGAGGATTGCAGGCTTCGGATTATAACCATTCCTGGGTTAAATAAGTGAGTTATTTCTCTGCGTTTGGTTTTTTTTTTTTTTTTAGTTAAAAAAGTGCCTCTTCCTGAGCAGGTCTCCGGTGTGCAGATCCTCCCGCTTCTCTCTGCAGATGGAGAGCTAGCATCCTCAGTGGCTGTCGCTGGACAGTCTAGCAAAGCAGAGCGGCGTGGATTTTCATATTTGAACGGTTCCCCGGGTGGCCTTGCGAGTGGGCAGACTTTGGGCACACTAGCCGGCCCCGAGAGGCCGGGACAGCTCTCCCCGCCCCTCGGCTCTGCGCCTGTCCTCTGCCGCTGTTGGCTTGTTCTCGGCTTGAGGTTGCTGTTAGGTTGTGGCCGAAACTGCAGGAGGAGTGTTGCCCTCCCAGCCAAGATACCAGCGTTCTGGGCAAAAGTGCTGGAATTCCCATTTTTGCTCAAGTCCACGGCCACCTCTTTGCTCTGTCCCCCGGCATTCTGGTTGCAAAAGGAGCTTCGGTCGTCACACATACAGGCAGCTTATTACATTCCTCTTGACTTGTGGGCTGAGGCTTTGAGCCTCCGATGAAAGAAAATATTGAATTGCACTGAAATACTCCATTTTTTATAGCTAATGTTAGTCTTAGGAGAATTTGCACCTCCCAAACCTTTCCTGCCAGTAAAATTCATATTTCTTAAGGTTACTCATGCTGTATTCCTTGCCTGTATGCTTTTTAAAAAGCACTGCATTGTATGTGCACACACTTACATCGTACATTACAGAAGAGACATTTATGAGGAACTTCACTTGGGTTCATTTTAGAGTATTTTCTTTATATCGTGTATGTAACCAGTGTTTTATCACAGAATGCAATATGCTGTGAAAAAGCAGGAAACTCCCCAAGCGAGCTGGCTTAGGGCTTGACTGACATTGTTTAGGGGAGCCTGTCCCCACCTTGGTAGCTTGGGAACTCCAGGTCCCAGCAGCAGGGCAGAGAACCTAAGATACCCTGGCCACGGTGAGGAGACCGGCAGCTCCAGACCCGGCTCCCTGAGGAGGAAATGCAGACAGTGTGCGGGGGGGTGTGGCGGCAGGGACACCTTCCAGGCACACTGGCCTAGTTCGCAGTGGTTCCTTGCGTGGCATCTTGTTTACTTTTTCCAGCAATCACTGAGGAAGCTTTTATTGTGCTCTTTGCACAGACGAGGAAACAGTCCTAGGAACAGAGTCAGGCCCCAAATCCAGTCCTTTGGATTCAAAATCTGGCATCGCACGCCGTCGCTGCACCCGGCCTGTGAAGTCCCTTTCTGGTGCTGCCTTCTGCAGAGAGCTGAGCAGCCCGGGGGAGGGCAGACCAGGTGACAGGCTGCTGGAAGGGGTTCAGGTCTCCTTTCTCTCTCCCGCGAGCCCCCCTTTCTTTACCCCAGCAGATGCATTTCTCTGTGATTTATTTTTTCACAGTTTCACATGAAAGATGCAGGAAACTTGGCCAGGTCGAGCCCAGTAATCACAATAACCATATTAGACAAATTTTGCTTCCCCCAATTGAATGAACAGACCAGCTTCAGCCTCCTGAAATGGAGTCTCCCTGCTGTACTTTTAAGAATGTAAAATTTCCTATTTCCTGTCTTTTTGATGAGTCATCAGTTTCCAGTCTGGGTGCTGTAATTATCCTGGTTAGATTAATTTCCCTAAAAATAGAGAAGCAGCTACTTTGATGGTTCTGAGGGGATGGTCTTAAATAGAGAGCTTACTGTCCCTTGAACCTTAAAGAGGACTAAATCAGACTTGGAGGGAACAACCAACGACTTTTTTTTTTTTCCTACATCTTATCTCCAAAAGAGCCTAACTGTGCGTTTTGTAGAATTCCTGGGATTTTCCATCTCTGTCCAAGTGTCTTGCTTCCCACCTAGGAGTCGACGCCTGGGGGAGCCCCGAGGGCTTCCCTTGGCTTTTGCACCATGGCAGCTGTTGCGTTTCCTCTGAGCAGTAGTTGGTCTCTCGGGAGTCCTCTCCAGCCCAGGGGACTGAGCAGAAAGAAGCGGGCGCTGTGTGATTCAAACCCCGAAATTCCTCGACCATGGAGTCCATGGACTCCAAACGGTTCTAGAAATTACATGGCATCAGTGAGAGTCGGCAACCTTTCCTCCTCCTCCCTTCAGCTGGACTTCCTAAGGCCACGTTCCAATGGCAGGCGTCGGGTCCAGTGCTAGAACTAGGCGGTGGGGGGCCAGAGGGCGGCGTTCAGATGTGCTGTGCACACAGGCTCACGTGCCCTGTATACACCCGTGTACACAGAGCTGTCGGGTATGCATGTGTGTATAAACATATTTACGAACATAGAGATCGTAGTCCTCTTCCTCCAGCATCCTCGGAGGGGCGATTGGAGAGAAAAGCATTGTTCGTAGGCTGTCACCTGGGTTTGGCATGCTTTTATAAAAATTTCGCCTCTTTTTGAGGTCCCCGAAGTTTTTCTGATTCACTATAAAGGTAACTCTTGGGGAACTCACAGTTTGAAGCTAAAGGAAACGGATTGGGGATTGTTGTGAAGAGCCTAGTGCATGGAGCGATCTGTACGGTAGGCGTTCAGCGAGTGCCTGCCTGCCTCCCGGACGTGGGGGTCGGCAAGGGTGAGGGCGTGTTCCTGCAGACAGCACGTGCTGGCAAACACCGACTGACCCACCTGAGCAGAGGCCCCTACCCTGTCCACTGGCCCACGTGCTTGTTAGCGCAGTGCGGGACTTCCTCACCATGCGGGCCTTTTGACTTGATCAATCAGTGTGGCCTCCACTGTGGATCCAACAGGTGGATCCAGCCTCGGCAGTGTGCGACCTAGAGCTGCCTGGTGAGCTCCTTTGCTCTCTAGAAAGGAAACTGAGGAAGCTGTTGGCTTCTCGGCAGAAAGCAGGTGCCATCGGGACTTCTAAAGGTGACGGAGGTCCAGTCTGGAACGATCATGCCACCTTCTGCCACCAGTGAAATTCCTTCGAAAGCCGTGCATTCCTGACTCTCCCCGGGCATCCCCGGCTGCTGCAGAGAGGGCCGCGGCCACACAGGCCACTGTGATACAGCGCGTCTGTGCTTCTGAAGGGGCGGAGGAGGACGCCGTCCATGCACGCTGGCCAGTCGGGCCCTTCTGAAGGGAGGCAGGGAGGCTGGCAAAGTGAGAAACTGTCCTTCCAGTGGGTCACCCCCGAACCAATGAAGACTAATTCCTTTCACATAATGTTTATTATTTTTAATTACAAGTCATACATGTTTATTCTATAAAATTTAGAAAATTCTCAAAGGCTTTTAAAAGCCGTCGCTCATTATCCCACAACACAGACATAACTGTTATTAACATTTTGGCATATTTCCTTCTGGTCTTTTTTCCTACTGTGCTTTTTCCTTTATTTTTTATAAATGGCATCAGATATGCAGGTTTTTCTTACTTAATGTGTTATAAATATTTCTTTTGTGTCATTAACTGTTGTTCAGAAACGTGACACGGGCTGCAAGCCCTGCCACCGTATGGGGGCTCCCTGAGCTGGTCGCCCTCCGGCTTCCCTGCTGTTGGGAGCCTGAGTTCTCGTACTGCTGTCATTGCCTCACAGGTTTAGACAGGAAGCTTCCCACTTGCTCTTTCTGTGCGTTCATATTCTCCCTCATCAGACGAGAGAGTTTGGAGCCCCAGCATTCTCTGAGGGCCCCGCGGCACTGGCACAGGCGCCGTTTCCAGACTGCTGTTTTGTGACATTGGTAGACATCACAACCTCCTCTGGTCGGTGGACCGTGGAAGGTGCGCTAGGCCTGGAGTCAGCAGACTCCGGTTCCGGCGCCAGCTCTGTCACCAGGAGTGGCCTAGCCCAGTTCCCTCCCTTGGCAGCAGCAGTGTCCTTGTTCGGAAAACGAGAAAATTGGACTGGATGACAGACAGGACCGAAGAGCCTGACCGTTTTTTGGCCTCTTAAACCTCATCACCCAGTTGCTTCCCAAAAGCTGGGGTCTCCAGTCCTTTCTCCCAGCAGGGCCTGAGGGGAACGTGCTGTCCACGACTTGGGGGCACAGTGTGAGCAGGGGGAAGAGTCAGGTCTCAGGGTCACCACAGGGTCTGACTCCTGACTCCAAGTCGAGTAACCCTGGGCACTCAATCTCATTACTCAGGCCTTAGTTTCATGGTAAGTGAGATGGGGTAATGCCACGCAAAGTGCCTGGCACAGGATCTGCACACGTGCCCTCAATAAACAGGGCTGCCGTTACTGCTCTTGTCTTCAAGGTGCCTCGCATCACGCTGGCCCTGTTTGAAAATGTGGGTTTACTTCCCCTGGCGCAAGGTCCGTTCCAACCCTAACGACTCCCACCATTTTCCACGTTGAACTTGTGAACATCAGTGCGTTTGCAGCTCAGACCTGCTCTTTGTCAGTATTAGCATGCCCCCAGCGCCAGAGTGATATGTGCTGTGTCGCACCATCTTCCAGAGGGGCCCTGAGTCCTAACATCTTACCTCCTTACCATTTGGGTGTTGCTGCTACTGGGGACAGAAAGTCCTGAGTTCAAACCATTGCAGAGCTGTTAATGCCCCAAGGTCAGGAGGTTAATAACCACAGAGCGACTGTCTTCTGGAATCCAAATGCCACGAGTGTGCAGCCCTGTCTTACACAGCGAGAGTAAGCTGTTCAATGGGTGGTCCCCTCCAGCCGCACTTTGGGACAACTCTTCAAGTTCAGGACAGAGCTGACTGCATCTGGGTTGGAGAATTTGGGGCTCTCCGGGCTGGTGTAAAACAACTCAAGAGAGGTGCCAAACATCTGGGCACCGGCGAGGGGCGGGGGAGGGGCTCTTGTTCTGGGACATCGTAAAACGACTGTTTGGAACCAGCCTTAAGAATGAAAAGTTTCCTATAGGAAAGTGAGAGCGAGCTGGATAATTGAACTCATTGATTTCCTTCACGGCTTGTTTGGCCTTTCATTCTCTTACTGAGGTGCTGTTTGTTGAGGAATGTCTCCAATTGCCAGAAAGACAGTGGGGTGTCTCACATTTCCCCGCCAGCTCTCTTTTCAGCCAGAGCCGAGTTCTGAGGCGAGCCTGCCATATGAATTTTTAATGCAGAACTTTATAGCATCGTTCCTGCAGCCCGCTGCATCGTTCTCCTGAGCTTTCAGATTTAATGCTCTGATGCACGGAGCAGAGGCTGGGGCCTTCAGCCTCAGTGAGAATTAACCCCCAGGTGACCGCACCGCTGCCCTCTCATTGCCCAGAAGATAGACCTGCAGGAGTTGGAGAGAAAATTAAAATGGTGGCGTGTTTGCAATGTCATCAAAATAGCCTGAAGCACAAAAACAGAGTATATTCTTGAAATTTGATTGGATAGCATGTATTTTTACCTTTTCGTTTGCCTTTTTAAGCTTAACTATTTTCACTTTGATACATTTCTGTGCTCTTTCTACCTTTAAAAAAGCTGTACTATTTGTGGGATTTACAGAACATAAAGACTACTGGATCCTTCCATTTTCCATGGAAAGCCCAAATGTAATTAGAAATCCAGAATTTGTCATTGATGACAGAGAAAGGACCAGTTATGTGGAGTGGTTAATTCTGTGTGGGGGCATATGGTTGATTATTTTTTTTCTCCTGGTAGCTGTCTGTGTTTCTGAAGGTTTTGAAATTACGGGGGAAAATTTTTAGAAAAAGTTGTCTATAAAAATTGCTTGAGTTTAAGTAAGTTAGAGAAGAATGGAGTCTTTGATCAGTGGTGCCAGAATAATTGACTAACTACGTAGAAGATAACAGAGTCAGAGCTGAGCCCCATGCAAAATCAAGTCTAGATGGTTTAAATATTTAAATGTAAAAGACAAAAACATAACACTAGGAGAGATTTTAGATGGATATTTATATAATGTGGAGGTAGAAAAAGCCTTTCTAAGCATGATGCCAAAAGTAGAAATTACACAGGGAAATTCACAGCTTTCTGGTGATTGATTGATTGAAGGATAAACTGGCAAAAATATTTACATTGTATATGACAGAGAAAAGGTTCATATCTATATAAAGAGCCCTTACAAAGCAATAAGAAAAAGTTTAATACTCCAATGGATAAAGCTCTATATTTTCAACTCCTTGCTAGACAGTTCTATCATAGGAATCTCACACTCAAGCGAACTTGCTCCATCACATTTCTCTTTCCTGCACACAGCTTCCCTTCCATTTTCTCCCTCCCCCAGGCATACATGGTCCTCCTGTATTCCAGAGACAGAGAGTCCTTCTGGACTCTTACTACCCCTGCTATCTAATCCAGGTAAATTCCACCTCCTTGAGACAGTCTGCATTCCTCACTTTGTCTCTACTGCCACTACAATAATTTGGCTCTTTTCATCTCTTGGCCTCACTACTTCAGTATCTTCCCAACGGATCTCCCTCCTGCCAGTTTCTCCCTGGGCTGATCCATCCTCCAAGTATCTGCTAGAAGTATCTTTCTCAAACGTAAATCTGATCCTATTAAAATCTTTCTGTTAAAATCTTTTCTTGCTTCTGCTGAAAAATCACAGCACGGCGCTCCAGACTCTTGTGGTGCCGCCCCGCCTTCCTGGCCTCATTCCTACCGAATCCAGCTCCCCCATGGACCACGGGCCTTTCCCCGGCTCCCCACACTCTTATCACATCCCAGGACATACCTACTCACCTTTCTGCACAGACGGATCCCTGCCCCTCCATGCCCCGTTCTGCGCCCGTGCCCATGTGCGCGAGCCTCTGCATGCGTGTGAGAGGGCCTCTGGTCTCTCCCATCCCATGGAGGGAACTCAGGGGCCATGAATTTGGACCTGGAAACATGTACTTGATTTTTACTAACTTCTGACTGCGACGGAACGTTTCCTTCCATTGCAAATGAAGTCAACAAATGAGAGCAGTTCTGTGACTTTGTTGCAAATGGAAATCAGGTATTTTCCCATTGCACCACGGTTGTTACAGAGATCTCAAATACTGTTTATGATCATCACCACTCCGAAATCTGAGTAGTTCTTGGACCCGCCGCTAGATTCTTTATTAGTGCATCAATAAAGAACAGCTAGGGGCCAGCCCCATGGCCGTGTGGTTAAATTCGTGCATGCCACTTTGGCAGCCCAGGGTTCACAGGTTCAGATCCTGGGCATGGACCTACACACCGCTCATCAAGCCATGCTGTGGTGGCATCCCACATAGAAGAACTAGAATGACTTATGACTGGGATATACAACTATGTGCTGGGGCTTTGGGGAGGAAAAAAAAAGAGGAAGATTGGCAACAGATGTTAGCTCAGGGCCAATCTTCCTGACCAAAAAAAAGGAAAAAGAAGAATATTTATTCCTATGTCACACATTTGGGTTTCTGTAAAGTATTGTAATAACTGCTCTTCAGAATAATTGTTTCCCCAGTAAATTTGTGTATTTAAAACATTATTCTCAGAGGAGGTCCAGAATCCTCACCAGACTGTGAGAGGGGACTGTGGCACAGAAAGGGGTAAGCATCCACAGTATTGGCAGCATCTCAGGAACCGACTGGACCCTCCTCCCTTTGTGCCCTCGAACTTTGCCCAGTGCTCACCACGTTGCAAAGGCTTTTAATAATAGTCTGTTCGTGTGCTTTCACAGAAGCCACCTCTTGCGGGTCTGAAACAGTTGGGGTGGGGCTGGGGCGGGTCCTGTCCAGACCATGCATGCACTGAAGCCTCTGGTTGTGCCATGTGAGCCCTTCCTCCGGGGACAGAGGATGCCCGCCGGCCCCTGGAGCCCGGTATGGAGGTTGCAGGCGGGCAGAACTCGTTAAGTTGAGTGGCTGACGCCGTTGGCATGCGTGGGCAAGACCGGAAGTCAGCCACGACAAAGAACCAGCATCAGGAGGCCTGGGGCGGATTTTGACGATGAAGGCAGGCGAGTGTATTTCCAGTCTAGCTGAGGGACGTTTCTCCTGTTGCGCAGACGCAGGCCGTGCCTCCTGTGTCAGGGGTTGAACATTCGTTTATCCAGTAAGTATTTATTGAGTGCCTACTGTGTGCCAGGCTCTGCTGGGCCTTTGGGCTCAGTCTTCACACTTGCTCCTCACTCCCCGGGGGTCATGCACCACCATAACTGTAGAATCCATCTATATCCGACGCCCCCACATTCGTGTTTCCAGCCCAGGCCTGTCCCCTCGGCCTCCGGGCTTGGCAGCTGTCCTTCACAGGCATCTCGAGCTTCACTGGACTAGACGGAACTTCGGAGCTTTCCCATCGAGCCTGGCGAAGCAGCAGCCTGAGAGGTCCTCTCACGGTGTGAGCTTGTCCTGAGACCCTGTGATGGCCGCCCGTGTCAGGAATTGAAGGCGGAGCCCCTGCAGGGGCCGCCAGCTCTCGTGCAGTCCGCCGTCTCCTCCTGCCATCTCTGTCCTCTTTCCCCACTTTATCTTTCTCCTTAGGCCCCACCCTGGCTTTCCTGGCCTACTGATCTCTCTCCTCCCCAGCATCTCAGCTCAGAGTCCTGTTAGCGGGTTCACCGCTGTCTCCCAGCGCCCAGCACACGGCCTGCTGGGGGCTCCAGAATGTTCCTTGAATGAATGAAAACAAGGTCCCCGCCCTCCTGGAGGCAGTCCCTAAGCCACTAAGCAGACTGCTGTTTAATGAAAGTTGGGCTTGTGTCAAGTGCTGAAAACTGAAGCGGGTTAAGGGAAGGGGCAGCGAAGGGGAGAGTGGGGGCTTCGAGCGTGGGCAGGGCGGGCCCCTGGCTGAAAGTTAGTGTAACAGCCTGGAGCAGGGGCTCCGCTCGGGACGTTGCTGAAGGGGACCCGTGTGTGCTTGCTCTGCGATTCGTTGTTTCATACGGGCATTTGCTCAGAGCTTATTTTAAGTGAGAGGGAGCCTGGGGCGCGGCCCGCTGTGAGAAGGCTCGTGCTGAAATGTGGAACTCCCTGATGCGCTCGGGTCAGGAAGTGTAGGGCAGTTGCGCATGTCTTCTGGAAGGGCAAGGATGCATAGTGGGAGAGGGAAACGAAGCCCACGTGACTTCTGACACTGTTTAAAATGATCTGTTCTCCCAGCTCTCGCGCTGACTCGGGAAGCAGCACAGGTCAGTAAATTGCCCCTCGTCACCCATGTCAGTGACTCCTGAGCTTGAGTCGGATTCCTGAGAGCAGTGTGTAAAAATGCAGATCCCTGGGCCACGCCCCAGAGTATCTGAGAAGGACCCAAGACTCTGCCGCCCTCCACGTGCATGCGGCCTGGGGACCACCCTTTGGGGGGCTCCCGTCCAGTTATTCTCGGGTGATCGTTGATTTTTGGTTTAAGGAAAAGTTGTCCGAATAAGGACAAAGGACGGTGCTGTGACGGCTCTCCTGGAGCCACTTGTCTCTGTCCTAGTGCTCGGGCGCTCACCTCTGGGGCCCCCAGGTGTGTCAGACTTGGATGTCTGGTCATCCCATTTGCCACACCAGACTGGGAGCTCCCCAAGGGCCCAGCTCTGGGTTCTGAGGGTCCACGACTGTAGCACACAGCAAGACGTCAGTCAGCGTTTGCGTAGTCCATGAGTTAATGTGCCCGGTTGTGCAGACACCGCCCCACATCATCTCATGTCGTTGCCTTCAGGATGCTCACACAGCCACTCCCTCCCACCCCTCACTGAACAGCCCCGAGAGCAAGATTCTCAGAAGGTTAGCACGTCTCTAGAGCCAGTGAAGGTGAGGGCGCAGGTGGAAGTACGCGCTCAGGGCCGGGGTGATGGCTGCAGCTGGCCTGGCCCCGGGGCCTGCCCGCCCCCTCTGCCCATGGCAGGCAGCTCTGTGGGCTCTGCGGCACTGTCTCTGGCACTTCTCTGAACTTCTCCCAGGGGAGTCCCAACGCCAAGTGTAAAAGTACCAAATGAAGAGTGTCGTGATTCATAATTCTCAGTGCATACAGCCAGGTTGCTGGTTCAAGCCTGCAGAGTTCACTCGGTGGCCTGTGAGAGTCCCAGGGTTTGAGAGGCTCCAGAGTGGTGTGAGGGGCCAGTCGGGGCAGGGCTGGGCAGAGACCACTGAAGCCCTTCTGGTCTTCTAGAAGTCATCTTCGATTTGGGTGCTAAGTTATTTTATTACTCTCAAAAAATGAATGTGGAAGCTCTTTAGGTCCTGGTATGGAAAGATCTTCAACCTATGTAATTAAGTGAAAAAAGCAAGATTCAGAACCGTGTGTTCTGTGTGCTGCATTTGCTTGTAAGTGCAAAAAACGTCTCTGGAAGGAGGTCTGGGGCACAGGGAGAGAGGTGCTGTCACTGTATCGTCCTCTGAAGGTTGAAGGTCAGCTTACATTGGACCGCGTCAGTCCTTCTGCGGCCTCGCGTTGGGGAGTCTGCAGTGGCCTTGGTAGCCACCAGGACCTGCCTCCTCGAGGCCAGTACCCGTCACAGCCTCTGTGTTGTAGTTTCCGTCTCTCTGTCACTCAGAATCACCAGGATTAAACAAAAAAGCACTTCAAAGCATCTTCGTGAATGTGTGTATCTTTAAAGCAGTTTGTACTTCTGCACTGAAGTTTCAGTTAAATGCACCTCCAGACCCCGCAGAGCGGAGAAACGGTGTGCAGAGCCAAATCTGGGGGCTCCCTGGCTCTACCCTCCCTTGAAGAGCAGAGCCTTGAGCAAGTCCGTTAGCCTCTCCTGAGCCAGTTTCCTGTTCTGTATCGTGTCTGCCTGCACACGAGTTCCTGGGGGTGGACAGCCATCAAGTGCTCGGTGGTGCCAGGCCTCAGGCGGTGTTAGTCACCATCATCATTATTAACGTCTCTGACACCCTCCACTCTGGCTCCCGTTTGAAATCTAGCAGCTACCAAGAATGCCGAGTGCACCTCCGTTGGACCTGTCGCTGTTGTTTGCTATTAAATAATTAGCCAGAACCTCTGAGAGGTATTTTGTCTCTACAGTTCTGTCGTCAAGAGCACACAGTTAGCCGTGTTTCAGACGTACACAGCTGTGCGTGCATGTTGCTTTGTCCCTGGACGTGCTCAGGACAAGCCGCTTTGGATACTATACTTTGTTCTTTTGGCTTGACGTTATTTCATACAATTTTTACAACACCTACTTATCTGCTGAATTGTCATTTTGATGGCAAAATTTTATTTTCCTCTCTTGATGAATTAGAGTTTACGTAAGCATTCTGGATTTGCGAGCTTTCTGGTTATTTCTGTTTTTGTAATGAATTTTTGTTTAGAAAAATAATTCCCGGACTATTTTTCAGAAAGAGAGATCATGAGGGCAAAAGAGATGCTGTTTCAAGGCTCCTTGGCATGTTGCTTTGCAGAGGGATGGGCCCAGTACCATAGCAGCAATACGGGCTGGGTCCTCTCACCACCCCCACCCTGAATTCCGGATGTGTAGACCCAGCACGCCAGTCCCATCTGGGGAACAAACACTACTTGTCTCAGACCTTCTGTGCCAAATCCAGAAAATGATCTGTAGCGAACTCTGCTCTGCTCTCGGCCGTGCTGAGTGGAACTGCATAGATGTTTAAGTTGATGTTAGCGCAGAACTCAGCGTTTCCCCATCTGCTTCTTTCCTCTCTGTTTCCTTACATCCTGTGAACGTGGGTCCAGCGGGAGCTGCGCAGTAATCGTACGTGCATTCTGGATTTTAACCACTCATTCACGCTGCTCGTAACTTTTACCTATCAAGTGATTTTCGTTTGAGTTTTAGTGATTTCATTGTCCAGAAGCATTAGATATAGATGAGATAGAGTCCATCAGCCTTATCATTAATCATTTTTAGTATGGTTTCAATAATAGAAAATGGTCTTTTGAAACTTCCCAATCCATTTTCTTATTTTTTTTAGTGATTTATTATATCTTTAACCTGTCTGGGATTTATTAGAGCATATAGGTAAGATATGTGTCTGTTTACTATTCTTCATATTAATACCCAGTTTGCCCAATATTATTGATGATTCCTTCCTCCAATATTTAACATTTGACAAATCAGATGTCAATAATTAGATATGTCTCTGGATTTCTGTCTGGAATTTCATTCCATTGATCTAACTTTTCATTCTAGTAAATACCATACTGTTTTGATAGTATCTGTTTGTTTTCTATCTTGATATCTTGTACAGCCAGTTTGCTGCTGTTGGGTTTTTTGGTTTAAAAAAATACAACCCTTTGGTATTTTGGTCACCCGATTTTTCTACATGCATCTTGTCATTTTACCAAGTTTTATAAATCGACTTGTGAGATCCGTTTATGTTTCTTTATCTTCAGTGCCATTGCTAGTAAGAAATGCCATCGTGCACTTCCTCTGCCACCAGCATTTTATAATCCAGTTTTCCACAGATGGGATTTGTACCGTGTTATTTTAGTTCCCACTTGTTTAATATTTGTGTCCCTGTTGGAGATGAGGTAGATCTTTTATTTTGCTTTTTGGATATTTCTTACTGGTATATGGGAGTTTATTGTCTTTACAAAGAAAACATGGGGCGTTGCCGAATTCGTGAGTTCTCTCTGCTCGTTTGCTCAGGCGAATCCCTTGGGTTTGGTGACACGTGGCCGTCTCACCTACAGCAGAGAGTTTGTGCCCTTTCGTGACAGCCAGCACATCGGGTCCTCTCCGGTCGTTCCTGTTTGCCACAGGTGCCTCTCTCCCTCTTCTCGTGGAGCGTAGTGGAGGCTCCTGGTTCGGAGGGTCTGTCGTGTTCCTGCCACGCCCCCAGCGCCCTAGGGAGTCCCTCCATCTAAGGTCCCCGTGACCTGGTTTTCAGATTCCACGTGATTGCAGCCCCTAACTGTGTCACGTTCTCAGGTGGTGGTGTACATTTTCTAGTAGGACTCACTTCAGATATCACATTTCTTTCCATTTTTTCTTTTTTTAAGATTTTATTTTTCCCTTTCCTCCCCAAAGCCCCCCGGTACATAGTTGTATATCTTAGTTGCAGGTCCTTCTAGTTGTGGCACGTGGGACGCCGCCTCAGCGTGGCCTGATGAGCGATGCCATGTCTGCGCCCAGGCGCTGAAGCGGAGCGCACGAACTTAACCACTCAGCCACGGGGCCAGCCCCTCTTTCCATTTTTACATTGCATAGTTTGTAGATTTTCTTGCCTTATGATTTAAGACAAGTTCAAACTTGTGTTTTTATTATTTTCTGTGCCTTTCAATATGACTTATCTCTCTGTTTTCATTTTGCTACATATAGTATTGGCGAGTGTGGCTTAAAACCTTTTCTCTGTCTTTCAAAAAAAGCTGGTCAATCTTTGCCTTTTTACTTGGTTTCTACTACATTTCATTAGATTTGGGGTTTTCTTCAAATATGTATATTATTGTTGTAAGTGGATTTGGCCTGGTTACATTTACTGATATAACTCTTAACTTACATTTTTCTTTGTTGTTGATACTTTTTTTTTTCCTAGGTCACAGTATCTCTGTCATAACTTTCTGATCTATTTAAGGAAGATGGAACAAAAAGCTTAATTGGCTCTGAATGTCCTGAGTCTTGCAGTCCAGTCCTGCTGTCGGTCTCCTCTTGTTACTGAAATGCACTGTCAGATGCAGAACCCCTGAGCCCTTTGGAAATGGCTTTAAGAGAAGCCATATATTTCCTTTAAGTTCTCTTACCAGCCATGCTGTTGGTACATTATAAATCGAGCATAGCCACAAGTCAGACTTCACTACGTTACCCTGGCCACTTCCCTCTGCATGAGACTCAGTCTTTCCGAAGACTCTGAACCTGGGAATTCCTTCTGGTGAATTCTCTAAAGTTACTTGGATTTTCCAACAATTTCCTCATGCCTTCCCAAAGCAGCTTCTGTGCAGCAGGATTATCAGCTAATGATGGGAATCCTTTATTCCTTAGCATATGGGGAAGGTTTTTCACAAAGCTGAGGTTGGCCATGTAGATCCCAAGGAGTGACAGACGTAGACAAATCTGTCCTTATTATCATATTGTCTACCTTTTATTAAACCCAGAAATGTAGTACCTGGGGATCGAGGTGCTTCTGTAAGGGTTAAACATGGGGAACACGCTCCCCTGTCATTAGAAAAGTGGATCCAGTTTCCTGTCCAGAATTACAGCGCCGTTGTCCCTCGCTGATCACAAACGTAGCCGAGCTATAAACAGGCAGTGGTCTGCTCTGTGTATCTTCCTGATGGAGGGGCCTGGAGATTATATCAAATGAAGTTTTCCAACCGTGAACATAGGAGAGAGGGTTTGGCTTGTCCAATGAGAATCCTTCCAAAATGAATTCCACAATAAAACCAGGAAGGTTGTTTAACTTAGAATTTTCTTCGCACCCGCCTCCACAAAGCCTCTGAGGTGGCTTGAATACAAGACCCAGAGTCAAAGAGTGGAGCCTGGGAGTTCAGGGGTGGAGCTCCGTGGGGAGGGTACCCTTAAAGGCTTGGATTTGGACAAAAAACTGAAGTCCAGGAATCTGGTGTGACTAAGACATTCCACACGTAGGGCTCTTCACGAGCTCACTGCTAACTTCGGTGCCCCAATGTACCGTCTGCTTGACTGCGAGGGAAGACTTGATGTTGCAATTAACCTTTCTATTTTTTTCCCTATGTCTAAGTGTTGTGAACTTCCTTTGTGGTATTTTAGTGATTAGACAGGATGGAGGGTGTTCTTAAAGATTCACGGCCAAATCCGATGATGTCAGAATGAAGGGAAGGGCCGGTCTTCGTGGGGCCAGCAAGTCTGCCCCGTCTGAATTGTTTGCCTAACACCACCAAGTAGAAGAGGAACCGCTGAATTATTCATTTTCAAGTTGCCCTAAAAAAGGCACTTAAGCTGCCGAAGCGCAGACTTTCGGTGCCGGGGAGAAGAGGAAGGATGCTGAGTCCTCGGCATGGACATGCGTGGCTGCCTTCATCGCCTCCTCCAGTTTCACTTCCCAGCCCGGCGGGGAAACCGCCAGCTGACTTAAATGCAGGCAGGGTGAGCTGAGTGAGGGTTTAAAGTGTTGAGGAAAGACAGGTGGAGAGGACAGTTTGGGGGGAGCTTTAGGTGTCGGAGGAGCTGTGGAGTCAGAAGGCCCCAGATGTGGGTGCGGGCGGAGGAGAATAGCCCCAGCGGGGAGGCCCGGAAGTCCACTTGACCTTGGGCTTGGACAAGGAAGGGGAGGGAGCTGAGAGTAATGACTAGTATGCAATCAGAGATCTTTTGTTATGCTTAGTTTTAGCTTCACTGCCACCAAACCTTTTCTTAACAGTTCTTACCAAGTAGTACTTAGGGGAGAAAGGGGGTAATTAGAATCCCTTACATTTGGGAGTAAAAACAGGGTCATTACCCTAGGCAGGCTGCTCGAAGTGACCTTGAGCTCCTTTATCACTGCCCCGCCCTGGGCCTCAGTTTCCCCACCTGTGAAAGCCGAGCTCCTGTAAGTCTGTGGTTCCCATGGAGCATCCTCTGTGTGATGCTGGGGAGAGAAGCAGGGCTGCTGCCAGGAGTCAGCTGAATTCTGTCGAGCTGTCAGAGCGTGACCGGCACCTGTTGGCTGCAGGCATAGCATTCACAGGTTAAGCAAACAAGGAGAGGGAAGCGAAGTCCGGAAGACCGTCTGCAGAGAGCCGGTGCTCAGGTTGGGCAAGCGCTGCTCCAGCCGCCGGAGAGACGTGCCGACAAATCTGACACTAAGTATGTGAAGGAGACTTTCAGAAAAAATATTTATAGATGGCATAACAGCAGCCCTTCCAAACCTTTTTAAAAAATCTGAAAGTAAAGAAGCAGCACCCTGGGCGCACAGTCCCGCTAGTGTTCTCTCCCCAAGATCCCTGAACAGCCTGGCAAGCTCCCGGGGGACGGGGGACAGGGCGCTCAGTGAGAGGGCGGGGCTCAGTCTCCTCCATGGACGCAGCTCCCGAGAACCCCTCTCCTGTGGGATGGAGGGTAGGCCTCGGGTGTCCCCTCCAGAATCCATTTTCTTCCCATTCTCTGTCCTCAGCTAAGTCTTTCTTATATCAAAGAAAAATATTCAAATGTAACTTTTCAGTCACATTCTTCTTAAGAGATGCACTTCTGTACCTTTTTCCTCCCCTTTGACGGGTGGGTAAGTTGACATTCTGAGAGGTTAATTGTCTTGAGTAAAGTTTGCAAAGTCCTGCGCTTCCAGCACGAGATGCCCCCCTCTGATCTGTGTTCCCTCCCAGGAGGGGTCCCTGCAGCCTCCTCCCAGGCCCGCGCCTGCTGTCGCCTCACTTCTCTGCAAACCGAGCAGTCGAGGTGAACATCCGCACAGACTTTAGAGTTGACGAGTGGGGATGGAGGCATACAAAGCACGGTGATGATACTTGCTTTTTTGTCACCTTCTCCTTTTTTCTGTTTACTTTTTACCGTGTTAAATTTCCAACACGCACCAGAGGACAGAACCCCCAGGTGCCTGTGGTGCAGTTCCAGCCACCCCATTCATGGCCCGTCTTGTCTCACCTGTCCCCACCCCCACCCACATTTCATCTTGAAGCTACAGTATTTCCCCCTTATCCGTGAAACTTTCCATAGTTTCACTCACCCATGGTCACCTCCAGTCCAAAAATATTAAATTAACAATTCATAATAAATAAACAATTCGTAAGTTTTAAATTGCATGCTGTTCTGAGTAGTGTGATGAAATCTCACGCTGTCCTGCTCCATCCCGCCCAGGACATGAATCATCCCTTTGTCGGGGATCCACACTGTAGACGCGCCCCACGCCCCACCCGATAGTCTCTTAGGAGCCATCTCAGGTATCAGATCCACTGTCCTGAGATCTTGGTGCTTGTGTTCAAGTGACCTGATTTTACTTAATAATGGCTCCGAAGTGCAGGAGTAGTGATGTTGGTAATTTGGACGTGCCAAAAAGGAGCTGCAAAGTGCTTCCTTTAAATGAAAAGGTGAAAGTTCTTGACTTACTAAGGAAAGAAAAAAAGTTTGTTGAGTTTGCTAAGATGTACGGTAACTTGTTTCACAGTGTACTGTTCTAAGTGTTGTATTTTATTATTAGTTGTTGTTGTTAATCTCTTACTGTGTCTAATTTATAAACTAAACTTTATCACAGGAAACAACCTAGCATCTATAGGGTTTGGTACTGTCCATGGTTTCAGGCATCCACTGAGGGTCTTGGAGCATATCCCCCGCAGTATGGAGGGACCACTGTACTTCCAGAATCCCTTCCTCTCACCTCTAAATGTTTAGCATGTAGATCCTCACAATAAAGACTCTCTTTTTTAATATAGCTACAATACTATGATCACATCAAAAAATAATTTCTTAGTATCCTCAATACTTAAATTTCTAGTTATCCCTGAACATCATAAGTGGTTTTATTTTCTCTAATTTGTTCGAATCAGGATCCAAATAAGATGCACACGTTTCGACTGGTGGTATGCCCTTTAAGTCTCTTTCATTTTATAAATCTTCCTCTTTTTCTTTCCCTGCAATTTATTTGCGGGAGAAGCTGGCTTATTTGTCCTGAAGAGTTTCCCACAGCCTGGATTTGCCCACGGTGTCCCCAGATGTAGTTGAGCGTGTTCCTCTGTCCTCTGTCGTGCCTGTAAGTTTGTTTTTGAATCTAGAGGCTTGATCAGATTCACACTGGAAATTTTTGGCAAAACCCAATTCCTGGATGCTTGTCATTATCTGCTAATGGTCTCAGGTATTGAAAATGAGCTCTGACCAGAAGAGAAAGATTGTTATTTCCATGTAGAACAATAATAACGAATGTGAGTTTGAGTCTTTTTGGTCCACGAAGCCCTTTTCAGCCCCATCAGTGTTCTTGTTTTATCCTCGTGCAGTTTCTGTGCAAGAGGCCGCATTATTCTTCCCGTACAGATGTCTGCTGAGCTCCAGGGTCTGCCCAAGGTCAGACGACTCAAAGGCCAAGGGGTGGAATTGGCCCATTTGCTCTGCCAGCCATGCTCTTGTGGTTCTCTAGACCACAATTTTCCTAATTTCACCTCCAGTAGCTCCATCCTCCTTGTCACCCCATGGCACTTGACTTCAGGAAAGAAAAGATTTTTTGTATCCAACCTGCTCCCCACTGCTTTTCGAGCAACACTGTTAGAACTCTAGAGAAATGGCCAGAAGCATCTGAAGGTTATTCTAGACACTTGTCCCAGGAGGCCTTGCATGGTCTCAGTGGCAGGAGCAGAATGAATTAATGCAGTCTCATAACCCAGTTCTCCGGCCACAGCTGTCCCGTGTCCCTGCCTAGAGATGACTGAGGCCTGAGTGACAGTCACAGGCTGTTTGTGATCACACTGAAGGCCATGGTCTGGTGAGTGACCAGCCTGCTGGAGCTGCCCTGTTGCTTTGGCACAGGTGGAAAATTAACCCTGTGTGGGCCGTAGAAGACACTTCGTTCATCAGCGAGACTGACATGAAAAGGAGGAATTTGTTTAAGTCATTTATTCTAAACAAGTCAACTAAATAGTGGAGCAAGAAGGGAAATATTCTTCCCATTTGAGATTAAAAAGGTTAGGCTTAGCTAAAATTGATTTCCGTTACTGTTGTATCATTTAAATTTAATAGGATGGTCATAAAAATGAACAAATTGTGGTTAATATCTGAGCAGGCACAGTTGACATTCTGGCTATTTAACTGTCTCTCAGCACAGTTTCATTTCCTACAAGAATAAAAACCACTATTTCCAGAAGATTACCCCTAAGGGTCAAGCTCTATGGCCTTCTCTCTGCCCAGACCCTAGACTTGGTCAGGAGGGGTGGGTCCACTCTGGAGTGACACGTTTGATTGGTGTCTGGAAGGATGCGACCCCACCGCTCCCTCCACTCCTGCCAGAGCAGAGGTGGCTTAACCCCCGGGGGGACATGAAGCTGAACTGGTCATACAGAGGAGGGTTGTCAAGAAAACCTTTACCCAAAGAACACTTTCTCCCCGTCTACACCCCACACCCCCTCCACTCGGAGTTGGCTGAATCTCAATTAGTGCCCAGCTCTGTGGTGGGCACGGGGACACGCCGAGAGCCGGGCTGGCTGGCCCTGCCCTCCAGGATCCAGGAGCTACAGTCCCGTTTACCTGGGTCCTTACGTACTTTTTTCTAAGGAGATTGTTGCCCTTTTTTTTCAAAGGCTATGAAAAGTGGTAAGAAAAGTGAATTATTTTCCTTTTGCAAAAACAACATATAGACTCTTTCCTTACAAGTCGTATTTACAATTTGGCAAAACAGTCCTATGCTTTCTGCTCTTTAAAATACCAGCCAATGACTTATCACCTGTCAAGAGCAGAGTGGACTTCAGGTGGCACAGGTGTTGGTTAGTTTGCATATGTCATCAACTGATATTCGGCGAGCCCCTGCCGCGTTCTCTGGGGCTATAGCAGTGAATAACAAGAAATCAATGTTTGAACCAGATACTCTGAGACAGCGGTTAGTGCAGTGAAAATAAGTGAGTGGACGATGGGGAACGGGGCTGCCCAGAGACCTTTCAGAGGACGGCCACTAGAGCTGAGACCTGGATGGTGACAGCAGCCACCCATTGGGACCTCAGCAGAAGGGACCACTGTAGGGATAAGCATGTTGATTTCAAGGAACAGAACAGGACTAAAGAAACCATGAAAGTGTTGATTGAGCTGCAGAAGGAAATTTACACAGGATGCATGTTGCTAGTAGAGTGAAAAGCACATCTGCCCGAAACAGAAGACACCACACAATGGCTCTGATGAGGACACAATTCTGCTCTTAGGTTCCTATGGAAGACGAAATTGTTTGAAATATGAGAAATAAAGCTGGAAAAGGAGCCAGGTGTTTATGGGAGGTAATTCCATAATCAGCTGTGGACTCTCTGCTCCCTGCAGGGTCTGGGCCCACAGGGGCGTGAAGGGATCCCCCCCAGAAAATCCTTTGGGTCTAACCAGGAGGGAGGGAGCCGAAAAGAAACTCCTGGAACCCACCAGGCCGTCTAAGACAAGCTGCTGGCCAGCGGGCTGGATTTGAGCACAGCCCCCATGGGAATGCAGTGGAGGGAAGGACTAGTCCAGGTAGAGGGGCCGCAGCCCTCATGGTCCTCCTGGAGGGGGGGTGTTGGGGCAGCCTCCCACTCCACCCCCACCCCCCCCCACCGGAGATGTTGGCCGGCACTGCGGGCCTGGGGACTGACACTGCTGGGCTTACCTGCCAGGCGACCGCGTTTAGACCATACATGTGGGACACGGTTCAGGTTTTTTAAAGGTAATGTCATCAACTCTGTGATAGTTCACTTTGTCTACAAAGAGAAGGAAGTGCCATAAAAGTATTTTGTATGATTTCACCTGATAAAGATAAGACGGGAGAAATTAAAGGCCAGTCTCATATATAAATACGTATAAAGAAAAAACTTAAATCTTAGTGAATAGAGTTTAGGAGCATATTAACTGTGTAATACACCACAACCAAATGGGGGCAAACTGTCAGTATAATTTACCATTTTAGTGGGTCAGAGGAGAAAAACCATTTAATTAGCTCTATAAACGCTTAAAAGGTACTTAATGAAATCAATATCCATCTTTTATTTAAAACTCTTAATAAAATAGGAACAGTTGGCTATTTCATTAACAAAATAAAAACATATATATTTAAAGTCCAAAATGAGCAACATGCTTAACAGTGAAATAGCCGATGTGTCGCCCTTGAAGTCTCGCCCAAGCAGACAACCCTCTGTCACCCTTGCTGTGTGACGCAGCTCTGGAATCCCTTGTTATTGCTTTCATCCAAGAGCAAGAGGAGGTACAAAAGGGTCAGGAAGAGACTGGCCTCTCATTGTGTGCAGGTGAGGGCATGGGACACCCCGAAAATGCCAGAGAGCTGGAAGCTGTCGCTCAATTGACCAGGCCCCACCACATCATGCTTTCTTTCTCTGTCTAGAAGGTTGTACCTCCGTCTGCCCCACTCTTCTCTCCCCGGCAAACTCGTCGTCACCTCCAGGATGTAGACCAGATGTCCCCTCTTCCGTGTAACTGTCCCTTCTCTTGTTTGCAAAGCCATTTGTCCTCGTTCTGAGCTGTCACTGTACTGAAATTACTTAGGTCTCTTCACCTTCCTGCGCCTGCCACCAAGTAGGCAGCAACAG
The DNA here is from genome assembly GCF_021613505.1 of Equus quagga. Taxonomy (NCBI): domain Eukaryota; kingdom Metazoa; phylum Chordata; class Mammalia; order Perissodactyla; family Equidae; genus Equus; species Equus quagga. Next base: position 38,742,125 of record NC_060273.1, read on the forward strand.
GGTCCCGTTCAGTGCGTATTTGCGAGCTGGTAGGATGTGCAGGGTGCATCCTGTGTGCTGAGGATGAGGCACGTGCTGGTGCCGCTCTGCACTGCCAACTCGGCACCTGGGACATGTTTCCCTCTTAGGTGTGGCATGCAGCAGGTGCTCAGTGGGCATTGCTGAGCAGAGTCTGCCCCCTCCGCCCAGGCCCCAGGCCACTGCTCGTGCTGGAGGAGGGCAGCGCTGCCTTCTCCGGGTCCAGTCTTGCCCTGCCTCTCGCAGGGGACTCTGCAGACCAGCCTTTCCTCTCGGTGAACTCAGGCTTCTGAGCTGTGCCCAGCTCCTTGTCTGGGAGGGCACAAGGAGGTACGTTTCCTGAGAAACTCTCCCCCCGGTAGGGGGATTCTCGACCCATAGCCAAGAGGCCGTCCTCAGCGCCTGGCCCTCTGGCCTCCTCCCTTTCCTTTTCCTGCCTGCTCTTTCTGAACCTGGTCCCATGAGCCCCGCTTCTGTGTCTCCTCTACCCGCTGTGCTGAGAGAGCCTGGCCTGGGGTGTAGGTTGTCATGAAGGGATCATGGAAGTGAGAGCCGAGGCTGTCAAATGCAGCATCCCGGTGGAGGGGAGACACTCACTTTATTAAACATACTGGAGTTTTTTGGTTTTTTTTTTTTTTAACTTTTAAAGCAGGGAGAATTAATCTTTAGATATTTCTTCTTTTGATGCCCAAGAACTTTACTATCTGGTATTGAGACTATTGGCTTTTGACTTGGGTCAAAGAAGACACACTGATCTCTGAAGGCCGCCCTGGACTCTTTGGCGACTGCCTTGTAGATGTCCTTTGTTTCAACAGCTCCTGATGTCGGTTTGGTTGTTTGGGTGCTGAAGTATGCGCCAGCCTTGCCCTGGTGCCATCCCTTAGCATCGGGAGGCTGGTGTCAAAGTAAATACAGAGTTTCTAGCCTGGATATAATTTCCTTTCCATCGACCTTGACCATGTCCTTTTAAGTTCCTCATAAACATTGTGTGCTAGCCCAGAGAATACCCTGAAACGATCTGTAGGGAACTGATTGAACGAACTACATATTCTAGGCCAGGCTGCAATGATCCGCTGTTTGGAGTCAGAGCGGAGCATAATGCGGTGCAGGTTAATAGATCACTGAGAGCTGTTTTGTCAGCTCGTAAAAAGGTGAGAGAACTAAATTTTTATAATAAATAGTTTTGCTGAGCAAACAATATGTGTGGGTATTATGGACTTTGGAAAATAAATGATTTTAGACTAGTGTCAGGCTCCGGACCCTGATGTGCTAGTTGAGCCTTCAAAATGAAAAGAATGGGAAGCCTTTGGAATATTGTTGACACACGCTGGGAAAGCACACGCAATTTAATTCATTACTGCGCTTTTCAGATAACATTTAGAGTTGTAGTTGCAACCTCTAGGCATTTTTGTATTACTTATTGAGGGCACTTTGTCTGGGGGGTGTGGGGGGGGGGGGCAGCAGTTTGGAGAGGAGCAGGTCATCCAGACTCGCTGGCAGGTGTGTTCTGAGCTGAGCCCAGCGCAGATGCTCAAAGGCCCCGCCATCTTGGTCCTGGTCTACAAGTGCCAGTGGCCGCACTTCACGTCTTCAAAAGCCCTGATCACATTTCAATACCCAGCTAGTTGTGTTTTCTTTGACCTTTTAAAAGCCATGCCACTTGGAAAAATGAATCACAAGCCTACAGACTTTTAAAGTAACAATCTGAACTTTCCCTCGCCTGCTGCATCCCTGGTTCCTTCCATTGTCCCCTTCTGTGGTTTCTGGTCCGGTGTGTGCATGGGAACTGCGGCCCCTGGGGCCCTGTGCCGTCAGGAGAGCTGGGGTGAGTGGCCCCACTCTCTAACAGCAGAGCGCAGTGTTGTTAGGTAAGAGCCTGGAAATACGAGTCGCTTGCCTAATGAAAGGTGAGTGCAGAAGTTGTTATCACGTTCAGTATTTTGGTCAGTTTAGCGGTTGCTTAGTAACCAAAGTTTAACTGACCAGAAGATGGAAAAACTTGAAATTCGTTTCCAGGGTTTGCCTCAGACTGCCGAGAAGGCACTCTTCCTGTTTGAATGTGACTAATTTTGTGTAAGTGACTTGAAATCGTTTGGAGATGCTGCATTGTTTGCTGGATGTTAGGCATGCTCATGAGTGTCCAAAACCATTCGCTGTGTGAGGAGGCCTTCAAGCCGCCCAGGTCCCCTAAACCTGCTGGATCTGGACGCCGTTTCCCACCCTTGCCAATCGAGCCACTAGGTGAAGCTGGGTCCCTGGGAACCCTGCTCTTCTCCAGCCCTGGTGTGTGAGTGACCCTGTACTGGCCCATTGGCCACTGTCAGGAGAAGAATGGATGGAAACAGGTGAGGGTGGGCCAGTGGCCCCTAGGCAGCAGCCCCTCCACCGCTTATCTCCAGACCCCCAGGAGTGGGGAGTTGCACCCAGGGAGACCGCCTCTCCCTAATGCTGCTTCTCCCTGAGAGTGAAAGGCCAGCTTCAGCCAGGGGTTCTGCTGGTGGAGAAGAGTTATCAGTGAGGACTCTGGGGGCCTGGGGTCATCCCCTCCCCCCACTTCCTTCACTCAGCAAGATGCACTGAACACCTGCTGGGCGCCTTTCTTCTTCAGTTCATCCTGAGAGACACGCAGCCGGGCCTGCCCCTCTCTCCTGGCTCCATGTACATTATCAGAAAGACGAGCTGGTACCCCCAGGGAGGAACAGCCAGGCCCCCAAGAGAAACTGCCCTGGAAAGACAGACCCCAGACCTAACAGTGTGTGACCTGAAGCCAGACAAGAAGGGCCAGGAGTACAAACTAAGCGTGAGAAATGCACTCAAGGAAACCTGAGAGGGCACCAGTAGCGTAAAGCAAAAACAAGGAATAACCAAAAACTGAATGAAGTGGAAGTAACTGGTATGAAGAATGGGGTAACTGAACTAGGGAACAAAAGAGACGAGCTAAACTACAGGAGAGTCCAGCTCCAGTAGGTCAAACTGAAGAACCGTCCAGAAGGCAGCAGGAAATAAAGAAACAGCAGATGTAAAAGAAAGGTTGAGTGACATGGGGGATGGAGTCCATGTGCCAACAGCATCCAAATAATGGGAGTCCCAGGCAGGGCAGAAGAAACACTGGAGTGACGAAGATACATTAGCCAGAATCAAAGACGGATGCGGGGCTCGTCACAGGAGACTCAGGAAGAGCCCTCACCGAGCCCTGGGCTCAGGTCTCTGCTCACTCAGCCCCGGCCGTGCCCGTCTAACTGCCAAGAGAAAAGGGAGACGTTGTCACCTACTCAGCAGCTTGCATTTCTGTCCTTCTCTTGTACCTTTGTGGCACTAGTAAGGTCTGCAGGAGCCGCGTCTCTAAGTGCCCATACTGTAGCCCCATGCAGGGCCAGGAAACATTCATAGAAGGAATGAATGAGTGAATGAATGATGCCAGTAGCCGGGGAGGCTCGCTGTGGTGTCTCTGGACTTTGTAGACACGTGGTGAATAACTGGTTAAAGTTCAAAACTGCACTTAACTTGTTCTTTCATCCTGCTCCCGGTGAAGCTGACACTTCATCAGCAGGTGGTCAAGGGGGCAGCTTTCTGTCCCGGCTGTCAGTTAACCTTTTCTGTCACGTTTAAGACCCTTAACCCTTCTAATGATATTTTTGCCCTTTGTAGTCATTAAACTATCTTTTCTACGGTGCGGCAGTTTTTCTGGGAGATCTGGGAAGTTTCTGAAGGGGATGCTACGCCGAGATGTTGCATACGTAGTTTAGGCCGCCCCCAGCCCGCCCCCTGCACCCAGCATTTCACTGCAGAGGCCTCGTCTGGGTGTTTCTCTTAGAAACACTGCCTTCTTCACCAAGTCGTCCTAAAAATAGCTTCGTGTAACTAGGCCATTTTCTGAGTGGTTTCGGACTTGGCTCAGACCAATCGGAAAGCAGGATACTGTTTCAAACAGATAGGTTGAGGCTTGAACCTGAGCACAAGGCGTGTGGCCTTGACTGCGTTTGGGCTGCTGGGAGTTGATAAGACGGCCGCAAATCGGAGTGTGCGCTTAAAAACTGGAAGAGCCTCAGGGCCACAGGGGGCGCAGGATTCAGCGCAAACAGACCAGCCAGGGCCTGGATACAGTTTGTCCAGCTCTCGGATTGAAGGGGGGTGGTTAGGACCAGAGTGGCGGGTTTCAGGGACAGAAGAACCCTCTAGTCGGGCCTGTACAGGTGCCGCAGGCCACCCCAGAGAGGAGACAGGCCCATCGCTGGCAGGACAGGCTGCATTCGGGACTATGGCCTCCAGCCTGACACCAAGCCCTGTGCAGGCACCAGGATGAGGGCTAAGGAGACACACAGGCAGCGGGGACGAGGGGGCTGCCTACTTCAAGCCACTGGGAGGATTTGGGAAGGGCTGGGGGAGGTAGGAGGTAGGAGGTAAGGTGCCCAGGAGTGGAGGGGCCAACGGCGCAGGTTGAGGCTGTTCAGGGGCCTGCAAGTGTGCACATTGTCAGAGCCCAGGGCCCTGGGTTGAGCTGTGGGCCAAGGCGGGAGGTGGGCAGGAGGCTCGGTGTAGCAGGGCAACGTGTACAGCCCCAGGGGGCGGGACTGAGTCCCCTAGGCAGCACAGGGGCTCAGGCCCACAGGGAGTGTGGACTCAGGAGGCCCCAGCAGGAGCGAGCCCCAAGCCCCACTGTGGGTCTGTGGCTGCGGCATTCCGCTCCGTTTCCGTGGGCATGCTACACCAGCCTCGGGCTGCAGCCCGCTCAGCCATGGCCTCCGGACAATGGCCATCTTCAGGGCCTGCCTTGAAGGCAGCTTGCATGGGTGAGCTGTTAGAGCCTCCACAGACTTTCGGCGTTGACCATGCCCTTCTCAGTAGGACTCTCAGCTTCCCCTCTCTCTCATGATGTTGTCTGTCGGAACCATGTATTTACCTTCACATTGCTCAAGGAAGTAATTTCAAAACAGAAAAAAGAAAGAAAAAGCTCCTGTGTGTGAGCAGGCCAGGTGATGGCCATGAACTCAGGTGCAGACTGAGAGAGACTGCAGAGACCCCCAACCTCCAGTCCCATCCTCCCCTCCACCTTTCATGGTTCCCTCCGTCCTGGCAAACTTCTCCTCATCCTTAAAAACCCAGTTCACACGACACCTCCTCTGAAGCCTTGCCAAGTTCCCTCTCCCTCCTCTGTTTTTCCAATCACTCTGTTCAGAGCCCTATTTGTCTCTTGGCAGGACACACTGTATTTTATCTTTTTACGGCTCTGCCTCCCTGACAAGATTGGGAGCCCCTTCAAGTGCAGGCAGGCCCTCCCCGCGACACAAGCCCGCCTCCTCCTGGTGGGCAGCAGTGTCTGCACAAAGGTCTGCCTGGCCTGTGTGACTGTGGGTCCCTCTGCTGAGTTTAGAACCGTGGCCACCCCGAGCCGTGTTGCTGCTGACTAACCGCTCTCTCCCTCTCACCCCCCAGGGCCGACGAAATGGAAATGATCATGACGGACCTTGAAAGAGCAAACCAGGTAGGATGTCTGCTGGCTTTAGGCATAACATCGCGTAGCGTAGCCGTGTCTGTCATCTTAGAAAGGCTTCTCTCTGAGTTAGAAGGCCAGTTATTGTATTTTTACGTACAACTGTCACTGTTGACACTTTTTCTGATGTTGTGAGAAATACTTGAAAAGTCCCAGGCCTTGTTTCCTTGGCGGAGCCCTTGATGTGGTCCCGGGATCTCAGGCATCCCATGATGAACGTCCACTGCAAAGCGGTTACTTTGTTTTCTTTTTCTTAATCCGTCTCTTCCATATGCGCCTCTGTTCCCATGGCCGGCATTGTGCTATAGAGTTTAGACCAATGAGTTAAGTCTGGTCTCTGCTTCTGATGTGTTGAAGCCACTGGCTCTGGCGAGGGCTGCCAGCTGATGGCTCCCCCCTGCCAGCTGACTCTTGGTTGTCACAGATGCCTTGCAGAAAGGACCCAGCACAGAAAGTGTCTGGCACAAAATAGGCACACAGCATTGGGTGGCTTACTCAGCTGCCTGGAAAATTCGGTCACTCTGCAGAACCCCTTCCCGACCAAGGACTCGGAGAAGAGCAAAACATTTTGCTTTAGCAAATGGTACTGCTTCTTTGAAAAGAAAGAGGTCTCCTCGTTTCTTTTCTGTGTTTGCGGGGAGAAGCAGCCGAAGCGGTGACGTGTTTCTCAGCCCCAGAAGGTCACAGGCTGCGGCCTCTCCCCACTCAGCTTCACAGCTGGGCAGCCACAGGCCCAGGAAAGCTTCGTGCTTTGCCTCAGGTGGCCCAGCCAAGCACAGACCCCATGGGATGGAAATCCTTCTTGGACCTGTGGTCTCAGCTTGTCACCTTGCGAGAGTTCCACAGGGCACCTGCCCCTTGGCTGGCATCGCTTACCTAGATGTTGGCCCTTGCTCAGGAGAGAGTGTCCTCGTTCGTTCTTTGGCCAGTAAAGGCGTCCTGAAGTGTGACTGAAAGACGAAAGTCACTTCGTGCGTGGGAGTGATCATGGCACGGGCCGATTTGTTTTTAAGGAAGACTTTGGGTTCAGTGTTGCCCACTCAGACTCAGCACTGAGGATCCGGCCTGCCCCCCGGGCGGCGCTCAGTGGAGACATGCGGAACGCATGCCCTGAAGCGGCGTCGTTGGATGTTAGCTGTCCTCGTGCCGGTACCAGGAGCTGACACTTCCTGGGGAGCTTCTTTTGTGCCTGGCTCTTTTCTGAGCCCTTCACGTGAACTGAGTCCTGCAGCCTCACCACAGCCCACTGAGTCAGTGCTGTTGGGGTTCCTGTTTTACAGAGGAGGAAACTGAGGCCAGTGGCTGGTGGGTGGCAGAGCCAGGACTGGAGCCTGGGCTCTTCCCCACACTTGGAAACAGGGACGCAGAGCAGGGCCTCACTCTGCCTTTCTTTCCAACCGTCCTGCTCCCCAAACGCACGCGTCCACCCAGCTCCTTACAGTAAAGCACTACTCCTTCACTCACGAAGGCGCGTCAGGTTTGTTTGCCTTAGTCATGCCCTGCATGACAACTTGATCATAGATCAGTACCACGTAGCCTAGGTCTGTGGTAGGCTGTACCATCAAGGTTTGTGTCAGGACACGCTGTGATGTTCGCACAACAGCGACATCGCCTAACGATGGTTTCTCAGAACGCATCCCCATCGTCAAGCTCCGCGTGACTGTGTTTACTAAACTGCTTTGCATCGGCCCCTTCGTTTTCACTCAGCACTGCTCAACTCTGCAGAGACCTTAACTTAGAAGTAGTTGCTACAAGTTACTCTGCCACACGATTGTCATTTGGGTTTCTGAAATTTCCACCCGCGCTGTCTCCCCCAAGGTCCGCCGTCGGCTGCCTCCCCTTTTGAAGGCACTTTGGAGCAAGCTCTGGTTTGTTAAATCGACAGCCTCATCCTGTGCCGATCAAGGGCACCTTCCCCGAGGCAGTCCCCAGGGGCTGAAGAAGTTTGGCAGAGTCCGCCTGGGGGATCTGGTCCTAGGAGACACCAGGCAGGAAGGTGCCACCTCTGAAGTGACACTGAGCTCAGGTCTCGACTCGGTTCTTCCTGGCTGTGTGGCCTTGGGCAGGTCTCTTAACCACTTACGTTTCTTTAAAAAAAGGAAGGTGAACTTTGCAGACATTATGCTAAAGAGAAATAAGCCAGTCACAGGAAGACAGAGGCTGCGATCCCACCTGGACGAAGGGCCTAGTCTAGTCAGACTCACAGCGACAGAAAGTAGCTTGGTGGGGCCAGGGGCAGGGGTGGGGGCGCGGATTGGTCAGTGGGGACAGAGTTTCAGTTTGGGAAGATGAAAACATCCTGGAGATTGGTTGCACAGCAATGTGAATATCCCTAACACTAGTGTACCGTACCCTTAAAGATGGTTAAGATGGTGTACCTTATGTTGTGTGTATTTTACCATAATTTAAAATTTTTTTATTTTATTTTTTTAAGCTTTTTTTTTTTTTTGAGGACGATTAGCCCTGAGCTAACTACTGCCAATCTTCCTCTTTTTGCTTAGGAAGACTGGCCCTGAGCTAACATCCATGCCCATCTTCCTCTACTTTATATGTGGGACGCCTACCATAGCATGGCTTTTACCAAGCGGTGCCATGTCTGCACCCAGAATCCGAACCAGCGAACCCCGGGCCGCTGAAGCGGAACATGCGCACTTAACCACTGCGCCACCGCACTGGCCCCTGATTTTTTTTTAAATGAAAGAGAGAAATGGATGGAGGGAATGATAACTAGTACTTCCTCTGTAAGATGGCTTTGAGGATTAGAGATAAAATGGCTGGGTAAGAAATAGGTGTTTAAGTCAATGTTAGTTTACAGTTGCTAAAGAAGCGCAGATTTGGTGGGGGAATTATAGAGTCTTGCTCCAGGGAGATGCAGCCTGGCGGGGCTGAGGGGAAGAATAGGAGAGTTCTAACCAACAACTCAGGGTGAGTTAATAGCCCAATATGGCGGCCAGAAGAAATTAATGCGACCTCAGGCTACATTAATAGAAATAGAGTTTCTAGAATGACGGAGGTGGTGGTTCTGCTCCAGTCTGCAGCACTTGGTCCCTGCCCAGGGAATTATAATTGATCCTGGAAACCACAGTGTAAGGAAAACAGGGATCTAGAGTGCATCAGGGGCCACTCCACGGCCAGGATGGGGAAGAGACCCTAACACAATAGAAACCAGGAGGTTTGGGGACACTCCCGATCTTTGGGGAGCAGGGAAAGAAGACAGAGGGACTTGACACCAAGCACCAGAGGAATAAGTTCAGGAAGTTGGGATGTTAAAAGATGAGAATGGGGAAGGGCTAGGGTGAGGACGTTGTGAAGTCTGTCCTTGTTGCTCTCCAGGGCTGGCCACGGGAAGGCGTCGGGCTTTCTCCTGGCCGAGCACAGAGGCTGGTGGGGGGGAATTAGGCCCAGTGTAGAGCAGCCGGCTCTGGGTTCTGACTCTCCACAGGTGCCCAGGACTGCCTCCAAAGGGAGTGAGCTCCCTGGCACCAGAACTGAGCAGGCAGATGCGGGCCAGCCATTGCGGAGGGTCTGAGATGGGGGATCAGGCACAGAGTGAACAGAAAGGGGGACTAAACTCGATGGCTCAACAGGCCAACGAGGAGAACTCCCCAGGTGGGCATGCGGAGGATGGTGTTCCGGGCAGGCGCGGAAGGGCACGGTGAGCTCTGCGTTTCCGGGCCATTCCGTAAAGCTAGTGTAGGGAGGTGCAGGCTGGGAGAGGGGGCCCGAGGGAGAGGGTCTAGCCAGGTTTGGGGCCACCCTTGAATGTCCGGCTCCTGCCTGGAGGACCTCATTCTGAGAGCAGTGGAGAATCACGGGTGGGAGTAAGGCTTCAGATCTGTGTTCTAGAAGGATCACTCTGACTAAACATTGGAGGACGGATGGGAGTGGGAAGACCGGAAGCAGGAGGGCAGTAAGCAGCTGCTGTGATAGATCAGGGCAAGGACGAGGCGGTCCCAGTGGAGGGGGCGGAGGCGGGCTGGGCAGAGGAGGGTCCAAGGTAGCTGCACGCCTGCGCAGGCGCAGCCAGACATCTGGTTCAGCCGCCTTCCCCATCAGGGGAAATCCCCAGGAGGAGCAATTTACCAGTTCATTGGCATATAACATTACTTTTGCACTAGGTTTATAGTCAGAATGTTCTTCCGAGACCTGAAGCTCTGTTTTATTGCTGAAGTACTGTGTTTCTGTTGGGGAGAATGGAAGAGCAGTCAGCGACTGTGGATTAGGGCCCGGTCCCCTTTACACCTGCGTGCTAAACGGCACTGCACTTGCATTAAAACGCGCTGTCTCAACTGGAGAAAGTAAAGGTTCAGAACTTCTGAGACTCCATGGGAAATAAGAAGCCACAACTCTGCAGTCTGCTCCACACGAAACCCTGGCCGCGGCTCCTCTGGCTGCGCCGTCGCCTGCCCCTCCTCAGAGCGGCTGTGACTTGAGCTGCCGGGGCGCTCAGCCACAGCAGCGGCGGGAGGAAGGCCTTCCAGTGAGTGGTCCTCCTGCCACTAGCCTGTCTAGTCCTTAAGGAGATGGCACTAACGGAGGACCCTTCAGGTTGACGTGCAGTTGGAAACCGCAGTTTCACTTTGGCGAGGAGGAGGAGCCAAGTATAGAGAAAAACGCAGCGAGCGAAAAGAGCTCCTAGCAAGGTGTGGCATTTTCTTGGACCAAGGTTCCATGGGGTGGAAGGATAGGTTCCAGTGCCACATCTCCCTCTCCTGGCCCTGTGGCCTGGAGCAAATCTCCAGTCTCCCAGCGCCTGTTTCCCATCTGCAGAATGAGGGTGTAATTCACACGTCTGTGGAGCCCCCACTCATCGAAGCCCCCATTCATTCAACAAATCGTTCTGAGCACCTGCTGGATGTGGTCCATCCAGGCTGGGCCCTTCTAGGTGCTGAGGAAGTCCTGGTTTCACCTGGCTGAGTCCAGGGCCCCTTTCCCCAGGGCAAGCCACGCGTATGTTTCTGGTTACTCTTTGGGTCTCCTGGAAGGCTTAGGTTCTCCAGGGAATGAATTGGGCTCCCAGCCCAGCTCAGGCGTGCCAGCAAGGCCTGGAGAGAGCCCCTGGGGCCCCCGTGGGAGGCCTTTGTGACAGGAGAGGTAGGGACAATTGCTCTTCTGGCTTTCCTGAAATTGTGACTCAGGTTGTGACAAGCAGTGTTTATATGTGTGGCGTGGTGCCGTTCCAGCTTTCAGCCTGGCCGACCTCAGAAAAGAATTCAAATCAATGTGCGACAAGTCCCCAGAAACACAGGCAGTGGGTCTAAATGGGGACTCTGATCGCCAACACAGGGCCAGCTTGGGGCACATGGCAATAAATTTCTTGGCAAACCTTTCTGACCTCCCTCCTGCAGAATCACTGGAGCGGGCTTGCCTCTGGGATTCGAGCTGTTGTCTGGAGCCGCGCGTGGGTATTGCTCTGGAAGGACGACCAGAAGCTGGCTGTGCACTTTCCAAAGCGATGGAGGCGGTTCCATTGGGAGGGCCGTTTGCTGGTCTTTGTAGTCTTGCTCCTCTTGTCTCTCTCCGTCCAGCGTGCAGGGCCTTGGGGGAGCAGGTCGTAGGGTTGTCCCCGAGAGCTTGCCTTCTCCTTGCAGTGGTCCAAACGTGGTGTTATTTGTCCTTGAGGAGCATGGTGGCCAGAAGAATGGCCCCTAAAGATGTCCACATCCCAACGCCCACGAGCTGTGAATGTGTTCACTTACCTGGCAAAGAGGAATTAAGGCTGTCACTCAGCTGACCTTGAGATGGGAGATTGCCTAGGGTTATGGGGTGGGCCCTGTGCCATCACCAGGGTTGTTAGAGGCAGACAGGGAGGCAGAAGAGTCACTGTCAGAGGGATGTGCTCTAAGAAAGATTTGACTTAGCCACTGCTGGCTTTGAAGACGGAGGAGGGGGCCACGAGCCAAGGAGTGCGGGCGACCTCTAAAAGCTGGAAATAGCAAGAAAATAGGTTCTTCCTTAGAGCCTCAGAAAGGAACGCCGCCCTGCTGACACCTTGATCTTAGCCCATTACAGACTGCTGACCTCCAGTACCATAAGATCATCAATTTGTGTTGTTTTAATCCACTCAACTTGTGACATTTTCAGCCTTAGGAAAGTAATATAAGGAGGGACTGACCACCTGCTAACAGACACGTGTTACTAGCCAAGTCCCACCCTGGAAACTATGGGTCCACCTAGGGGGACAGCCCGTTGCCAGCTCACATGGCTGCAGTCGGTGGAGGAACTTGCCCATCTCGGGTGTCCCCGAGCCTGGGTTTTCATGGCCACACCTACAAAGCGGACAAGAGACAAAGTCTAGGACCACGTTGGGCAGAAGGCTGGATCAGAGACACCACCACCATCATATAAAACCAGGGACCCAAAGGCCACACCTTCAGTGGTAAACTGGGAAGAAGCTTGCTCCATAGGGGCGATGGGGAGGATGCCCTTGGTGCTGGGCAGGAAGAAAACTCAGCCACCTCTCCGTGGATCTGGGACCTGCGTTTTACACCAGCCTGTGACCGGCCCCCCAGCCCTCCAGTTGCCCCGAGGCCCTGCCTTCGCCTCCTCTGGCCACCCCACCCAGCCAGGCTTGTCCTCCACACTGTATGAACCCAATTTGTCAGACTTTAAGGTCTGGAGCCAGCTGTCAGCATCCTGTATGCTCATTCCAATGTGTGTTCCTTGGGGACTGAGAGGAGGGGAAAGCCTTCCTTCACTGTCCTTCCCAGGCCTCCCAGGAGACCTTGAGGAGTGCGAGGGTCCCCTGTTGGAGGGGCCTTCCTGTGGAGGAGGTGACACCGCGGGCCCACAGTTTGGCTGCCCTTCCTGACACGAAAAGCTCACCTGTGACTGTTGGGCCAGCCGGTGTCACGTGGGTGGGAGTCATCACTGCTGTTTGCTGGCTCGGCTCTAACGGAGGAATTCTTGAACCAGTTTCACCAGCAGCTTCCTGCCCCCCAGGTGACTGCTGAGGGAGCTGGCGTTCAACCTGGAGACCAGCTACAGTCTCTCGTAATTTCCCCACAAAAGTTTTCCATTTTAAGGGGAGGAAAGAGTAATGACCACCAGAGGTAGCACATGTCAGAGGCCTTACTACTACTAATAATAATGTCCAGGCCCCCCGACACCACACGGTGGGCACTTGGCTTACGTTGTCTCCTTGGTCCTCAGTCGTCCTGCAAGGCGGCTGTTTCTATCTTTGCGGTCAGAGTTACTGCCAGAGTGGAAGCAATAGCCTCATTCATTCATGTGCCCGCCCTCTTTACTTTCCCTGTGCTTCCAGCATTTACTCACTTCTCAGAAAAGTACAGAGAGTAAGCAACAGCCAGCAAGAGAAGTCTCTCAGGAGAGCCGCTGGGCTTGGCAAGGCGCTGTTCTCATCGTGGGGTGGCTGCTGAATCACACTCGAGGCTGCTGCCAGCTGCTCGCGGAGCCCTGGCCTTGGTCCCCAGGCTCTGCGTCTGCAGGGACAGGGATGGGAGGTTCGAGGCAGCTCATCAGTGGGAACAGGGAGTTGGGTGTCCTACGGCAACCATAGCTCTGTCTGGGGGTCCAGATCAGAAAACAGCACCAGAGCTGTCCACCTCCTGTCATTGATTCCAGGGCCAGAAATACAACTTCATCTGGTTGGCCTGTGGCCATCAGGAAGATGGGAGAACCTGGCAATGGGTGATGCATGGTGCTGACCTGGCACAGCATCCCATGCCTCCTGCCTCAGGTGCCCACAGCAGGGCCGAGTGTACAGCTACAGAACAAGTCCGCCCCAGCTGCCTGCCAGCGGCCAGTTCCCCTCCCTCCTTCACTGCTCTCAGGCCTGTTCTTATTTTTAATTATTCTGCTTTGTGGATGTTTAGCGGCACAAACCACTTCCACTCATTTTGTTTGGTTTTGTTTTCGAGGTACTCAGGGTATAAATCCTAAATAAATAGTATAAATCCTAAACAATCAGAAAGTGGCGCCAAAGTAACTGAGTCAAGCCAAACGTAGTAAAAGGCTGTGACCATGATGGACAGGCCACGGGGTGACTGTATGTGAACTCGGAAACCGAGTGAAGTGCAGGAGCTCTGGAGAAATTATGCAAACCGAGGGTAGTCAGCAGCAGCTAGATCCCTGCCTCTGGGAGCCGTCTGCTCTGGCTGGCTGGCTGAAGGCCCGTGGGAGATCCTGGTGGTGAACCCACTGCCGGGGCCCAAGCCCAGTGGTTCCAGAACCCCTCAGAGCCAGTGTGCCCAGGTGGGATGGTGATACTGCCTCGCTGGGCTGCCAGAACAGCTGCTCCACCAGACTAAGAAATATTTTTCCTAGTCAGAGACTAGAAATGTCAAAATACACCTTATTCCTGGCAGAGTCATGGAGATTTTATGCCCAAGGGTTTAGCTGGCTGGAAAGAGAAGAGTAAACTTTTCAGAAGTAGGACATGATTATCAGAAAAATGTGGAGTGGCACATCTGGAAATAAACTGGGGGATACCTTTTTCGCTGAAGAGGAGACCTTCCTGCAGTTGGCATGAGCCAGAAGTCACCCTGCCAGCCTCACCATGCCGGTCACATTGCCACCTTTCCTGACAGGGGCTTTCAGATTCTGTTTGGAGCAGAGAAGGGGGGGAGGTGGCTGCTGGGGCACAGACAGGCCAGGCGCCGTGGGAATTAGGTTGAGTGCGATTCCAAGAGCCCCTGGAAAGGCAGGGCAGGTGGCTGCCAGCACCCCCTGGGCAGAGGGAACTGCTGTTAGGAATATCCTAATTGGTCTGTATGCAGAACCCACAGCATCGCCCGCCATCACAGCATCGCTCAAGGCTGCCAGCCCAGGCCTCCCACAAGGGGACTGGTCAGCGAGAGCTGGTGCAGGCCAACTTCTTGTTTCTCTGTTTCAGTTCTGCCTTAGCAATTAGTAGACACATGCTGTCACACCACAAAATAAGGCCCCACACGATAGCCCTGCTCACCCGGGCTTTCCTCGTCCATCTTTTCTATTAGCGGAATGTAAGTCTGGTGCAGAAGAAGCACATTACTTCTCAGAGCGCACGTGCCCAGTGTCAGTTAGCTCCCACTTCGCACCCATCTTAGATTTCGTCTCCATCATAGTCGTAACGTCAGGACAAGCCATTAAGAAAACACTTCCAAGTGAGTTCTGTGTACAGTGTCGGTGTTCGTCTTCGCAAGGTCCCCGAGAGGGAGACGGTGTTCCCATTTCAGAGGTGGGAAGGTGGAAGTGTATTTAGGTCACTTGCCCTCGCCCCTCTGTTCCTAGATGCCCATCTCCTGCCCGCTGCACCACAGTGCCCCCTCGGGTGCGGGCACTGGAGTGACTGATTCTCGCCGTCCAGCAGGAAATCCTGGTTTGCTGCACAGTGGCGTTGGTTTCCTTGTCCAGGAATTACAGGCAAATAATGGAAGCATCCACTGATTGCTCTCGCAGCTCCTTCTTGCAGTCGGCTCCATTCCTCTTCACCCCCAGGGGCCTGGGCGCCCCTCCTGCCTCTGGCCCCAGACCAGCCCAGCGGGCTGGAAACGCCAGCATCGGCGTTAGAAAAATTTGTCGGGTGAAGGGTTAAATATGTTGAAATAAGCCTGGCCCTCACAAAAGAAGTGGCATTTACACCCTGTACATTTATGGAAATACTTGCTGGAGGAAAACAACCACAACATTGTGCGTGTTTTTAGGAAGAGAATGGCCAGAGTGTCTTTAATTCACTGTTCACCCGTGAGAATTACTCCCAGGAGTAATCCTGCAATAAAATCTTCTTGGTCTATGAGAATAGAAAGAAATTGAATCAAAAGACTCTATTTCCACTTGTATTTATTCAGTCTGGGAAATTCAGTGGGCCGGAGCATTAGTATCAGCAGGGGATTTCTTGCTCCTAGCGTTAAATTACTGTCATAATCGCTCAATTATTTCTTCCTTGTACTGTTTAAAATAAAAATCCATCACATTCTATGTTTTTTTCTAGCATTTATTAGCTTGAGTGTTTAGGAAAATCAATTATAGTCAGTCAGGCATGAATTGATGAATGTTCTTGTAATAATTGTCAGTTGTTAAACTGAATGTACTTTCTCTTTCCACCCCTTTTCATTTCCTTCAGAGGGCAGAGGTGGCTCAGAGAGAGGCGGAGACCTTAAGGGAGCAGCTCTCGTCAGCAAACCACTCTCTCCAGCTGGCCTCGCAGATCCAGAAGGCGCCGGACGTGGTGGGTAGCCCAGGCCTGCGGGCACTGTCCGCCTCGCATCTGTACCTCTGTGTCACAGCTGCTTGCTTCTTGTGCTTTATAACATCTCTTTTTGGGCTCATCTTTTAAACAGAACTGCTGTCTTGGTGGGGAATGCTTTTAACAATTTGGGGATGGAGCTTGTTGGAGTCCAAGCAAGAGCTTTGCTGCTTAGGCCTCGATGCTACATAGTCAGCGTGACGCCCACCCAGTGGAGAGGTGGAGGTGGGAGACTCTGTCACAAGAGGGCGTCTTCCCAGCTGGCAGAGGGGTAGAGATCTGAAACCGGAACAGGAAAATTAGAAGTTTCGTCTACTCCTGGATGTGTCCTTCCGGGGTGAGGACCAGCTGGTGATGCACAGGGAGGGCCAAAGAGGTCGTCACACAGCCCCCGCGCCCTGAGGCTGCGTCGTAGCCGGACTCTCACCGGAAGTGCCAGCATTCAGGAGCAGCGAGGCACACATCTCGGTCCTTTTGCCTTTTGATTTTTCTAAGATTAACAAAAACTGCTCTTAGCCGGAACTTTCCCAGCTCGATCAAAGCAGCTTTGAACTATTGGGTTCCAGACTCTTTCCTTCAGTGCTGTGCAGTGAGGAGCAGCATAGTAGCTAAGAGTGGATATAGGAGCCAAACCCCGGGGTTCAGACCCCAGCTCTGCAATTCATCAGCTGTGTGACTTTGGGCCAGTGGCTTTGCCTCCCTGAGTCTCAGTTTCATCATCTGTAAAATGAGTTTTTGCGAGGGTTCAGGAAATCGTTACGAGCATAGTGCCTAGAGCGAGGCCTGACACATAGTCAGTCCTCAGTAAACCGTGGCAGTTACTCTTAGTGTGGTTGGCATCATTATCTCTGAGCTTGGAGCGCCCAGGTTGAAGCTCAAGTCCATCACTAGTTCACTTACAACCTCAGGTAGTTAAACTTACGAGGCCTCAGCTTCCTGGCGTGCAGAGTAAGGAGTGACTGATCTGAGGTCTTCGGCTCTGCCAGCCTGTGATGGGTGAACTGCACTTGTAGGCGTCCTTTTATTCAACAAGGAAATGAAGAGCCCTTGCCGTGTGCCAGGACCGTAGTGGACCCTGGGAGAGCAAGGAGGGGTGAGCCGGGCGCTCCGCAGAGAGCGTAGTCCAGTCAGGGACCCTTGCTGCTGTCAGAAGTCCACATGTCGGTTTGATGGCCATATTCCACCTAACTCGTGAAGCGAGGTATCGTTATTTCTTTATACAGATGGGGAAATGGATGTCAGCCCCTCGCCCCACAGCACTTGGCTCCAGTGGCCAAGCCAGGACCCAACTGGGGCCCTCTGTCACCCCAGACCAGGACTTACAAATTATTCCCCAGGAATGAATCGAAAGCAAAGTTTTAGTGTTAAGAACCCTTTTAAGAATAGATTTTCAGGCCGGCCTGGTGGCGCAGCAGTTAAGTTAGCACATTCCTCTTCTTGGCGGCCCAGGGTTCGCCGGTTCGGATCCCAGATGCAGACATGGCACCGCTTGGCACACCATGCTGTGGTAGGCGTCCCACATATAAAGTAGAGGAAGATGGGCATGGATATTAACTCAGGGCCAGTCTTCCTCAGCAAAAAGAGAAGGATTGGCAGCAGTTAGCTCAGGGCTAATCTTCCTCAGAAAAAAAAGAAAAAGAATAGATTTTCATTTTCTTTCTTTAAATTAACATTAAATAAAACATAATTTAAGGGATCAGCCTGGTAGCGTAGTGGTTAAGTTCACATGCTCCGCTTCACTGGCCCTGGGTTCACCGGTTCGGAACCCCAGGCACAGACCTACATGCTGCTCATCAAAGCACGCTGTGGCAGCATCCCACATACAAAATAGAGGAAGATTGGCACAGATGTTAGCTCAGGGCCAGTCTCCCTCACCGAAAAAACAAAGAAAAAACATCATTTAAGTGTTTCTGAATATAAAGGAAACGTTTTTATTTAAGGAACCATCACAGCATTCATACTTAATGGACTCTGGTTTTATTTTTACCTGAAACGTCCCCTTGGCTGTGTCACCATCCCCTCATCCGAGTTTACTGGGAGTGGACCCAGCCCCACAGCCAAGGCAGGAGGAATCCGTCGAGGATGGAGTCGGTCCGGCCTCTCTGGTTGCTCCTGGTCCTCCAGAGAGAGCCGTCCATCCTAACATGTCTACACGGGGCTCCTGAGCTCAGTGTTTTGCTTGAAAGGGTTCCTGGCACCATCCTGGACTGGAGCAACCAAAACATTTCAGAAGGAAATGAATGTTTTTGCAGGTAGAGTAAGTTGTGGGTCCTCGGGGTGCTTAAACACTTCATCATCGGCTAAGTGCAGTGTTTACATGGCTCCGGTTCGCTCTGCCAAGAGCCGCCCTGCCAGGCCTCCCCTCGGTGTGCATTCCCACATAGTCAGTCAGCTCCAGCGCCAGCCCCAGCGCCAGCCAGGCAGGAGCAAACAGAGGAAACTGGGCCAGCAGGAAAATGTCTGTTGGGCTTGGCTGACCAAGCTCGGCAGAGAAACAGTGGAGTCTATAGATTTAGCAAAGGCCAAAGAATCCACTGGATGTCTTAACGGAATTGCTGGTTCGGGAAGGCAGCCGCCTCTCGGCGAGCTCCTGCTCTGCATCAGGGCTGTGTTGGGGCTTCATATGGTTGTTCCGTTTCTGCCTCCTGACACTAATTCGTTAGAGGTAGGTTGTGTCACCATCATTTTACAGGTAAGGGAACAGGCTCAGTGGAGTTCAGTATTTTGCCCAAGGTCACACAGCTAGAAAATGAGCAAGCTGGAATTTTTACCTCAGTCCGCCTGTTCTTAAGTCTAGTCTTTTTCACCCACATCGAGCCACCTCTCCTTCACGGGCATTAAATAAGACCAGATGTATGCAGGTCCTTTGTCACGTATGTACAGACAAATATTAGTTCAGGCCTCTGGGCCACCACGCCAGGCCACCTTCTTGAGCCCCAACAAACCGTAATATCAGAAAATACACCTCTGTGCCTGTCTACCAGGTCAGTCTCAGGTAAATACTGGATAGCATCCAGCTGACTTTGGCCACTTGATGTTGGCAGGGATAGAAGGGCGAAAAGAAAGGGAAGTAGCACCAAGGCTCCCACTCCCTGGCCCTCCCAGCGGGGTAGCTAAAGGAGGACCCGCCTGGACTTCAGGTTGTGTCTCTCAGGCTGGGGCCCCGGGCGCACCATCGGGTCACCCTCAGCTTCCCTCGATTGCGTGGCGCTCTTGCAGCTCGTTCATATTTCATGTGGAAAGGGCCACAGGACAGGAGAGATCAGTATCTTGCGTGTTTCAGCCTCGGTGGGAAGATTCATGTCAGTTATACAACTCATGATATTTCACGCGCGCTCGTTCAAAGGGACGAAACTGAATGGGAGGCGGCAGCAGTAACTTCTGATTTCACCTTCATTTTCCCTTTGGAAAAAGACCCCTCCAGTTTCTTACAGTGTCTTTAGGCGTACGGAAGCATTCCCACGTGGCCTCTCCTGGCTCCTGAGCCGTCAGCCCCACCCCTAAGACGCTGCACCCCTGAGGAATGTGGGACGCCCTCAGAGGTCTTGGGAGCCTCGAGCCATGGGAATGTCCCTGCTGGGTCAGACTCCAGGACCTCGTTCTGGTGCCCACAGGGGCCTCGGGTCAGACTTGGGGAAGTCGGTTTCTGTTCCTTCCCTTAGAGGCTTGTCGGAGCCAGGGTCCTGCCCCTGAGCCCATCGGAATCACCAGGGCGTCCCTGGGCCTTCCCCCAGGCCTCCTGAACCAGTCTCCAGGGTACGGCTCAGGACCCATTTATTTCCGAGAGCCCCCAAGGATTTGAGTTGAGTCCTGAACAGACACGGAGGGATCAGGGGTCCTGACCCTCTGAATCATGTACACCTCCTCATGTGCCATACTTCTCGCCGATGATCCCATGTGAGATGGTTCAGCGTCTGAACTGCCTGGCGCCCACTGCCTGCAGTTTCGAAGGTGGCCCTCCTCTCAGCACGTTCGCCCTGTCCACCCTGTTGTACGGTTTCTTCTCTAGCTTGTGCCCATGGACCGAGAGGCCCCGCTCCATGCCCCATGCGTAGGCCTTGCCCTCCACCCGCCGCCCCTTGATCATTTCCCGGCCCTTGTCCGTTTCTCCATTAGTTTCCTGTCGTGTCTTCGCCTCGTGTTTGAGCTGGGTGGGAGCCATGTTTGGACTTAGAGCAGGATGATCTTTTTTAGTTTATTGCCAAGCTCTTGCTGCTTTGGGGCGTATTTCCCACCTCATCTAGTTTATGCCAGACACGAGTGATTTTTGCTATGTTCTGAATGAGGACTCAGTGGCCCAGGTCCCTGAGAGGAGGCTGATGAGCCAATGTCACCCAGTCAGCCTGTGACCAGGCCAGACTAGGCCCCAGGAGTCAAGCAGATGCCCTCTGGGACTGCCCAACCCCAGGCCCCATCATCTCAGCACCGAGAGCTGCTGTTTTTAGATATGTTATTTGAACTACTGGCCCCGGGTACAGTAACTTGCACTTCCCGTTTAAAACCCCAGATCATTTTTTGGCTGGTTTTATTCTCTTTCCCTAAGAGCACTTTTAACAGTTTTTATGGCTGGTATCCCTCAGGTGGGAAGACTGATGAAATGAGTTAAATTAGATAAGTGGCTCCGTATGTACCCACCGTGAGACCAGCCTCTGGGACAGCACCTCCATGGTGTCCCCTTCCCGCTGCCCCAGGCCTGCCGCCACAAGTCCAGGCACCTCTGACCGCCCTTCCAAGTGCTCACCGCCAGGCGCCAGCGTTGCCCGCTCCTTTTCCACCTGACCTCTCAGCATCGGTCACTCCTTTGTCATGCCCTGCTCCCTGCCCCTTCCAACCTCTGTGCCCATCTGTGTTGTCCCCACCCCGAAATGGAGTCCCTTCCTTCCGATGAGATCCATGGCCCTTTCCTGCTGTGTCCTTCCCTCCCTCCTCAGGACCCAGCTCCACATGCTTCTTGTTCTTCCCTGGCACCGCTGGGAGGACTTGCCTTCGGTCACCGTGGCTCCTGACCTTGGTCCCAGCTGGGACTCTGTGGTGAAGGACAGTTTTGTTTTGATTTTTTTAAATTTCTAATCTGTTGCAGACTGATAGTTTTATAAAAAACAATAAAAAACGTCACAGCAATGTTGAATTGCTATAAAAATCTCTAAACACTTACTCTTAACTTCTGTACTTGTCTCACTGTGTACTGGCAACGGTTTGTGAGTTGGCACCAGGCCATGGAGCACACTCTGAACAGAACTGGTCTGGACAGCATGTGCCCTTTAAATAAGCCAGTGGGAAGATGCTCACTGGGCCCTGGGGCCAAGAGCAGATCTGCCAGAAGTCAGGAGAAATGAAGAATTATTCTACAATACTGTACAAATCAAAGAAGCAGAAAGGAGTCACTTCTTTGTGCAACAAAACTTTACATTCTTAAATGGCAAAGGCCTTAATTTCCCAGGAGGGAGATGTGAAAAATTATTTCCCAGGGTGACTGGCTGTCCCCAGGGTTAAAACCCAGTGACAAGCACATCGTGTGTGGAATGGCACGGCTGTGCCTGCCAACTGGGGCTGTGGCTGGCACCCTCCCCGCCCCAGTACAGGCAAGATGGAGCCGGGAAGCGGGGCACTTCGGGGGGCTGGCAGCGAGAAGATGCCATTCTATGCGGGGGTGCGCGCTGCCCCCAGGCCTCTGCTGTCGCAGAGACCCCTGCAGTCCTGTCCTCCCCGTCCCCACTGGTCATGCCCAGAAGAGCATCCACCTGGCAGAAAAGTTTCTAGAATTGTTCAGGAGCCATAATTACTTTTAAAACTTGAAAAAAGTACTACCTTAGTCCTTGGGAAGTGGAATTAGAGATTTGACTTTTTTTCTAATACCTTTTCCTTGTTTTGCATATTTTCCAAAGTGAGTAAATTAGGGGGAGTGGGGAGTAACTTTTTTAAAACATCAATTATCATTAGAGTTCCTAAAGCAAAGGAACCCCAAATATGCATCTTCCACATCTTTTAACTTTTTTTTTAAATGCTGACCCTAAGAATCAACTTGTCAAATAACATCTCCGTGTCGAGATAACTTAGTCACGAATCGAAAGGACATTGAATCCCACCTTATGTTAGAAAATCCGAATGCTTTGGAACATTCCAGGCGCCCTCTTCAGAGCCTTCCTGTCTGGCATTGCCCTGGCCTGAGCCCTCGTCCCCCAGCCATCAGCAGGGCCCTTTCTGTCACCTTCAGATCTTCGCTCAGATGTCACTATCCCAATAAGGCTTTTCCTGACCATCTTATTAAAAACCCTGACTGTGTCTCCTGAGTCTGACCCCACGGCCCCTCCCTGCCTCGGTTTTTCTGTGGCACTTACTACCATCCTACACACTTTATCCTACTAATGAAGGTGTTTAATGCATCTCACCCACCGTGCCCCATCCCACTGGCTGGGAGCCTTGGGGAGATGGGACTCCGTCCTTCTGTTCACTGCTGTGTGGCTGGTACATGTGGGTGCTCAGTAAATGCTGGTTGAATGGACTTACCCAGGTGGCAGCCCACCGTACAGATTGGAAGGTGGTGTGGGGAGGGTGGTCAGCGTCCATCCAGGCCAGGCGGAGGCCGGAGGTCATGTCTCCGGGGGCTCAGCGTCTGCATCCTTCCTTCTGCGTGCTTTTGCCTCCGTCACCAGCACAGATAACCCTGAGCCCAGCCCGAGGCTGGTGCAGTTTGTCATTCCTCTCTCCTCCGCAGGAGCAGGCCATAGAGGTGCTGACCCGCTCTAGCCTGGAAGTTGAGTTGGCCGCCAAAGAGCGGGAGATTGCCCAGCTGGTGGAGGACGTGCAGCGACTCCAGGCCAGCCTCTCCAAGCTGCGCGAGAACTCGGCCAGCCAGATCTCCCAGCTCGAGCAGCAGCTGAGTGCCAAGAACAGCACCCTCAAAGTAAGGGCGCCCGGGGGCCTGCGGACGGGGGAGGGCTGGACGCAGGCACACCCCCTCTGCCTTCCTCCGCACACAGCCCTGGAGGGAGCCAGGGTCGGCTGGCACTGTGCTTGTGGTTCCCCACCAACACCCTGAGCTCTTCGGTGGGTCCCTCCTGCCCTGGCGTCGGGGACACGTGCTGGGTGTAGTGACCATGCAGGAGGCAT
The DNA here is from genome assembly GCF_021613505.1 of Equus quagga. NCBI lineage: Eukaryota > Metazoa > Chordata > Mammalia > Perissodactyla > Equidae > Equus > Equus quagga. The sequence continues at coordinate 38,764,930 of NC_060273.1, forward strand.
CATCTTGGAAGTTGTCTTATTTATCCCGCCTTGGCCGTTGCATAAGTGTATCTCATTTTTGTGGTCTGCAAAGGTAATGGTTAAAACTCATTCTCTCTTAAAGCCAAAGTGACTGCTTGGGTTTTTCTCAGCCTGGCTCCAGCCATCAACCAAGGTTCTCCCTCCAGTGAGAGCAGTACAAGGAGGCCTGAGGGGCCCTGGCCGTGTCACGCGGGGGCCTGCTGTGTGAGCTCCCTCAGAGCTCTTCCTGGAGGGCAGCAGGTCTGAAACCGACAGCACATGGCAGCCTGGAACCTCTGTGAGGGAGCTAGAGTCCCGGAGCCTAAGGCCGGGGGGTGGCTTGAACCCCTCTCCCAGCTCCTGCCCGGGTGGCACTTTCCTCCTGATTGGCCGTCCCTCGCATGGGGCACTTGGTAGAAACCGCCGTTCTCAGGGCTCAGCCTGGAGAGTCCATGTGCTTCTCGTGTGGGCTGCAGCGGTCGCCGAGCTCACAGGCTGTCTCCAGAGACATACCTGTAGTCTGACTCCGCTGGCCTTGCCTGGCTTTTGGGGCGAGCCGCCACCAGGAGGACCCAGTGCTCTGCAACTCCAAGAGGAGTGCCGAGAGATGCGCTGAGGGCGTGTCTGCGCCAAGCCTCGTGGGCGGTGCGCCAGGCTGCAGGGACGTCTCTGACCCTCAGGCGTGTGCCGCACACCAGCGGCCTGGAGCGCGGTGTAGCTCTCAGCACGGGGAGCCCCCAGCATCTCTTACCTCTCAGGCAGAGTGATCGGCGGCCTCACCAAAAGCTGGTTCCTTTTGGAGTTTCTCATAAATTTGTACCCCAAATTTTTTATTACTTTTTTTTTTTTTTTTTTTACAAATTATACTTTATTTAAGGTATTTCTAATTTGTTGAAGTTAGTGTGATTTGAAGATTGTCCTGGGACCCTAGATTCATGGTCTGTCAGAGCCAGAAGGGGTTCCTCAGAGGTATCTTGTTTGACGAGGAAGAGACAGGACCCGCAAGGGCGCGGGGCCCCAGCTTCTAGGGCAGACTTGCCCGGCTCTGCCCTCTCTCCCTGGCCCGAGTCATGGCCGCTCGGGCCTCCTCCTGCCCCTGCTCAGCGTCCGTTTGTGGAGTGCGTGAGTGAATGAGTGAGCGACCGGTAGATGACTCTATACTCAATAAAGCAGATCAAAGTTAGTTGTAAAAATGTCAGGACAACTTTTCCTTATGTAAAGTAATCCTAGAATCCTAACTGGGCCCATTTTAATGAAAAAACAATAGAGCTTTTTCTTGTCAATGCATGACTGTGTTTCTGACCCAGAACAAAGTTTCCGGCAAGTCTGTTCTCTGGCGGCTCGCTGGCCGGGCCTCGCTGCGCTCTCCCCGCCATTTCTCCTTTGCCTCTCTGGGGTGGATGGTGGACTCCGTTCACCGGGGGCCCGCGCCCCTCTGAGGAGACCATCCTGCCATCTTGGGGGAGATGGTTGAGACCTCATCACATTTGTCACCAACCATGGTGTTTATTTCTCCAGTCTCCTAATCTCTCATCAGCCTGCCCAGTGGGTACCAGGACTCGTTTTTTATTTCTAGATTAAATCTAATTTTCTCACTTTATAGCTGTTTTTGACCCTACCAGTGGTGTTATTATCTGATAATTTGCCTTTTTATCCTTTGTTACAGTTAAAGGGTCCCACTCAAATGCGTTCAGCATCTGACTACATGAGAGGGAGGTTGCAGACCTTACATTTTTTATTATAGAGCAATTTCTTCTAAATCTGTTAAGGTTTTAATGTTTGCCTTCACAAAAAATGAAACGCAGTTGCACAAATTAATGTTCTTTGTCCGCGTCTTGGGGGAATCCTTTAACACTGCGCAGTTAATGGAACAATTCGGCAATAGTTCTTCCAAAGTTACTGCGCCTTATCTTCATCTGATCTAACAATCAAAACATATCCTCTAGTAACAAGACTTCTCTGATTTTAATTATCTCAACCTCTTGTCGCCGGGAGTGAAGATCTCCCGAATATCGAACTCGCACACAAAAGACATTAGCCTTCCCCAAACGAGGGCGTCTTCTCCCTCGCCCAAAGGAATAAGGCTAATTGAATGAGATACCTTCCCAGGGCTTTTTTTTTCCTAATGTGTATAATTTATAGTCTCAAATCTAAACTAAGCAGCGATGCAATTATTAGGAAAATATTTTATGAATGAGACCTGTCACATTGGCAACCTGATGCTTTTGTGACAGGGTCTCTGCCCCCGTGGTGCTGGCTGCTCGGAAGGAGCAGGGGGCTGCCCCTGGGCCTCCCGAGGGGCCTTCCTCTCCGCCTCCCTCTCCCACGTCCTCTCTCCCCCGGTCCCCCAGTCTTTTCCTTCTTGGACCGTATCGTCCAGCTTGGGGGGACTCTGGGACGCACTGTGTGGGACTTGAACCAGGATCTCTGTTTGAGGATGCTGCAGCTTCCGGCCCATCTCTCGGCATCTGGGCATTGTGGGTGGTTTTGCCGAGAACATTTGGCAGTGGTCTTTGACAAATGCTGACGTGCTTGATGACAGGCACTGATGGGGCAGGGGTGAGGGGTTGGTCTCTCAAGGGCAGAAGGCGTAATGGGTGGTATCTTCGGTCTCAAGCTCAGTGGGGTGTTCTCTACCAGTGCACTCTGGTGGCCCACTCTGTAGTGGAATGTATTTAGGGACCAATTGGTTTGCTTTCTCTAGCACCTTGAAACTCCCATCTCTGCAACTAATATTTCTTCCCTTCCCTGAGACATCTGATTTGTAATTCTGTGAGGAGAAATCGACAGTGGCTTGTTCACCAGCCTTTCTCTCCCCGTGGTCCACTTTTTCAAGCCAAGTTCACCATAAACTCATCACTGTCCACATACAGTGGTGCATCCCTAACCTTTAAATAGACATCGACGCAGGCTCAGAAGTGGGAGATGTTTCTGCCTGCCTAATCTGACAAGCGCTCAAGCACAATGCCACTTGTAGGATAATTCTGGATCCCTAATTAATGAAATAACCCAACTGCCATGACAGGGCTGCTGTTTTTGATAAGTCTTACTCTGTGGTCTTCTGTTGGAACCTTGAATACAGAGACAGTGTAATTAGGCAGCCACCTGCACCACGCTCACTATAGCACAGAAAATAACGCTACCAATGGCTTCAGTTTAAAATGGATATTTATAAGAGAGGCTAGCAGAAGAATGCTGGCCTCCCAGAGGGAGAAATTGTATTTTCTAAAGTTATGCTTTAAAGAGCAGTGCTTCCCTCTGGGTGAGTGGGCAGGTACTAAGATCACCTGGGAGACTTCCCCAAACTGCCCGTGCCTCCCACCCTTGTACCTTCACCCCTCCTCCTGAGGTTCCCCGGGTCCTGTGGAGCACGCTGTGTCCCTCAGGGCTGGGACAGGAAAAAGACTGATCACCGCTTCTCTGGACTCATCGGCACCTTTAATTCTGAACCCTGCCTCTTTGGTGTCGGAAGTGCCCTCAGCCGGCAGTATGTTTACTCTGCGCCAACGCTGCCCTCCATCAAGTTTTAACAAGCATCTCATCGACGTCTCAGTGTGTGCAGCTCTAATGTCAACATCTTATTTGACTCACCATGCCGTGGTTAGGAGAGGCCAGGCCCCGAGTGTCCAGCCTGTGGCACGAGCGAGTTCTAATGTCAGACATCCCGATAGAGAGCTGGGGGTCCGAGCCTCCCGGAGCCTTGTCTTGGCTGGGTCTTGAAGGCACTGTGAGCACAGATTTGAGGAGGGCAAGGACACAGGAAAGAGATGGATCTACCCAGCAGTGGTGGAGAGGCCCCCAGGGAAAGATCACACTGGAGGCAGTCTTGGACAAACCGAAGGACTCCGTGCTAGGAGCCTCGAGGTCCGTATTGGGGTTGAGGTGGGAGCTGGAGGTCATGAGTGGGTCCCTATAAAATCGCTGTAAACCAGCAGGTGTTACTGGAAATGCTCAGGAGCTAATTCTTTGTGGGAATCTACGATGGGTCCTCTTGCAAAGACACCTGTGCCCCTACTCACTTGCTGAGTCAGTCCAGAAATCTCAGCTGCAGACAGTTCCCAGCTTGCTGCACACTTGGCTGACCATGACCTGCGATGTCTAGGTAGCCTAGGAATGGAGCCAGGCCCTCCTGGTCTGGGATGGCAGCGTTCCATGAGGAGGAGTTGGCTCCCATCCACCCTGTGCCTGGGGCACACCTGAACCCCAGCTCGTGGAAGTTGGAGGTGGCCTGTGACAGGGTGGCCGTACAGGGCTCCTCCTCTTCTGTCCAGAGCCACACATCTTCCGCCTGCAGCAAGCCCTCTGCCAGAACCGCCATTCTCCCCACCCACCCCATCTAGCCTGGGGGATTTCCTCTTCCTCGCCTCCTCAACATTCCTGTAGTGCATGCACAGCACCCACCTGGACGTCCCTGGGCTTCTCCCCCGTGCCCAACATCAGGAGATCCTAAATTTCCGTAACTGCTGCCTCTCACCCAGGAACTATGGAGCCCAGGGAGGGTGCTCGTTCAGGTGGAAAAGAGGTGCATGCTGCCTGGCCCGGACCCCAGAGATGCAGCGTCAACCTGGAGCCTGTGCCTCAGACGCCTGCCCTGACCCAGGGAGCCCAGTCACACTTACTCAGTCATGACTGGTGGCCCTCAGCCCAGGAGCCCCCGTGAGGACAAGGGGTCCCACCCTGACGCCCCTGGCCTGAGCTGTCCATCTTCAGAGAGCCGGGCTCTGGTCATCCTGGAGGAGGGGGACGGAGCCATCTGCAGGCTGCAGCGTGGCCGCCTCTCTGACCCACAGTCTGCTGTGGCACGGAGGGCTTGCTGCCGTGACCGCTGGCTGTGAGACCCGGAGACGAGGCCTCTCCCGAGGTCTTTGCAGGAGTCTCCCGTGCCAGAGGTGGCCCTAGAGCACAGACTGTCCTATGTTGTAACGTGACTAAGACACATATCTTTTATAAATGCAGTGCCTAACTCGCTACATGCCAAAATACTTTGCATTTTTAATTCAATTTCTTTATTATTTGAGTCTTAGCCCGGATTTTAAGAACTTCATACAGATAATTCTTCCAGCAATTGAAGACACAGTTGATGAGCTCCTACCAAGTTCCCGGAACCGTGTAGGTGCCCTGTCTCGTTACAGTGTGTGCTCTGTATCATAGAACGAGCATGTTCGAGGGGGCGTGGCAGCCTGCACCTGCTCATCCTTCGTCTCCTCAGCCCCGTGCTCTGAAAACACTTGTTCTTAACTCTCCCCAGTTTCCCGGTGAGAAGCACGAGGCCCAGCAGGCCCAGGCCGTCTCCCAAGATTACACTCAACCAGCCCGTCTCTGGCCCTTGCCCTGCTCTCGCCTCTGGCTAAAGCCCGTGCGTGTTCCCTGCACGGGACCTTTTCAGGAAGATCACTCAGTCCCCAGACCCAGCCTTCACGGCACTGGGGCAGGCTGCCTTTGCGGCCATCAGCGTTTGAGAGCCAGAGCTGCTCCGGGCGCCTGTGTTCCCCCAGTGCAGCGGGGACGTTAGGAGGTGACAGCGGGGTGTGGAGAACTTCGTAAGTGGAGCCCCGGCTTCAGAAGCAGAGTCTCTTCAGAAACAATTTCGTCATACGCAGTACCAGCCACCAGGGATAAGTAATAATAACTACAGTAACAATAATAACCACCCTTACAGAGTGCTGTGCCGGCACCAGGCTAAACGTTCAGTATACGGTATTTCATTTAATCGTCACAAAGCACTGTATGCGGGTGCCATTATCCCCATTTTACAGATGAGGACACCGAGGCTTAGAGAGGCAGAGCCCGGCCCCAGCCTGTCTGGGACTGCGGCGCCCAGGCGGGCAGCGAGCTCCTGGCTGGGCCTCGGCACACCAGCGCCTCACTTCCTCCAGGAATGGCTGCAGGTGGGCAGCGTGGCCTCCGCTCTGACAGGGTCTCCTTTAGAACTCAGTGACTTTTTTTCTTCCTTGGGACAGATCGATAGATGCTCTGCAGAAGTGTTGTGGTAATTAGTTAAATAAGGTAGTGTATGAGATGGAGGGCCAAGCCCACCCTATGAGCGTTAGCAGAATCCGAGAGGAGAGTCTGTCCAGAGAAATGACGGGCCAGAGCGCCCACTGCTCTTCCAGATCTGGAGTCTCTGTGAGTAGACTTCCCAGGTTCCCAGCAGCAAGTTTCCGTTCAGAGAATCTGTTCAGAGGATGGTTGGTCCTTTTTCCATGATGGGCATTTTCAGGATCAGAGGCCAGTCTTCCGCCCCATGCTGTGTGTTTCCTGTACCTCACCTGCCAGGTGAGCATGGTTCTGAGGCGTGGTACTCCATGGAGACCTCGGAGAAGACAGGCTAAGGGTGCTCGCGGCAGCCCCTGCCAGGCCTCTGTGCAGTTGTCCACCCAGCAAGACAGAAACGTGGTCCGAGGTTGACAGAGTGGTCTCAGGTTCTTTATCATTAAGCTGCCCCCAGGGAGGTGGCCGAAGTTCCAGTGGAAGCTGTTTAGTTCTCTGTGAAAACTGTCACATCCAACCACGTTACACAGACTCCAGTCTTAGAACCTGATCGGGGCTGATCACAGGTCTGCAGAGAGGCCCTGTAGCTGTGCCCCAAGGCAGACCAGACTGGGTCTCGGCAGTGATACTGGTCCCCCATTGAAGGTCCTGCAGTGCCAGCATCTGCCCTGGGTCGTGGCCCTGTGCCCCTTAGCTCAAGCCTCAAAGATAATTGCAATTCCCATTTTACAGATGAGAAGGGTATTAACGTGCCCGGAGGCGCCCAGCATGTAAGGGACAGAGCTGAGTCCGGGTCCGTGCCATGCCAGGTTCTAAGTGCTGCGTATGCCCCCTTGCTGCCCTCCAGCTTGCTGTCTCCTGTTCTCTGAACACGACCAAGTTTTATGTGTGTTCTGTGTCCAGCGTCAGTGATTTCCTCCGTCTGCAAGGTGCTTTGCATCCCAGCAGCCCCGGATAATCTTTGGTTAGGGACCACTGGCACGTTAGCGCCTCGTGCTATTCGACTGGAGGCAGAGAATGAAATAGTCACTTCTTGACGAGCACCTTCCGAGATTCTTTTTTCGGAAAATGAGCGCATGCTACCCCCTGTTTGGTTGTGATGAGAAACCATTATAATATAGAAAGTTGGCACGAGGTCTTCGAAAGGAACTAGGGCGAGCAATTTTACACAATGGAAAATACACACACACAAAACTGCCAGCAAAGGCAAGAGGAAAAGATGGTTTAAGTAAGTCTTGTTTACAGCACACCTGAATTCTGGAGACAGAGGCGGGCTGGGGTTCAGGCTGATGGCCAGATGGGCATCTCCCCAAACTCAAGAGTGTTCTCAGTCAGCTTTCAACTGTGATCACAGTCATGGCTGGTCAAAGCAACCAGAAGCCCTGTAGGTAGGAAGGTGCGTTGATCCAAGCGCTGGAATTTGTTCACTCCTGGCTCGGAAACAGGCTAAATCGTCAGGATCAAACCCCCCCTCACACCACCTGGCCGGGTCTTTGTGTCTTATGTTCCACTGCCTCATTTCTGCCTCTGGGGGTGACCAACAGCAAACTAGTCCAGAGCACCTTTGTGGAGGGAAGCATCCTCTGCTGACCACCCTACACCAAAGACCCTTCCTGGCCAGAGAGCCCTGCAGAGCTGTGGGCAGAAACAGCCACATAAGTGCCTGGGGGCTCACAGACTTGAAAGGAGCACGTCAGAGCATCATAACGCCTGAGAAGTGGCCGGTGCTCCCCTGGGCCCTGCAGGGCTGTGTGGGCCAGAGCCCCTCGCCCATCCTCTCAACGAGCCAGCTGTGCCCTGCTGTGGCCTGCTGGCCAGGGCGCCCCGGGACGGTCCGTCCCCGCCCCCACAGAACTCAGATGACCATCTGCTGGGGAAACCACTCACCGCCAGCGGACGGGCCTCCACACCTAAAATGCCCCCATCTGGGGGATCCGAAAGTGCAAATGCTTTTTTCCCAATGCCGACCTCAGCAGCAAAGGGGCTCGTATCTCTTGTTAGCAGGGTCCCACCAAAGGTGTTGACAACCAACCGCATGCGTCAGCTAGCCTAACAGATTTTGTGAAAAGCCACATGCTGCTTTTAAAACGCTAGGAGAGTTTCTCTTCATTCTGTTTGCCATTTCATGATATTTCATACAAAATGGCCTTTTTTTCCTCGTTCTGTTTTCCACTTCCGTAAAGCTTTTTCTGTCTGCTTGGATTAAGTTTTATGTTCCCACCTTATGTTGCCGAGCGTGTGTGTGTGCATGCACATTCGTGCCTGTCCCCACTCACACACGCTCACAACAGACCAGAAGAGTGAGGGACAACAGGTGACACCACACGTTGTCACCTTTCATTGTACGTGTTTGCGTTCCCTTGGGGACGGCTGGATGCTTTACAGGGAATGTAGTCAGTGAAGTCTGTCTTAGTCCTGTCGTAACAGAATGTCATAGACCTGGTGACTTATAAACAACAGACATTTATTTCTCACAGTTCTGGAGGCTGGAAGTCCGAGATCAAGGCCATGGCAAATTTGGTGTCTGGCAAGGGCCTGCTTTCTGGGTCACACATGACCCTCTTCTCACTGTGTCCTCGGGCGGAGTGGACAAGGGAGCTCTCTCCCTGGGCCGCTTTTGTAAGGCACTGACCCCACTCAGGAGGGCTGCACCCTGTGGACCTAATCTCCCCCCGAGGGCCCCAGCTCCTGCTGCGTCACACTGGGGGTTAGGACCAGCGGATGAATTTAGGGGACACAGACATTCAGTCTACAGCAAAGTGCACTGACCTAGTTCACACGTGGCCACTAATGAAATTCCTCTCTGTTTGCAGCAACTGGAAGAAAAACTCAAAGGACAGGCTGACTATGAGGAGGTGAAGAAAGAACTCAAGTAAGTGTGGCAGTGCCTGCTCGGCTACTCCCAGCCAGGGCTCGTTGGGGACATTTGCTGAGGAAACAGCGTGCCAGCGAGGGGGCAGCCACGGGTCCTTGCGCTCGGCCGCAGCGGACACTCCGCCACTCGGCCTTGTCCTGGGCTGCCCAATGCTGTGGGTGTTTGCACACAGGCCTGTGCCCAAATTCTTTGGACTTTTTATAAAAGTCTGTGCATTTGAAATGTGCCACTATGCACGGAGTCAAGGGAGACATTGCCATGATAGAAATCAGAAAACCTGAGCTTACTTTTCGGCTGTCACTTCTCCAAACAGAAGCAGAGCAGGGCGTCGAAACCTTTTCCAGTCGAAAGAGTGCATATGGCCTTAACCTTCCTGGCCACCTGGATTCCGGGACCTTCTCCCAGCTTCCAGTTCCCCATCCAAGAGGCGGCCACTGAAGGCTTCTCGTGACTTCAGTGCTCATGCTTACATTCTCCAGCTGAGAAGTTCCTTCCTCAGGCCCCACCGCCCAGCCTGGCCCTCCCACCTCACGCTCCTTCCCCCGCCTGCCCTTGGTGCTCCTGGAGCTCCTGGACCCTGGTCCCTACCTGTCCCCAAGTCCAGCGCTATCTGAGCTCACAACCTCCTCCCCTACCTGGCGCTCCCAGGCAGCCTCCCACAGTACACAGGCCCCCCTTGTCCTCCTGCCATGCCTGCAGGGTCTCACCCTGGGCTTCCCCGCCTGCACAGCCAGGTTATGAAACACTGCAGAGGACGTCACCGCTGTGTGTGGACCGGGCCCCCGCAGGCCGTGTTCTGCCCTCCACTGCTTGCCTGCTCTGTGCTTCCCTGGGGGCCCTTCTGTGCCCTCGGCAGACGCCCTGGTGCTCTGCCCTAGGGAGGAGACAGATGTCCCTCAGCTTCCCCCTTTGCCTGGCAGTCACTCCTCTGGTCTTCTGCTCCCTGTCTCTCCAGGCCAATCCCTTCGCCTGTACCCTGGGTCCCTTCCTTCCCGCTCCTCCCTGCTGTTCCCTCAGCTCCTTTCTCTCTTACTGACATTTTAATTTCTCCTTTTAAAAGCCTACACCCACTCGCCATGCCATCTCTGTTCGTAATTCCATCCCCTGGGGTTTGCTGAAACAGCCCATCGGAAGGCCTCTTCCGCCTTCTCACCACATCCAGTAGCCATCGCTTGGTGCTGACCTCCTCCAGCCCCTGCTTAGGTGGCTCCCCTCAGTCCTGTGCCCACCACGGTCTCTCTCGAGCATCTCACCCCGCCCCCGGCCACAAACGGCACCTCCCTGGACGGCCCCTGAGCCTCTTGGCGGGTCCAGCGTCCTCAAGCTCTCTACTCCCCTGGTTTCCTACATAGGGGTGGGTATTTTTGCCTGGTTGACCTGCTATACCTGCCTCCCGTGCCAGTCTCTCCTTCCTCTCCCTCTCCTGATCCCCTCAAACGAAAAAAATGTACACCTGCTCCTAGTGTCAAATCCGAGAAACGTGAGGCCTTCTCCCAGGCCCCCTCCCATCCCAGGCCGAGGCCAGTCCCACACCTCCTCTGAGCTCGTCTCTGTTCCCCGGGAACCACGGCTTCTTGACTCGGGCCTGCAACACGTCCCTCGTCTGTTCCCTCCCATCCGCCCACCTGCCCAGCTTCTCACTGGCCCTCGCCCTCCTCCCAGAACAGGCGCTTTCTGCTGCATCTGCACACCACGGCCCCCACTGCAATGTAGTGCCTAAAAGCCCCAGTGGGTGGCTTTTCTGATAAAACGTGTCCCTGGCCTCCCACTTGCTAGTGATCCAAGTGCCTCCTTGGACTCACACCCCGTTCCCATCCCATCCCTGCCCCAGGGTCCCCACCCCGCTCTGTGGCCCATAAAGCATCCTGCTCCTTCAAGGCCCCTCTCAGCACTAACTCCTCGTGAGACAGCCCGTCTACAGCCCCGTGAGGTCTCTCCTGCCTAGGCCCCCAGCTTTCCTCTTTCCCTGGCTGGCTGGAGTTGCTCTTCTCCTGTAATAGCCTGTAGAGTTCGTGAGGGTGAGTGGCAGCGTGGTTCTGATTCTCCACAGTGCCTGGCACATGATAGGTCGTCAGGAAATATCTGATGAATAAGTGAAGAGACACTGGTGTTTTTAGCGTGAGCGCATAGACTCACTTAGTCTTTTCTTACATAATCCTAAAGAAGATCTCAGACCAGAATATAGCTGTAAACACGTGACAGTCACTAAGAAAGGACAAGTTCCAGACTGCGTGCTGCTTCTCTCCTGCCTGACGCCATGGTGCCGAGTTCTTTTAGTATTTCCAGGAGCTCACTGTAAAATAAAATGACATGCTCTACCTCCGGGAGCTCCTATTTGTTCCCATTTTGTTAGTTTACTGGACGGGGGCACAACGAGGATAGAACCGCAGAGAAACTGGGAGCGGCTAGCTCCTTACTGAACCTCGTGGTGGCTGAGGCAGAGAGCGAGCTCCCGGGGCCCTGGGCATTTTTATACCCCGTGGTCTCTGAGTGACACTTCTATGGAGCTTAGAGGGGGCTGAGGCTGAGGCCACAGTGGTGAGGATGCTGAGAGTGCGCAGGTACCTGCTGTCATGCTCCCCTTCCCTCCTCGTGTGTGGCGGGAGCACCCCAGCCACTCGGGGCCACTGGGACTCACTGGTCCTTTGCTCTTGTTGGACTCAGCAAAAAGGAAAGAATGTCCACGCGAAAGGAATGCTGGAAACCGCAGTTCTGGGCACCTGAACTCACTCCGTGCTCAGACTTGTTGAAACAGGCTGGAGACGGGAGTGGTTTCAGCGATAAGGAGAACAAAGGAGGAGCCCTCGTGCTCTCCCACCGCTGGCCATGGCCCTCCTCCCCCAGCCCGGGGCTGCAGCCCTCTGGTTGTGGGACCTCGCTCTGCCGAGTTCCCCTGGTCCGCAGGTGTCAGCTGCCACCTGAGCGTGTGGGGCCGTGGCCAGGGAGGTGACGAGGCTCCTATCTCTGGCTTCCTTGCTACAACTTTTTCATTCCCTCTAAGCTTCACAAATACATTCCACTTGCAACAATGTTATGTCTGTGTTAAACTTTAAAATTATACTCTGAACAGACCTGGTGTGATTCCATATGGAATGATTTACATGCTGGGCAAGAAACTTTTGCTGGCCAACTGCTAGTGGAATAGTTATTCTAGAGACACTATCAGATGATAATGCTGCCAGGGAAGTTGTTCAAGTTGTCAGTGCCTCAGTTCCTGGAGAGCAGGAAATTGTGATGTTAATGCTCACTAGCGTGGCCTTATCAGAGACAGGAAAGGAAATAACCACTCTGCTTGCTCTTCACAGCATTCTGAAATCCATGGAGTTCGCGCCGTCCGAGGGAGCTGGCACACAGGTACACAGTCTCACTTTGCTTTGAGTCTGTGTCAGCATCAGCATGAGGGCCGTCACTGTTCGTCCCTGGGCCAGCTTCGCCATCTCGATATTTCTATGAGCCCTCTCTCCTAGAGCTGACGAGTCATTCCTCAAGAAACTTTAGCCAAGTTAAAGCAAATTATTGTTAATTAAAAAGAGGCAAAGGGCGGGCCCAGTGGCTGAGTGGTTAAAGTTCCATGCGCTCTGCTTTGGCAGCCCGGGTTCAGATCCTGGGCACAGACCTACTGCACTCATCAGCCATGCTGTGCAGGTGTCCCACATACAAGATGGAGGAGGACTGGCACAGATGTTAGCTCAGGGCAAATCTTCCTCAAGCCAAAAAAAGAGGAAGATTGGCAATGGATGTTAGTTCAGGGCAAATCTTCCTTACCAAAAAAAGAGGCAAGAAGAGAAAAGTTAGTTTTCCAAACTGATAACTCAATTCAAGTGAAATTGAGGGTTAACTTGGGCAGGTACTCAGAACATGGATGAAAACAATTCAGATTGTGTTAAGGGTCGGCCCAAAGGGACTGGCTTAGGAACTTTTCTTATTCACTGCCTCACCTGGAGAAGGAACCGGGGCAAGGTGACAGTGGCACCTGGTAACCTGGTAGCCAGTTAAAATTTAAGTCATCAGATGGAATCCTGCTCCTGATGTCCAGAAGGCAGCTGACTCTGGCTGGCACCAAAAAAGGGTTACATTTACAGTGACTTTCTGATGGGTTTGTGGCTCGACAGCCAGTCCTGTCGCCAGATGAGACACAGCTTTAGCCTGCTCGAATTGGGGGATAGAATAGAGTAGTCGGTTGTCGAGAAGCTTTGCAAGTCTAGAAGGAGAAAAATTACTTCAAATGAAGTGAGTTCTTTTGGAAAGGAACTTGAATGTTTTCCACGTGCATGTTGAGCATCCTCAGAGGAAATCAGACTTCTGTAACGTGAGAGAGTCAGCGTGGGTGGAAAGCCGTCAGAGAGCAGGGGTGGCGGGCCCTGGTAGCCCCGGGGTGGGAGGGCGGCCGGCCCGCAGTGAGCCCTGCTCTGCCCCATCTAGGATGCATCCAAGCCCCTGGAGGTGCTGCTGCTGGAGAAGAACCGCTCGTTGCAGTCCGAGAACGCCGCGCTGCGCATCTCCAACAGCGACCTGAGCGGTAGGTTGACAGGGTCTCGCGGGCCGCACTTAGTCCCTTCCAGGGGCTGAGGAAGCGGATGGTGGCCCGTGAGTCTGGGCTGATGCATGACGGGAAGGAACATCACCGGCTGATGAGAACCTTGACTAATGAGCGTTTGGTCTCCTCCTCCGTCCTCCTCACTGCTCCTCCCCTCTCCCCCCTTAAAGCCGCGGATGCTGAGACGTGTGGCCGCAGGGCGTCTGCGGAGGTCGGTTAGGCCTGTGTGGCAGGTGATCCCAGGAGGGACACAGAGGACGTTGGCTTTTCTGAGCTTTTCCTAGTCGTGCGGCCTCTCTTGTGGTGTCTCCGGGGGCCCTGCCCTTCCGGGCTCAGTGGAGCTTTTCTTCCTTTGTCAGGTTTTCCTTGGGAACGCATCCCCCATCCTTAGCCTTTCTTTGCTCATCCCAAAATGGTGGCGTCACTGACTGCTTCTGGTTTTGGCAGCTGGTAAACCGTTTAAAGTGTCTCGGGCTCCGATGATAATTCATTCTTAACATGTGCGTGCCTTCGATCGCGTGGACTCGGTGCCGTGCCTTCGCCTCAGAGCAAGTGGTGTGAGCGAATCCGTTGGTCCCAAAATGTCGGTGTTTGCTGCTCCTCAGGTGGGGCTCTTCTGGTCGTAGCTCAAAGGCTAGAGGCCTGCGCCCTGCCGACTCTTTACTGTGTGTGGTACCGGCTCCTTGTCACTGTAGGAGTTTGAACGTATGTCAAGGGGACTCTCCAGGCTGCAACGTACAAGAAAGGCGCAAACATGAAATGCATGTTGCTTGTTTCGGGGGGCCTCGTTTGGCTGACTTAAAAATTCAATTGAAAAACAAACCAACACACCTCATTGGCCCTTGTGAAATCTGCACTTTTTTTCCCTTTTGTGGGGCAACCTTTGCATTTTGGTCTTGGTTTTTTTTCCCTTTTGAATCCCCCATAATGCATTATGTTTGCCCTTCCTTGTAGGGTCAGCCAGGAGAAAAGGGAAAGACCAGCCTGAGAGTCGGCGTCCTGGACCTTTGCCGGCCTCCCCTCCTCCTCAGTTGCCCCGCAACACGGGGGAGCAGGCTTCCAATACTAATGGTACACACCAGTTCTCACCAGCGGGGTTAACTCAAGACTTTTTCAGCTCATCCCTGGCAAGCCCCAGCCTACCCCTGGCTTCTACGGGAAAATTTGCACTAAACTCCCTCCTCCAACGACAGCTAATGCAGTCCTTCTACTCCAAGGCCGTGCAGGAAGCAGGAAGCACAAGCATGATTTTTCCAACAGGTCCATACAGCACAAACTCCATATCTTCCCAAAGTCCATTACAGCAAAGCCCAGATGTAAATGGCATGGCCCCGTCTCCCAGCCAGTCAGAAAGTGCTGGGAGCGTCTCCGAGGGCGAGGAGATAGACACTGCAGAAATCGCCCGGCAGGTGAAAGAGCAATTGATCAAGCACAATATCGGACAGCGCATTTTCGGACATTATGTCTTGGGACTGTCGCAAGGGTCCGTGAGCGAGATTCTGGCCCGGCCCAAGCCATGGAACAAACTGACTGTTCGCGGCAAGGAGCCCTTTCACAAGATGAAGCAGTTCCTGTCAGACGAGCAGAATATCTTGGCCCTCCGCAGCATCCAAGGCAGACAGAGAGGTGAGAGACTCGCGGGTGGGTGCCAGCGTGTGAGCCCGTCACGGAGTGTGCGTGCGCACGCGCGTGTGTGTATGTGTGATGAAACATTTGTGCATCACGTCAGGTAAAATTCGCTTCAGTTCTACCATTTCCAGAGTTCAGGGGTCAACAGGCATGAGTTAAAGCTGTAGAGTGGGGAGATCTGGCCTCTGAAACTTGCTCCGCACCTTGCATGGTAAACCCAGTATTGCCATTCAAATTCGGTACTGAATCGGAGGCAATTACATTACGTACAGCGTCCCAACGCGTCTAGTGTCCAGTGGGTGCTGATCTCGTGTGGGGAGGAGCCCTGGGTACCATCTCGCCCTAGAGCAGCAGCAGCAGGTCGGTCCTCACACAGAGCTGGTTCCCTGGGGAGAGTGTCATCTCCCCTTCCCACCGCACAGGGTGGAGTGTGTCCCGCGGCCCACTCCCTCCCGGCAATGATGTTCTGTTAGTGGTTCGGTTCGAGTCTCCAGCAAAACACGCCTGCCTTAGTGAAATGCATGAAAGTTCATTAAAACACCCTCCCCGCCCACCCTCCATAAAAAGACAAAAAGTCAGTCTCGTCCCTAATGGAAAGAATCCCTTCCCTCTTTAAGGACGGGGCCATTCGCTCCATCAACACAGAGAGAGGTAGTCTTATCAGATACCTTTGAAACACCCTGAAATTTAGACTCAAAACAGACAGAGAAGGGAGGCGTTCCCAACAGCGTCAATGTGCACAGAGCTCATGGAGCTCTTCGTGGCAATGTCCCCTGAAACGGACTGTCCTTGGATGATTAATGTGAGCTTCATTCCGGGGCTGGGGGGCGATTCACTTGTTGGCAGTGCCCCATCCCTTTGCCCCTCATGGCGTTGGTGTTGGAGGCCACTCCTCGGGTCTGTCTGATCTCCTTCGGCAGCAGAGCCACGGCCTCTGCAGGCCGGTCAGCCAAGGAAGGGCCTCTCAGAAGCGTCTAGTAGCTCCCGAGTCGCACAGGAAGCCCTGAGCCCTTTGTGTAGGGACAGGCGGCTCAGATTTCATGTCACGCAGCCCATATCGTCAACACCACCATCCCCTGATTGTTTTGTTCTTACCACACTTGTTTTTCAACAGAGAATCCAGGCCAGAGCCTGCACAGACTATTTCAGGAAGTACCGAAACGAAGAAATGGGTCTGAAGGTATGTCGCAGGCAGGGGTTCTCTTTGCAGTCAGTCGCATAGGAAGCAGCATGTCCCTAGCTGTGTATTTGGGTTAAAACTGTACAGTGTGATTCTGGCCTGGAACCTGATGGAAAAACAGAGCTAGTAAGTATAAAACAAAGCACGGGTTCAAGTTCGCACGGCCCCTTCCTCCTGAGCTGCCTCGCTCTACCGAGCACGCGCAGAGGAGGGGAGGAGAGGGCAGTGCCCTAAGAGTGAGTCCCCAGGACAATCCCAGCCCCTTCAGATTCAATTCCGCTTCCCCCGTTTTCTCAGAAGCAAGAGAGAGGATAACAATTGTCGCTCTGAGAAAAATCAGGTGACTGAGTCCCGTGACGTCCTGCTGCTTCCTTGTACATCTTTTTAGCTCTGAACTTCAGTAAAGGTGCCATGGTGTGGACCGATCCCAGATGTGATCGGTTCTCCCATGGGCCCCAGCGGGCCAGCCCCCTCTGTGCTCCTTGGAGTTGCATCTTTCTTGGGGCTTCCTCCTGGCGGTCTGCTTGTTTTCCAATGGTTTGGTATGGCGGTTCCTGTTTAGTAAGGTAGCGAAAAATTGAAATATGTGGACGGCTTCCAGAAAGAACTGGGGCCAGCCCCCGGGCCGCAGTAGCTTCAGTGCATCTGTACATGTGGCTACTCCGCAAAGCATCACCATGTGACCAAAAGACTGAATTCTTGTCCTTTAGGGATTTCTGCAGGCTTCTCTCCTCGTTCATAAATTTTTAAAAGACAGTATGTGGTGATAGATGTGCAAATTTTAGGTGAAGCTTTCAGCCTCTTCCCCTGGAACATCCAATAATTGATAGATAATCAGCCTCGGCCCTTAGCCCTCCTCTCCCGTTTCTCCTTTCTGGGGATACCAGCCGCAAATACACATAAACAACCTTGAACATCGTCCCAAGCCAAAGCAGCCATTGGAGTCGCTTTTTAAATAACTCAGAAAAAGCGTTGCCTTTTAATCCTTCATCTCTTCTACTGGATTAAATGATTTGCTCTCCCTGGTCCCAACCCACGGGTGAGGTGCAGTCTGGGTGACGGGAGAGCTGGTCCCGCTGGCCGGATGACGTTTAACGCAGGGCAGACTCTGCAGGAAGCCCCTCCCGCCCGGGCCCCAGGACCTGCCGTGAGGTTGCACGCACAGCAGGTCCAGGTAGACGGGAGGCCGCGCCTGCCTGCTCCCCGTCACCGGCCTCACTCAGGAGCTCCTTATCAGAATGACATCTTTGTGCAGCACTGCTTCTCGTTCCAGGTGTGGGTTTGATGTCGTTGCTCTGGCTCTCCCTGCAGGTAACATCACCACCCGGGTCCGAGCCTCAGAGACCGGGTCCGACGAAGCAATCAAGTCCATCCTGGAACAAGCCAAACGGGAGCTGCAGGTGCAAAAAGCCGGTAGGGATCCTGCTCTCTGACCGCTGTCTCAAACCTAATTGTCAGGAGGGCTCACTCAGCAGTAATTCGCTTTTTTTTTAAAACAATAGAATGTCTGTGTTCACACATTTGGGCAGGTGCAGAGGGGAGCAGGTCTGTGTGATTTTGCTGATAGTTAGCACTCTTTTTATAACGTCATTCCCAAGCCTTGACTCAAGAATGTCCCTCGGCCCTAGAATCTCACTGACTGAACATTAGCAAGGAGTTTGTATCAAATTCCCTTTTCTTTTTTAAGGAAGATTAGCCCTGAGCTGACATCTGCTGCCAGTCCTCCTCTTTTTGCTGAGGAAGATCGGCCCCGAGCTCACATCCATGCCCATCTTCCTCCACTTTATATATGGGACGCCTGCCACAGCATGGCTTGACGTGCGGTGTGTAGGTCCACACCCAGGATCCAAACCAGCAAACCCTGGGCCGCCGACGCAAAGCGTGCAAACTTAACCTCTGTGCCACTGGGCCAGCCCCTCAAATTGCCTTTTTGAAAGGCAATACAGGCTTTGGTTATTCGGATCTATACTTGACCAAAAAATACTGAAAAAGAAGGGGTGAAAAATAAATTCTGAACAGCTGCTTTAGGATGCGTGTGGCCAGGAAGCGGCAGAGGTTTCACTGGCTGGCCGTCCACCTCTGAGCCGCTCGGGCTGAGGAGGGGTCTTCAGAGCTCCCTGAGCACTGCCTGTCTACGAGGAGGGGACTCCCACGTTCCACCCTCCCTCTAGGCTTTGATGAGAGGCTGCCGTGTGGCAGATGCAGCTCAGATCTTCTGCTGGAGAAGAACCTGGTGCGCGACTTCTCTTCCTGTGGCAGCTGAGGACAGGCCACCACCTGGTCACTCCCCTGGTCATGGGGTCCTCTCCCCAGGCCACCCTATTCCCACATGGCTCAGTCAGTGGGTGACCAGGCGTGGGCTGGGCATTTTCCCTTGCCTTATCCAGCTCAAGCTAGGTCCTCACAGCAATCCAAAAGATAGATTTTGTCATCCTCTTATTCCTGATTATCAAATTCAGGCTTAAAGTTAGAATGATGGGGCCGACCCAGTGGCATAGTGGTTGAGTTCAACAGGGTCTGCTTCAGCAGCCCAGGCTCACAGGTTTGGATCCTGGGCACAAATCTGTACTACTCATCAACCCGTGCTGTGTTGGTGTCCCACATACAAAATAGAGGAAGACTGGCACAGATGTTAGCTCAAGGCCAATCTTCCTCAAGTGAAAACAGAAAGATTGGCAATAGGTGTTGGCTCAGGGCCAATCTTCCTCAGCAAAAAAGGAAAAAAGTTAGAATGATTTGCCCAAACTCATTACCTGGTGGACCCTGGATGGAAACTGTGACCTCTCACCTCTTGTCCCAGGACTCTGCCCTCTGCTGCTGTCTGCCTCCTTGTAGAGATCCCAGAGCCATAGGAACTGTCCTTGTGGGACCTCAAGCCTGACAACAAATGGAACTTTCAGTTTGGTGTCGTTCTTGCTCTCAAGGCCAGAGTTGAAGTTTAGGCCAGCCCCTCTTCTGACTGGCTGAACAACCAGAGAGCTTAGCAGGGTGCCCCCCAGCAGGGTAGAAGGAACCCCCAAATTGAGAGTCAAAAGGCCCAGTTTAAGGCGCCAGCCTGGCCTGGTGGTGTAGCGGTTAAGTTCACACACTCCACTTTGGCAGCCCACGGTTCACCAGTTTGGATCCTGGGCACAGACCTAGCACCTCGTATCAAGCCATGGTGTGGTGGCATCCCACATAAAACAGAGGAAGACTGGCATAGATGTTAACTCAGCAACAGTCTTCCTCAAGCAAAAGGAGTAAAATTGGCAACAGATGTTAGCTCAGGGCCAGTCTTCCTCACCAAGAAAAAGGGCCCACTTCAAGGTGTGGCTTCACTGGTCACCTGTCCCCTCCCCAAGCCACAGTTTCTCCTCCTGCACAGTGGTGATGGTGTTGCCCGCACTCGAGGATGCTGTGAGGGTCATGTGAGTTGGAAAAGGGAGGGCCTTCTGTTAACCAGTAAAATAAAGTCCTCGAGAGGCGTTAAAGGTTGTCACTGTTTGAAGCATTTTTCGGCCTCGTCTAAAGCAGATGAAGAGCCAGCTTATATGATTTCCTCGCCCAGACTTGAAGGCACATTACAGAGCTGGAGCAACCTGAGGAGCATCCAGCTCAGCGCTTCTCAACCAGGGCCGCCCCCGCAGGGACCCAGGAGCTGGTTAAAAATGCAGCTGCTGACCCAGCCCCACATCTGCTCCTCATTCAGCCACTCCAGGGCTGGGGCCTGGGCATGTGCATTTTAACAGACCCAGCTGGTGATTCTGGTGCACTGCCCTAGTTAAGAATCCTTGATCTGGTCCGTTAGCCATCCCAAGTTTACAGATGGAAATGCTGAAGTCACAGCCCTGGGCTCCTGGGCCAAGGCCTGCCCAGTGCCCCTCAACATGGGGCCCACTGTTGTGGCCACACCACAGCCACCCACCCAGAAAAGAATCTGAGCGAACCCAAACACAGCCATTTAATTTATTACTAGAGACTCTGGTCTCATGTGGCAGCTGTTAACAGAAATTATGTTTCTAAATTATGACAAAACCACTAGATTTTTGGAGTATAACACACACGAATGTTGTCTAAAATTCGTTGGGGACAGGAAGTCCAGGAGGGTGCGTCACCGAGTATTTGCACACTTCCCCCTCTTTTCACACTCAGTGACAATACACCCTTTCCGCTGGTGAGTAATAGGGCCATCAGGGCACGAGCAATTGTGTTCGTCCTTCATCACTGCTTAGACAAGATGCACGCGTGTTTCACTGGCAGAA
Organism: Equus quagga; assembly: GCF_021613505.1. NCBI lineage: Eukaryota > Metazoa > Chordata > Mammalia > Perissodactyla > Equidae > Equus > Equus quagga. Next base: position 38,785,383 of record NC_060273.1, read on the forward strand.
GGACTGCTGGACAGAGCAGGGTGCTTCGCCCCACTCATCCGCATCCTGTGGAGGGTCCAGTTAGGATGAGTGGAGTGAGAGAAGCTTGCTCCCCGCCGAAGGGGGCCACCATTTCACTTCTGTCTTTGCCCCTGCAGCGGAGCCGGCCCAGCCTTCATCATCGTCCAGCAGCGGGAGCTCCGACGACGCCATCCGCTCCATCCTGCAGCAAGCCCGCCGAGAAATGGAGGCCCAGCAGGCTGCTCTCGACCCCGCCTTAAAACAAACGCCGCTGTCCCAGACCGACATTGCCATCCTGACCCCCAAGTTAATCTCCACCTCGCCCATATCGTCGGTGTCCGGTTACTCTCCGCTAGCCATCTCCCTGAAGAAGCCCCCCGCAGCCCCGGATTCCAGCGCCTCTGCTCTGCCCAACCCCCCCGCCCTCAAAAAGGAGGCCCAGGACACGCCCGGGCTGGACCTCCAGGGAGCGGCCGACCCGGCACAGGGGGTCCTGAGACACGTGAAGAATGAGCTGGGCCGCAGCGGCGTGTGGAAGGACCACTGGTGGAGCACCGTGCAGCCGGAGAGAAAGAGCGTGATTCCTCCCGAAGAACCCAAGGGCGAGGAAGCCAGTGGTGGGAAAGAGAAAGGCGGTGGCAGCCAGACACGCGCTGAGCGCAGCCAGCTGCAGGGACCCTCGTCATCCGAGTACTGGAAAGAGTGGCCCAGCGCCGAGTCGCCGTACTCCCAGAGCTCCGAGCTGAGCCTGACCGGGGCCAGCCGCAGCGAGACGCCCCAGAACAGCCCTCTGCCCTCCTCCCCGATCGTGCCCCTGTCCAAGCCCGCCAAGCCCTCGGTCCCTCCACTGACCCCCGAGCAGTATGAGATCTACATGTACCAGGAGGTGGACACCATCGAGCTCACCCGGCAGGTGAAGGAGAAGCTGGCCAAGAATGGCATTTGTCAGAGGATCTTTGGGGAGAAGGTAAGGGAGTTGATTTGGGGGCTTGGATTTTCCCATCTTTTCATTTCTTAAGACTAAGCAGCTGTCTGAAGGATGTGGCCGTCATCCATTTAATTAAGCCAAGAGCATAATATGTCGTCCACTCCCAAACTTCCCGAGAGGCTGGCCAGTGGATGTTCCATTGGCTGTGTCCCCGTTAGGAGCCAGGTTCCAGGCTAGACCCTCTAGGTCACACTGTGAGGGGATGGTAAAGTCACCATTTGACAGATAAGGAACCCGAGGTTCAGGGGAGTTGACTGCGTGCCCCAAGCTGGCAGGTGACTGACTTCAAGTCCTGCCTCCACTGCCAAGGGGAGCCCAGAGGCTCCTCTGCAGGCCGTTTTGGCTGAAGAAGATCTGATCTGATCACACAGAGAGATGGCCAGCGTGCGTAGAGCCAGAAGGCGCTCCTAGGAAAAGCTACATAAAGTGTAATTGTACCTTTCTCATAATTCAGAAGGCACCTGGTGGTGTCCCACCAGAGAGGTGAAGGGACTTGCCCAGGAAGGCACAGCTAGAGGTGGCACGGGCAGGACTGCTCGGGGCCCTGGAAGCCCTTGTTTCCACCTGTCCTTCCCTGGCTCACGAAAGTACGCTGGCCTGGGGGTCAGCTCCCAGACCCTCCCGTTCTTGGCACTTCTAGTAACCGAGGTTCTGGGTAGTGGGGATTTACCAGGCCTATACACTGATAATTTACCCCGGGATTGCTTTAGATTAAGTAATGAATGCTGCGCATAAGGAGGAGACCTCCGCTCCCCTAGGAGGCAGCCTCCCTGAGGGCACGTGGTGGGGTCAGCAGGGGCCTCCCCTGCACCCACCCCTCACCCCCATTCAGTTCAGTGTTTGCAACATATCATGCTCTGAATCCTGACCATTATTTTGTCCTGATTTTGCAGAAGGTGATGGGGTGAATAGAAATGAGGATGGGAATTTAAAGCCCTTTGAAATTTCTAGTTCAGTGTTGTAAAAATATCATTTGAGAACATTTAAATAGACATTTGTGCTCATGCCTTAAATTTAGCAGAGACTTAATAGCCTTGAACTTGTTTGGCCCATGAGTGCAGTTTATTCTGGAACTCGAGAACTTTTCAAAGGAAGATCGGATGCAGCCCCTGAATATCTCTGGGCTACATCTGTGTCCTGTGGGGGGTGTTTGTGCCCATACATATGTATGGCCATATGGGAGCGTAGGAAAGCTCGGGTATGTACATGCCACTTGTCGATCGTCTGCGATGAGTTTTACTCCCAGACTGGCTCACCCGTCGCCACCAGCTCACCTCTGGGCCCCCACCATAGAGCAGGATGTGATCGGAGAGAGCAGACCTTTAAATGCCAACCCGGCCCAGCACCAGCAAGGGAGACTGGCTTCCCACGTCCCGCTGGCATCCACTGCTCCTGCGTCTAAAGAGGCCTCTGGCCCCAGCAGCTCAGCCTTTCCCAGCGCCACTAGGCAAAGAGCAAAATGGTTCGATGCCTCCTCCTCGGGCTGTCAGGATGACAACCCTACAGCCTTGGCAGGATGGAAACCCTGGGGCCAGAGCCCCTTCCTAGCCCGCCTCTCCCGGGAGCTGAAAGCTGTGACTATAACTATGGCTCCCCATGCCGGGGTGTCAGCCCACAGGTGACCTTGAAAAGCTTATTCCCTCACCCCAGGCCGTGGCCATCCACCTGGTGGTGGTTCTGTGCTCAGCCCCAGGAGCTCTCCCTGTGCATCGGCCACACCACCACTCACCTGTGTGTGCTTCGCTGAAGTGTTTTGCAGCCTCTCACTAACCCTGGGCACTGATGCCATATGTCTTTGGTGCCACTCCAGGTGCTGGGCCTGTCCCAGGGCAGCGTCAGCGACATGCTGTCCCGGCCGAAGCCATGGAGCAAGCTGACCCAGAAAGGCCGCGAACCCTTCATCCGGATGCAGCTCTGGCTGAACGGCGAGCTGGGCCAGGGCGTCCTGCCCGTGCAAGGGCAGCAGCAAGGGCCAGGTAAGGGCAGCGCGGCCCCAGGCCCTGCAGGCAGGAACGGGGGCGTCTCTGCCGGGAGGCAGCCGGCCTCACTCTCAACCTCGGCCGCTGCTCAGAGGCAGAAGCACCCCCCTTCCTCCACCACCTGTTGCCATGGGACTGACTGTAGTTTTTAGGAGAGAGAATGATTGTGCCTGGCTAATTTTATAAGCAGCAGAAAATGAGTTACCAATTAAGAAAATGCTATTTATACATAAATATAGGTAAAAGTCAAGTAGCTAAATCAGAGAATCAGGAAAGAAAATCAGCCAAAGGCACAGAGGGGAAAGACATCATGGGCGACGGCGACCAGGTCCTGGCTTTCCACCAGCAGCTCTGCCTGCCTGCGCGGCACCCCATCTGGCCCTCCCCATCGGGCGTGGGACCCTGCCTTGGGCCTCTGGGCCCCTTACACTGTCCCGTTCTGCTGGGCTCAGTGCAGTGGGAAGCTTGAAGCCCATGGCTTTCTTTCCTCATTTAATTGTGACCCTTTCTCTCATTTAGTCCTCCATTCTGTGACGTCACTACAGGACCCCCTGCAGCAGGGCTGCGTGAGCTCAGGTAACTAGCCGATTTCCGTTGTTTTGTATGCAATATTTCCCTGCCTTTTCTGTCTTGCTGCCCTCTGGTCTGTAGTGGGGAGACTCAAAGGATCCCTCATTCTGGATGTGAGGAGCTGAAAACACAGTATCCTGTTGGCCAACTGCATCCTCGTGGTCGTAGTTTCTCATGGAGAACGAGAGACCCCCAGCCAAGTGAGCAGCTCCTCAGGGTTTTCTTGCTCTTCACCGCGTTCTTTCAGCAGCGTCGGTTTCTTGGTGTGAATCCCTGTGTTAGGGGCTGGGATCCGAGTCAGGGACAGATTCTGTGGGGGGGCTCTGTTCTAATAGGAGGGGACAAGGAACAGGCACGCATTGCTCTCCCAGGGGGTCATGGTAGGGGGAAGTCGAATCCATCTGGAAAACCTCAGGGCCACCTTCGAGCAAGAAGGAAATGGAGGCAGGAGGGGTCACAGTTCAGGGTATAACTGGATATGGAACCAGTGACACTCAGAAGAAGGGGACTGCGGCTGGGAATCCAGCCTGGCAGCAGGTGGTGGAGGGCCAGGAGTACAGGCTGAGAAGCTTGGCTGCTTGCTGTGGGCATCTGAGAGCCCCAGGTCACCTTTCAGCCACGCCCTCTCCTCTTCACGGCACCTGGATGTCACCGGCCAGGCTGGCCTGTGCTCCTGGACCCCCTTCCATGTCCTTCCTGCGCTCTCCCCGGGCTGCCAAGAGCTGCCAGCGTGGTGAGCTGCTCTTCTGCTTTCCTTTCTTTCTTTTTCTAAACATGTTGATTAGTCTGCGTATCCCATTGATTCATTGAAAACACAAACAAGGCTAAGTGAGGAGCGTGCAGCCTGCCAGCCTGCTGGAAGTTTTATGAGGGAAAACATGTGTCGTGAAGGGAACAGCTGGGCGGCAGCGGCCGCCACCGCCTCAAGATCCCAAACCCACGCACAGATGCAGCCAGAGTGTGCTGGGTGCAGCTACTTTCCTGGTTGAGCGTTTTTTGTGTTTTCGGTGTTTCGTCTTGGTTCTGGCCAAAATGGGGGACGGAAGGCTGTATCTTACCCGGGCCGTTGGTTTTCTTGGCTGGACATCTAAGCAGCGTGGTTGTCCATCTGCAGGAGGACCAGGTGTACTCCCTCTCACTTCATTTCTGGGTTGGCCAATTTAATTAGCAAGTACTGGAGAACTTATGCAGCCCTGGCTCCCTTTCAGAATACATTAGGGGAAATAATGGACGTAGTTGTTTGTGCTAGTTCTGCGGACGTTTGCGTGGAAAATTAGCCGTGCCTCTTGCTCTCACGGAAAGTTGGCTTCCCCTTAAACTCTCCAGGGGCATTTGCCACCCCATCGGAGTGAGGCTGGACCTGGCGGAATGTGACTAAGGTTTTTGAGATCAAAACCCCCCAGTCCTAAATGAAACAGGAAGTCCCCTGCAGTTCCAGGTCGGTTACGGTCGATGCCAAAACTTTCTCTCTGTCTGAACAGATCTTTGAAGAATGGCTTTTTACTTTTTATTATAGCAGGTAATCGCCACCGTGCTGGAACATTTGTACGACTGTCACATTTCCAACCAAGGAAAAACACACATGGCTCCTAAGAGGAATGCCAATGACGTTTGTAAGATATCAAATTACTTTATAAAGTGATGTGAAACTCTTGGGGAGGCTGCCGATTAGAGGAGGGAGGGAGGAGCCTTGAGCCTCTGGGTAACAGTGAACACTCAGAACTTCCAGTGGTTTCTGTGAACAGGGGCCGGTGGGCCTCTCCCCGTGTCATCCCAGCAAGACAGGAGATGGATTGCAGATCCCCCACCCATCGCACCTGTTGTCGGTCTGCAAGAGAGAAGCCGTCAGTAGAAACAATAATTATGGTGACTAGGGAGAAAAATGGAACAATACTTCTTAGATTCTAGGAAAAGATAAAATTTTGGATATCATGATGTTAGCTAAGCAAAATTGTTTCTCTGGATCAGGGAAGACTAGAAAGTGCTTGTCAAAACGGAAAGAATGATTATCGTACGGTGGCAAGATTGTGGGTGGCAGTTTTCCTTGTTTGAAATTTCTTTACTATCAGTGTTACCCTTTCAAGAGTGTTTCTGAAAATTAAGGTAGCAGTGCTTCTCAGGATGTGGAATTTAGATTCAAAAAACAGAAGTACTTTATGATGAGTGTTGGTAAATCATTGGGATGAATGACTATAGGAGACTCTAGAATCTTCCTTAACAGCTTGAAAAATCAGTGTTTCTGAGGAAGCATTCAGGTCCCAAAGGCAGAGGAATAAAGCCTCGGGTCCTAAGATTTCCCCAGGATTCTGATTCCCTGTTCTCACCGCGGCTACCACGGAACCCTTCCGAGCGGCCCCAGCCCCAGAAAGACGCTCTGTCCTTGGCGGTGGCTCCAGGACGCCTCTCCAGGGCAGCTCAGCGTGGTGGAACCAGGTGGCTACAGGAAGGTACTTGTCACCCTGAGTTGGTTTGTTCCTGAATGTTGCTGACAAACACTCAGTGCAGTGTCTGAGAATCCAGGTGTCCGATCTGGCCGGCCGGTCGGGTTCGCCTCCCGGGTGTGGACGGACTTTGGAAGTCTTGTCTTGTGTCCACAGCCCTTCAGGAAGAGCTACAGGCTCGTAGCAGAGATCATGTGGGCCTTACGCATGGCTCTGTGCTTAGTCACCATGGCATAAGGTGCCAGGGGTGGAGTGGCCTCACTCATCGAAACAGCAGACTGCTGACACAGGAATCCATCTTCCTCACTAAAGAATTCCTGTCTGCCTCTTTCTGCCCGGCCCTATTGCCCTCAGCATCTCCATTTTCCTTAATGATTTGTATGTCAAACTTGCTGATGAGCTTTACGATAAGGAGAGAGAAACTGAAGTTTCGATTGCATCATCATTTTTTCCTCTTGGTGGATACCACCCTTCCTGAATGTTCCTTTGATGGTCTGAGCATTGACGGGATGGCCTTGGGCATTAAGGAAGGTTGATGCCTTTTTCAGCTAGTGACCTGTGCTTTTTCTTGAAGATGAAGAGTAAGAGCAGAGGGTTCCATGCCAATCATACGAGTAACTTTTTAAAAAGGGGAAGGGTTAAAAGACACCTTCAGATCGGTTACCTGTTCATGTATTTCCTGGTAGTCTGGTTTTTCTACCAAAGTTTCTGTGTTGGTTCCTTTCAGAGTCCCCAGTGTCTCGGGGAGGGGCTGCGGTCGTCAGCCCCTGGTCGTCTGTGATCTGCCAGGCAAACCTGCGTGAAGGTCAGGTTGCAGGTAGTCCTTTGGGATTGGTTCTTGGAGTCTCCCTTTTGTCTGTCTGCCGTCCCAGGAGCATCCCCAGCTGCGCTCGCTCTGCTCAGCAATAGCAGTGCTTCCTGGAAGCAGAGGAAGCGCTTCTGGAAGGAGAAGGGAGGGGCCGAGGAAGACCTGTTTTCTGCGTGTGGCCTGCAGTCATGGCTGACCAGTTAGCAGCTTTTTTAAAGGGAAGGAAACCTTGAGATACAATGAAGATGTGCTTGTGTGCCTGGGTGGGGAGGGAGGGAGGGACAGCCAGAGTTAGGATCTAGTAAACCACTGGATTTTTTTTCCTTTTCATTCCTTAAAGCTCATTTTCGTATTCACAGTTCCTTGGTGTGATTAATCTTTTTGCCCCAAGGGAAGGAAGGAGACAAGAGACAACTGTAAAAGGGGGAGGAAAAAGGGAAAGAAACAGATTTTCCTGAATGCGACTTAGTCATTACATACGGAGAACTGGTAGAAAAGAGCTGCCCGGAGCTCAGCTTCGTAAATTTAACACGGGAGCATTTCCTTACTGTAGCTGATAAGCTCCCGCACAGCGTCAGATGGATCACTGCAAGCTGTACGAGCAAAAGGAGGGCCTGGTCTCCTCAGATTCATCGTCAAGTACCGGGCTTTTTCCCAGCATGCAGCGAGGAACTGCAGTTCCAAGGCTTCTGCACCTGTGGGGAATTCCATGGCTCCGTGTCGCTGTTCCCAGGCCACAGGGTATCAGTTGCTCTTGAGAAGACAGCTGCTGCAGTCGCACACGTGGGTAGTCCGTGGGTGCCACCTCCCTGACATGATGACCATGGGTGTCACGTGTGCTGTCCATGGCCTGACACAGCCAGGAGAGATCTGTGGCCACAGCTTCCAGGTGGGGACAGGTCAGCGTTCCTGTTCAGTATGCCTGCTGGCTCTTGCTTGGTGCCCATAAGATGACCAGGAACACATCCTTTGAACTCCGCAGGACGATTCTGGTGCAGCTTCCTTGAGTAAGCAGTCAGTTCCTCCACTTTAAGGATGTAGTCAGGGTGGGGCATTCAGATGCATGTGAATAGGAATAGGAAGAGCTAGTGGCACCTCTAGAAAATTCCACGGCACTGTCTAAAGCAGCGAAACTCCTCATACCATGCCTTAGGCTAGATTAGCTTTGGTGTTTTTTTCCTTCTCTTGCATCAAAATAAACTAGTGAAAGTAACCATTGATTCTCTCCAAAAAGAATTATTCTAACCCTAGTTCTTTTGAATAGTGAAAAGATTTGTATATAACTGGTTTCTACATAGCCATAGACAACAGGTCAAAGACAAAAGAGAATTCTGGAAAGCCACGTGTGAACTAGACAGTGCCCCTCTCTAAGCAGGTGGTCACTGCTCACCATTTGGCCTGGGGCTCCACCATGCACACCCACTGCATCCTATGGCCAGGAGACTAGGTGCCCCATTCATTGCTTGCTTTCTTGGTTGTGACCTGCATTAGGACGTTTTTATTTTCTCCAGAGTGCCATAATAAAGGAATTCTCCACTCTAAGGTCAGAAAAGACAGGTTTCTGGATTCAGGCACAGCCTGCCTTTCCGCTGTGTGTCAGCCGGTACGTGGGGGCGCCAGCCTGCGGGGAGACCCGCTGGCACGGAGGGAGCACCAAGGATGGGGCTGGGCCATGAAGGGCAAAGGCGTCTAGGAGGAGAACATCCCAGGTGGAGAGCTCTGCAGGTACAAAGGGTACATTGATGGGGAAGAACGTGGCACATGTGGAACCTTTGAAAAAGGTGAAAACATTAGGAGCCCCTAATTCGGAGACCTTTTATTTTCCTTTTAAATTGACAGTGGGAAAGTGGATGATGGACGGATTTTGTCTTGTCTTTATGTAGCATTCTGTTGCTGCCTTAGGGCTTGTGTAAGAAGAAGAAAAGTGAACGGGCAGAACAGGGCTGGGGTGTTCCTCGGGAGCCTGTCCCTGTGCCGGCCTCGGGCCCCAGGATGCTCAGCCACCACGTCTCACCCCAAAGCACTCCGTCCCCCTGTGGGTGGCTCCTTCTGGAAAGGAGGTGGGCCTCAACCCGTGCTTGGTGACACAGCCCACCGGGGTTGTCACCAATCCCAGTTTGAAGAGATCACAGGCCAGAGGCAGGAGAGGGTGCTTGGAGTTTTGGGAGAAACCCCTCCCTAAGAACTCAGCAGGTGGCCCACCCGGAGCCAGAGTTGTGACCAAGGAGAGAGCTGCTCTGCTTGACCGTGGAGGAAGGGGGCAGGCAAGGTCTCAAGGCTCAGCAAGCAGTGTGGCCTCCAGTACACGGAGCGCAGGCCCTGCCTGGGACACTGAAATGGCATCAGCAGCCACTGAATGTGCCCAGGCAAGCTGGGCAGCTCAAGGAGAAATGGTCTAGGGCTGCACAAGGTGCTTGTGAGGCTCAGAAAACCTTCCCAGGAAAGCAGAGACGTGGTGAGGGTGATAGCCCAGAGGGTGGAGCACATGGGAGCTGGGGGCGGGGGTCTGGGGCAGGCAGGGAGCGTCCTCGGCTTGGGTGCAGTGCCCTTCTTGCTCCTGGGTGTGGTGGCTCCCGTGCCTGCCAACATGGTCTAGGAAACTGCTCTGTGAATTCATTTCTAATCAACATCTTTCAAAAGTTGTTGACCTCATCTCAACTGGGCTAAGGTGCTGCAACTGTGCTGCAGCTCAGGCTTCCAGAGCGATGAGAGGCAGGCTGAGGCCCAGCAGGCCCAGGAGCGGCCTCCGAGGAGGATGAGGCAGTAAGCTGGGGGCCCCGGCCGGCCGGCAAGCTACAGGAAAGGAAGATGCACTTCTCACAAGTTCCCCTGAAAAGGGACTTGTCAGGACCGCGTCCTGTATGCCCCATGTGCACGAGCTGCTTTTCAGCTCTCCTAGCCATCTCATGGTGGGACCTGGCTACATGATCCTGAAACAGAAGCATCAGCACAGGAGGGCAGAGGGAGGGTAGAGAGCCCGTCACTCCTGTGACGCGGGGGTGCGACAACTCCAGCACAGCCTGCCCTCCCCTAGAGCATGCTGCACCTGCAGACCCTGCACAGGCATCCCCAGGCAGCCAGTGCTGAGCGTGACAGCCCACTCGATGTTTGGTGTCAAAGCAGCAAATGTCATCATCATGTTCCCTGGGAGAGGCTGCTCCGGCAGAAAGCAGCCCCCAAAGGCTCTGTTCATTGAGTGGGATCCGTCACCGTACCTCCGAAAAGAAGAGGAGGGAGTTAAGAGTCACCCAGAGTAAGAGACTTACTTGACTTTTTTTTTTAATTATGATTTGTAGGGAGTTTTTTTTAATAAGTGCACCACGGTTACAAAATGCAAGCTTGAAAAGGGCTCACACTCTTAAAAGTCAGTCACCCTCCCAGAGGCGGTCTGTTCCCGGGTTCCTACAGACACTTCGCGCATCTAGGTGTTGGTTCCACAGAAGAGAACAGACTGGATTCAAGGCATTGTGTCTTCTTTCCTCAGCAGCAAGACCCCATGGGGACGCTCCTGGGCCAGGACGCGAAGAAGGCCCTGCTCTTTTCACAGCTGCAGAGATTTCCTGTATCTGAATTTACCAGAGTTTATGTAACCAGTCACTAGCCAGAGATATTTAGATTGATTTTAACAGCAAAACGTGAAACCCTCCTGCAGTGACCAGCCTTGAGCAAGTGTGACCAGCAGTATGACACAGCATGCTCAGAGCAGGCTGCCCAGGGCCGGTCCCACCTGCGCCACTGAGTGACTGTGTGGCCTTGGGCAAGTGACTTGACCTCTCTGTGTCTCAGTTTCTTCTGTCAACTAGGAAAAATGAAGTGCCTGTCTCCTGGACCATTGGGAGGTTCGTGTATAAAAGGGTCCACAGCAGCGGCTGCCACCGAGGAAGCGCTATTTGAATGTTCACTTTTCTGCTGCTGCCAGTACAACCTCTGCCGCTAAGTGTCTTTTGTGTGTGCGCAAGAGCAGTGGAATAATATATGTGCACACACAAAATGTCAGGCCTCTGCCTTTAAAACAGAAAAGAAGTCCCACCGCTCACTCCCTGGGTGGAGACTGAAGTAGGAGCGTCGCTGGGTGGAGGCTGGCACGAAGGGTCGGCTAGAGGAGGACCTGCATGCAGCTCCCTGACCCTTGGCTTCTCTGAAATGCTGTCTGTCTTTGGAAGTTGCCCGTCCATCTGCCATTCCTTAAAGTTGACCCAAAATCCTGAGCTTCGAGTGAGACCACAGGTCAGGCCATTTGGGGCAAACTCCTGCGGAACGAGGCCATCCTGTCTGGATGTGGGGGTGACTATCAGCCCCCTCTCGCTTGGTTCTCTCGGTGGCTTTGCCTGGACCCTCCGTGCTGGCACTCCCCGACTCCTCTTCGGAGAAGGCCCAGCAGGCCCTAGTCACGGGCCTCTGGGCACATCTCCTTTCTTTCCCCTTTAGATTTTCTTTGGAAAACAAAATTTACAGTACATTGGGCATTCAGCACAAGAGGCAAAGTAGGTCATAGGAGCAAATAAGGTCTTTCGTTTTCAATGGTTTGGTTGTAGAGAAGGATGAAGAAGCTTAAATGCCTAAAAATCCTCAGGTAGTTTTTTACAAGTGGTAAGAATAAAACGAGGAAACATATATTTGCATCTTTTTTTGTGTCACACACAGTGCTAAATACCTTTAATTCTTCGTCAGTAAGTGGAAATGATTTCCCCATTTTATGGACTGAGAAAACCATGGCTCAGAGATGAGGCCAAGGAGGAAGTGGAGGAAGCCCGCGTGGTCCTGAGACCAGAGGTCTGGCTGCCATGGAGGTGTCCACAGGAGGCCTGGGTCCAGGCAAGCCATCACCAGCCCTGAGGACTTGGTCCCCCAAGATGGGGGAAGGGTTGGTCCCTGGAACTACACTCAAAACAAGGAACAAAACTGGGTTCACGTTATAAATGGGCAAATGTCAAAAACCAGACCCAAGACAATTAATAGAAAATCAGACGCATCCCATGCGCTTTAGCCAGGAGCTGGACAGAGGAGGAGAGAGAACCCAATGAAAAGCAGCAAGAGAGTCAGACCCAACTTCATGAAGTTTTCCAGCTGAAAGTGTGTGACCATCTGGCCTGTGATGCAGGTCCACACTGCTTTGAAACCCCTTCCAGGCTGAGCCCAAGGAAAATCACACAGTGGCCCGGGGTCCTTTCCCTTCCTAAAGGACAGCCTCGCCCTTCAGCTGTCATGCTCTCTCCCTGCCAGGGCCCTGAGCCAGCCCGGGAGCCCGGCCCCATGCTGACCAGCCCGTGGGCCCCAGTTAGCCTCCCCATGCAGAGTGGGGCAGGGTCCCAGATGGAGCAGCATGAGCCAGGAGCTCTGTCACCCGCTTCATCTTGATTCTGTGTTTTGTTCTTCCCTTTGGAACTGGATGCCTAAATATAACCTGAGTCTGAATTGGCAGATGTTGGGTTTGTCCTTTACGAGAGGGCCGAAATTAGTCTGCCCTTTGGCTCCTAAATAAAGCAGCCAAACTGCCTTTGTACCAACTTTGCAATAAGGAGGGACTGAAGTTGTAGCATTTCATTTGATAAGGGAACTTTCTCAGAAGCCAGAGCAGCGCCTCTGAAGCCGAAAGGCTGAGGAGAGAGAACGGACTCCAGAGGGACGCGCCTGCCACCCGGCCTGGCCCTCTCATCCCTGAGCTACGATCAGTTTAGTTTCACGCGGTTTAGGTAAATACATCATGAAATCGGAAGAAAGGATCGATACTCCACAGAAACAGCACTCAGAGAACAGCAGCAGGAACTCTGATTTTTGGAGGAAAAGAACAATCTGTCCAGCATGCCTGGAGCCGGGTGAGCAGAGGGGCTCCCCAGGGGCAGCAGAAAGATGTTATAATCAATTACCACATCATAACACTGATGTATGATAATTGCTGCGTGTTTCTCCTGAGATAGTGCAGCATTTGGCTGGGATGCAGTTCTTTCATGGTCCACTGCCTGATTAATATGCAAATAATAGGCTGATTGCATGATGAATGCAGAAAATGAGTTCGCTGATAACGTGCGCACTGAAGCGGGAAGATGATAAATTACTTTTACTGACTGTCCTACATTAAGTACCCTTTCTCAACAATTTCATCACAAATTAAGTAAAGCAGTATGGAGAGATTAGGAGGATGTGTAAAATAATGTACCTTAATAGCTTTTCGAATACCACCGCGTTCAACGAAAATGTCACTCGGTCCTGCTCCGCACAGCCTGGGACCCGTGTCGGGCCAGATCCGTTCACTCACCTGCGTGTGGTTGGGAGGCCAGAAGCAGCCCACCACACCAGTGTGTTTGATGGCTGCAATCAGCCATGGATTCTCTAAGGAACATTCCATCATAGCCCAGATGTCATTACCTGCACGCTGGGCTGCCTGGAAGTGTTACTGAGAGGGGACAGGCTGCTCTTGGGGCAAACGGTGCTACAGCCTCTGCAAAGATGGACACTTCAGAGCTTGCTGTCCACCAGGTACCTGGAGGAAAGGAGAGTTTCTGAGCTGCAGGCCTAGAAGGCTCAGGAGAAAACCAACATTCAAAACCACCTCCTAGCTCCTCCAACTCTTAGAAATCCGGGAAAATTAATTCCAACATCGGAATGGTGCTGTGAGCTGCCTGCCAGAGTGTGACTGTTGGTGAAGGATGGGCAGGTTTGCCCAAAGCCACAAACAAGCCCTGGAGAAAAAGAGAGGACACGCACGCACACGCGCACACACACACACACGCGCTCACACAGTGATTAATCTTTGATTACAGCAAAGCAATTTAACTAGAGGATTTGTTTTTTCCCATCTCAGTAATATATATTTAGACTGTTTGTATGACATACATTTTCTCTTAATGCACAGGGACGCATTGATAAGTGTTCATACACACAGCTGGGTTGGTAATAAGGTTATTGAAGGTAATTTGAAAGCACTATTTCTAAATCAGTATGGATCTGCGGCAAAGCCGGGAAGAGGGCGAGCCCAGCTCCTGAAGCAGGGCCAGCTGCATCGCCCAGCGTCGCTTCTGCAGCCTCGCCAGGCTGAGCTCACTGCCAAAGTTGAATTGTAATTTAAGGAGGGTTTTTAATTTTTAATATTGCCAGACTTGGCTTTGGACATGCACATTTCCTTAAGAGCTTATAAAACAGACACAAGAACAGTGATGAAGACTAGGGTGGGGACAGATTTACACCCCAAGTCCCCTGCAGTGCCCACCCCCGCGTCAGCTCCCCTCAGCTCAGGCCTGAGCCTCGGCTGAGGGCCATATTGCCTCGGCAGCTTACCCCGGGTGCCTCTCAGTCAGTACGGAACTGCTGAGATCTGTTTTCCCCGATGTACTTCCCAGTTCGAGGAGAAAAGAGGAGAGTGGAGAACAGTCCCAAGGGTGAGGGAAGCGCTGGGTGGCACAAGATGGGAGGAGCCGAGCACTGTGGATCTCTAGTCGACAGCTGTCTCAGCGGCAAGCATCTCTGGCACCCTGTGCTTCACACCAGGTGACCAGCCAAGGACAGTCCTGCCTCCTCCCTTGGTGTGCGACCTCCATTACCAGACCTCCCACCAGATCCGCGTATTCAGCCCCTTCGCTAGAGCTGAGGTCCCCCATCTTAGCATGTGACCCGGCCCCTCCATGTCTTCCTCCCTCCTCCACCCCAGGCCTTGGCACACCCCAGTCTCTCCCTCACACCTACCCGCGGCCTCAGCTTCCATGTCACAGTGCTGTGAGCTCCCACCACTCCCTGAACGTCCCCATCGTAGCCCTCGTCACAGGGTTTTTGCAACAGTGACTTGCTTAATGAGGTCCAGCTGGCACTCAGAGGGTCCCCTTATTGAATAGAAGGCACAGGCCCTTTCTTCAAGTGGCTTGGAAGTCAAGTTGGGAAAGATAGCTATAAATAACAAGTTCAATAGAAACCTTGCTTTTATAGTAAAGTTTCCTTTGTTAATAACTAAAGTATTTTGGGTTCTGTGTCACTATGACAGTTCCTCAGGCAGACTTAAAAAAATGTATTGTCACAGACACACCAGGACCTACTATGTGCTCGGGCTGTCATCTCATCCTGGACCTCACACCAGGACCTACTGTGTGTCAGGGCTGTCATCTCATCTCACCCTGGCCTACTGCAGTCCCGGCAGGGCTGGGGCGAGTGAGAGAGTCGTGGCTCTTCTGTTTTACAGAAGAAACTAGAGCCAGCAGAGGATGGCATCTGCCCTTCCTGGGACAGCAGAGGGTCCCACCCAGCCCATCTGGCTCCTCCCCAGGTCTTCCCACCAATCCCCCACATGCCCTCCTCCTCCCTACCTCCAATCGTTCTCAGGTTACTCTTCTGCTGTGGAAAAAAAGAGTGATTCGGTAGATTTGCTGAGGTTTGCCGTGATTTAAGGCGATGCCAAGGTTGGCTGAGGGCCAAAGAGTATTGCCAACCCCGCCGGCGAGGAGGGCAGCAGACAGGGCCTGGGTGTGGGGAGGGTGTCCTGGTACTTCACGCAGCTGCCTATCTGGGAATGGACCTTTCCCGGGGTGGAGGAGTGGGACCTGCGGCAGCGAGGCCCCTCCTTCACTCCCCGTCGGCACTTGCATCAGATCCAGGCCCTTAGAAATAAGGCCGTTGTCTAGTGTGGCCACTTCCGGTGCTTCTGATACACTTTCATGTGTTGTTAGATGACTTCTGTTTCTTTCTCCCTGGGAGACGTCACTGGCATGGTAGGGATGTGGAAGGCTTCTGCGTGTCCCTGTGACTTCTCTTGAAGTGTCCGTGCGTTTTGTTTCAAGCCCCTGCTAATCAGGCAAAATACCACTCGTACTCAAAAGAAAACAAGCCCCATTTTCTGTTGCCTGTGTCTGACATAGCTGCATGACAGGAGAGAGGGCAGTGGTCCTAGAGGGGCCAAGAGTCTCTGCCGTTAGACTCAGAGGCAGGGTCAGGACCCGAGGCGGCCATGAACGCTGCCACCACTGGGAAAAGGTTTGGAGCTGTCGGAACTCATCAGGAAGAAGATGTCACATTACTGGGCAGCACACGCCTGGCCAACTGATGACTGAAGTACAGGTGGGCCACTTAGGTTGCTGTTCACCTTTGATGCCGAGCAGCTCATTATTTCTAATGGGACCGTCCAGCCACCTCACGTGGCGGGTCTCTCCGGAGATGGACCGCGTGAGCAGGCGAGCGGGTCCCCATGTTTCGGCTCAGTTTAGTGTCCACGTCACAATCTCTACATCTGAACTTGGCTGGGAAGGGTTCCAGGCAGGTGGGGAGCCTGTCACGGCTTTTGAAGCTGTCAGCTGGAGAGGCCCTGAAGCAAGGCAGCGTCCTTCCAGGCTACCAGGGCTCCCGCTGGACCGAGGACACCAGCACCAGGCACTCCAGAACCTTCTGTACATCCTTGCAGCACCGTGCAGCTGCAGCGCCGAGGCTCCTGTCCCCTCTGGCTCCATCTTCCCCTTTCTGCCTCTCCTGCACTCCTGATTCCCCTTCTCTCTGACTCCCTCCTCGCCCACATCTAATGTGCCAGGCCTTGACCATGCTGCTCCCTGGCCACCCTCCCCCCCCCCCCCCATCTCTTCCCTCCTCTTTCCCATCTTTCCATCCCTGTCTGTCTCTGTAGTCGCTTGGAATTTCCTGGCTTGGCACAAGCTCAAAGCCTAAACTATGGACGTAATGAAAAGTGGTGCATCAGACCAGCCGCCAGTTAAATAATGTTTGGGTTCTTGTCAGAATGTCACAGAGTACCCTGTCATTTTGTTTCAGCAACTTGTCCTTCTGAATGCACAGTTCGCCTTATGGCATGCCAGCAGTAAAAATGTCACTTACAATAATTACTTTTTGGTGAAAATGCTTGCTGACTTCCTACCTTCAAGCTGTTTTTTACACAGTGGGGAGATAATAAGAAATGACTTTATCCTGACTGCTCAAATGAACACTAAATGGAATTTGGGTTATTATTACTGCAGATAGAGGGCTGGGTATGGAAATTTAAACAGGGGATCGGATAAACTGCAGAGAGATTTGTCTCTGAAAATTATGGTGGGTGTGCATTTTCAATTGGCTTCTATTGAAAACTGAAGGCAGCTGTTGTTTGCCTGCTGTTTTTGGAATATAATATTTTTCATAATCCTTTTATAGTTCCTGAATGCCTTGTGTGTTTCAGAGGGCCCCGAGTCACTGTCTCTGTTCTCTCTGTCTTACTAACCAAGCTACTCTTATGTAAGATTCGAAGCCTCGCAAAAAATTTAATCCACGCGGATCACTTTTTAAATGTAACGCCTCACTTTGCTGTCAACATTGGATAGATGGACTGTGTAGCTGGGCTTTTAGAATATGCAAATGACCCATTTTCACTTGTCCCAGTCCTGCAGGCTGCAGACTCCTTGAAAGCAAGGTTTGTGTCTAATTTCTTTTATTTCCAATGCCTAGCAGAGTGCGTGACACAAAGTAGTAGGTGCTTTAAATCTTGGAGTGAGTGAGGGAACGAGTGAATGAAGAGAAGGCAGGCAGGCTGTCGTGCCTGCGGTGACTGGCGGACAGAGGATGGGTGGAAACACGTAGGCTTTCCACTCCTGATCTGGTTCAGATCCTTGCTCTAGTCGTGGGGCCTGGACCAGGTTGCAATGCCTGTCTGAGCCTCAGTTTCCCCGCCTAGAGCGAGGGGTTTGTATTTCCGCCGCAGGCCTGTTATGAGAATGGAATGAAGCCGTGTGGACCCACCCTCAGCACACTGCTGCATTCATATGCCGTACTAGATGCGTCTGGGTTCCCTTCCCTCATCCCAGGAGTGGACTGGCTTTTTGTGGCTCACAGTCGTGTTTCTGAGGCTCATGCGCGTTGATATGTGGAGCGCAGCGGAGCCGTGTCCTGGAAGGTGGCTGGTCACTCCACCACTGACGGCCACGCAGGTGCAGGGGGTGGGCACCACCCAGCTGTCCAGGTGGGCTGCTAAGAATACGGAACATCTGACTGGTTCCCGGCCGTGTGACTCTGGGCATGATGTCTCATCTCTGTCAGATGAGGGAGATGGAGGTGCCGGGCTCACGCTGGGAGTCGTTGTGAGGACTGAAGTAGTTCATTCCTGTGCCTTAGCCCAGCGCCCGGCACACAACGGCCCACAGGAAAGGTGAGCTTGAGAAGCAGCTGCTCTGACGAATGATGACAGGGCTTCTCAATATCGCCTCCCCCACCCCTGGGTGCCTGCTGCAGTGTCCCCTCGGAACGGCCCCCCACACCCAGCTGCCCAGGCCGCAGTGTGGGAAGCATGCCTGTCGCCCCTCCTCCGCGGCCGTCTCCCCGCCCGCACTCAGCCGCAGGTCCTGTTGCGGCAGTCTCCTACGTCTCCCTGGAGCCTGGAAACGTCTCCCTGCACTCCGCCCGTCCTCTTCCAGGCCACCCTGGGTCCTGCCTGGCCGACACTACAGCCTCCTCGGGACCTCCGGCCCCAGCCTTGCTGTTAAGAAGGTCATTCTCTGTGCTGAAGCCACAGCGAACTTATTTCCTTCCTTACTTTTTGATGTTAGGTCTATGATTTCAAACATCAAGAAAATGACAGAATAACTCAGTGAACACCCATCTTCCCATTACCTGATTTTCACCTTAAGTTTTGATCATAATTCAATCCTATATTTTTAAAAGAAAGAAAACATCAAAGATAGAGTTGAAGACCCATCCCTAACCTCACTCTTCCTGGAAGCCGACGCTGAATTTGCGTCCTGTGCATCCTGAATTTGCTCTCTGTCACTCCTGCACGTGACTCCGTGCCCTGACTGCCGCTCTAACAGCCACACCCGGCACACAGCATGTGCCCGCATCCAGCCCATAGACAAACGTCAGACTCTTCCATCCTGCACCTTGTTTCGTGGGC
This sequence comes from Equus quagga, assembly GCF_021613505.1. Classification (NCBI taxonomy): domain Eukaryota; kingdom Metazoa; phylum Chordata; class Mammalia; order Perissodactyla; family Equidae; genus Equus; species Equus quagga. The sequence continues at coordinate 38,804,011 of NC_060273.1, forward strand.
TCACCATTATGTTGTGGATGCTGGTACATGTGGCTCCAGCCTTGACGTCCTCGCTGCTGTTCCTAGCATCTGAACACGCCATAGTGTAGAGGCCCGGTCTCCTGGAGATGCATACTGTTTCCAGGTCTTTGCTCCTTCAGGCAAGGTCTCAGTGCCCACTCTAGTGCCCACTGGAGTGCCCGGAAGAGGAGCGTTGTGGGCTGAAGGGTGTAGGCCCGTCTTCGAATAGACCTTCCCTGGCTCCCGCCTGCACGAGGAGTAAAACAGACTTCTCAGCCCATTCAAAGGCCCTACACAGCCCAGCCGCTGGAGGCCTCTCTGCCTCATGTTCTTACCACGCCAAATTTCATCCATGCCTCAAACCCACGAGATGTCTGGAACACTTTCTCCCTTCCTCGCCACTCCTATCCTCCCAACTTAGCTGGCTACTTCCTGTTCATGCCTGAAGTCCACCTGAAATGTCACTTGTCCAGGAGGTCTCTCTGCCCCCTAGGCCCCTGCTGTGCGCTCCCATCTGTCTCTCATCGGAACACTCATTGTCTTGTAGGTACTTCTGTTTAGTGGCTGTCTTCCCTACGAGGTGTGAGCCCCAGGAGGGCATGGCCCCCTCTGACCCGTTGACTGACCCAGTGGCCTGACTCAGCAGACTGAGGGAATGAGAGAAAGGGTGAATGGAATGACATACTCTCCATTCATTGTTTCTGCCACCACTTCCTTCCCAAGTTTATATTGAAGTGTAATTTACATATGGTAAAACTGAGTCTTCTCTCATAGCTGAGTTCCATGAGTTTTGGCAAATCAAGATAAAGAATAATTACATCGTCCACCCCCCCCCGAGAATTCCCACATGCCCCTTTATAGTCAACTCCTGCACCTCACCCTGGCAACCACTGATCTGTTTTCTGTCCCTGTAGTTTTCTACCTTTTCCAGAATGTCATCTAAATGGTCTCATACTGGACGTAGCCATTGAGTCTGCTGCCATCGTCTCAGTCTTGTGCCAGGTGCTGTGGAAGAAATAAAAATAAGTCATGAGATTTATGGTGAATGTCGGGGACCTTTGAAACCGAGATGGCCCAAGAAGTAAAGAATCAAATTCAAGTTCACACAGCCTGCCCGGAGAGGTTGTCCCCACTCCTGAGTTCAGTATCTTAATGCCAAGCCCAGGACTCCTCCTTTTTTCTTTGTTTTGTTGGGTTTTCTTTTTTTTTTTTTTTTTGAGGAAGATTAGCCCTGAGCTAACTGCTGCCAATCCTCCTCTTTTTGCTGAGGAAGACTGGCCCTGAGCTAACATCTGTGCCCATCTTCCTCTACTTTATATGTGGGACGCCTACCACAGCATGGCTTGCCAAGCGGTGTCATGTCTGCACCCGGGATCCAAACCTACGAACCCCAGGCCACTGAAGCGGGATGTGTGCACTTAACCGCTGCACCACCAGGCCGGCCCTGTTTAATTATTTTTAAGTAGGGAGTGGAGTAAAGCCTTGTTCTTTCAAAAAGTGTGGTTTTGGAGCCGGCCCCATGGCCAAGTGGTTGCGTTTGCACGCTCCGCTTCGGCGGTCCAGGGTTTTGCCAGTTTGGATCCTGGGTGCGGACATGGTACCGCTCGTCAGGCCATGCTGAGACGGCGTCCCACATAGCACAACCAGAGGCACTCACAACTAGAATATACAACTATGTACTGGGGGGCTTTGTGGGGAAGAAGAAGGGGAAAAAAATGTGTTATTCTGATTAGAAGGCTCCATTTGCTAATTTTTGAAAAAGAAAAAACAAGTCCCATTTCCTCTTCTCTGTTACCACATTTCTTGTCCTGTAGGATGGTGAGTCACGCAGGCAACCACCCGTCGTCCTGCACCCAGGGCCCGGCCGCCTCACCAGGGGGCTGTGGGAGCTTGTTTAAAAGGTTTGGTTTTGTCACACCGGTCCTGCCACTGGAGCTGTGGCGCTCACTGGAAAAAGCTTCTCAAGAATGACTCTTTCCAGAGTGAGGTTCTGAGCCTGTGGATTTGTGGTCTCTCCAACAGGTCCATTTGCTGTTGCATCTGTCCATGCCTTTCCAAAAACATGGGCCCCATTCTGCTTTCTGTGACCCGAGACACAGTGACAGCTTGTGCACACGTGTCTGTCAGTGACTAATTGTCTCACAGGAAGCGCACTCAGCTTCGAGTTGTCTGTTGTAGTTTAGAGAGTGGAGGCACAGGTACGAGCCGGCCCAGCAGCCCTCGCCCAGGACATCTCGAGGCCCACGCGGCCTTTGTCTGCAGCCACGGTCGGGAGCACAGGGGGACACCAGTAACATGTGGCAAGTGCCTCTGTTTAGTTCTCTCAGGGCTTCTTCATCGCAAAAACCCACGCGAGTGGCTCACTAAGAACGCCTGCAAGAAAGAAATGTATCGCCTCTCGAGTTATTTGGGGGGCTCCGCTCCAGCTGGCACCCCAAACAGGGAGCGCACTGGGGCAGCAGCGCCAGGCAGTTTCTCAGCCGGGCGGCCATGATTCTGACCTTGCTATGGGTTAAAGGACACAAACCTGAGAAGAAATCTGTTTATCATGTGGGGAATTCATGCCATCCTTGACAGTACACAGTGAGCAAGATGGATGATCTGCCAAATTGGTCCCTCGCATGGGTGAATCAGGGCAAATTTACAGTACAATTCCTTTGCTGCTTCAGATACAAAAATAACATTTGCTGGGTTTTATATCCAGTTGTATGATGACCTGGAGGTGAGCAGAGAGAAGAAATCCGATTTGTAGGATTCAGATTGCCTTAAAGATTTATATGGACCATTTCTGCCGTTTACGTCTGTCTCTTACATCTTTCACAAACCAGTGTTTTTTTTTAACCTCATTTTCCAGGTTGAGGACGCAGGTTTATGTGGTGATGGTGGAACTCTGTACCAGTTTAGGATAATAAACGGGTTTATTGGTTGAATTACATTTCCCTTGTTTGGGATTTTATCTTTCAAGATATTTCTACAAAATACCCCTTATATTTGGAATACATTTTCCATCCTCTTGAGTTCTGAATAGGTTGCTATTCTGGATAGAATCTGTCCGGGAAAGGACACTCCAGTTACATGGCCAGTTGCAATTCATTTATTACTCGGGGTTACATTTTGTTTAGTCAGGTGGCAAGTATTTGGGAGCCACCCATGTGTGCTGATGTTCAGTGTGTGGCCTGCCCACTGCGACTTATCATCTCTCAGGGGCCGTGGAGCCCACGTGACAGTGCCTGGCCCAGCTCCAACCACATGGCACTGTGGCGTCTTACCACGTGCCATTCTCAGTGGGGGTGGGGAGAGATCGCGCCAAGACGCCATGCCAAGGGCAGATTGTACCTCGTGGATAGGCCCGCAGTGCCAAGTCACTTTGCATTTTCCTCTTGGACACCGTCTTTCTCTGTATCAGGAAATTAGGAAATGGCTAAAGCCTTTATTCCAGACATCCCAAAACTAGGATGGATGTCGGTTTTACGGGTGATGCTAATGGAGAGGCCAGAAGGGCATGGGTCAGCACTCCTCACTGGCCACCAGCAATGAAACAGAGGCCCTTCTTAAGAAAGGGGCGCATGGGGGCCTGACCGCCCACACTGACCCCCTCTCTCCCGGTGCTGGTGCCAGCGTGGCAGAGATGAACTAAGAGCTCGGCTTTTGGGAGCACATCCTGGGGTTTGACGGAAAGCAGGGCGAGCGCTCCTGTGCTGTTGGTTCCCTCCAGGTTGGGTGCTGTGGGGCCCTCCGGGAGTCACAGTGAGAACCAGCCTGGGGTCCCAGAGTCAGCACTGGCCGCAGGGGGCCAGCAGCCCACACCTTAGGTCTCCAGGGGTCTTCATCCCTGCGTGACCACACATCGTGGGCAGCCCTCATTGAAAATAATACGTCCATTTGTTTTGTTCTAGAAATTATGGACAAAATAAGTATGCAAATTATAATCTAGCCAGGGTACTTCTGAATTACAGAATTAGGGGGCTCCATTAGAAGAAATCATGACAATGATAGCACATGATTAATATGACAGATTTTTTAACAGAATGCCCTTTTAATGAGCCTTCAGAAACCTTTTATTTAAACCCCTAGTTTTCCTTCTGTTGCTGTTATTTTTTATTTTTTAATGCAGAAAATGAGAGGGTACTCTCAGTCAAAAGACTATGAAACAGTTCATTTAGATCCGCAGACTGCTATACTGTATCCTCCTCGTTCGGTCGTTCCACGAGCATCTCCTAGACAGGGAAGGTAGACAGACGGGCCTGGTGAAACTCAGCTGTTTGAGCCTCGGTTTTCCTTGTGCTTGAATTACAGAAAGCACTCCAAAGACCTCTGCCAGCTGCAGCCCTGCACCCGAATCTCCAATGAGCTCTAGCGAATCGGTGAAGAGCTTGACTGAACTGGTCCAGCAGCCCTGTCCCCCCATCGAAACCAGTAAGGATGGCAAACCACCAGAACCCAGCGACCCGCCCGCCTCAGACTCCCAGCCCACCACCCCACTGCCGCTGTCTGGACACTCGGCCCTCAGCATCCAAGAGCTGGTAGCCATGTCTCCAGAGCTGGACACCTACGGCATAACCAAGAGGGTCAAGGAGGTGCTGACCGACAACAACCTCGGTAGGTGCCCTCCCTGTATGCTAAGTCAGGAGGCAGGTTGTTTCCTGTGGGAGTTCTGGGGAAGAACAGGTGGGGGGGCACTCAGGCTAGGCCAGCGAAAGGGTTTAAGCGCTTACAGGCTACCTGCATGAACACAGAACCTCCTACAGTTGTGAACACTAAGGGCTCATGAGGGTGCTAGAGTTCTACAGGCCAATCCCAGCCCACTCCCGCTCCTGCTCGGCCCCTGCGCCCTTGCCGGGACCTCTTGGAAGGTACACCTGCAGGCCGGAGCCCACTCAGGCCACCCACTCAGACTGCCCTGATTGGGACATGCCCAGGACAGCCCCAGATCCCTAGGGGGCGCCAGAGCTGGGGAGGATCAGCAGCATCTGGGTGGCGTAGTGGAAGAGGCTGACAGACTGGTTCACATCCTACCTCTCCTACTTCATGTGCTGTGATACTGAGCCAGCTGCTCTTGGAGCCTCCTCGGTAAATCCTGAATAACGATGCCGGACGTGGGGTTGTGAGTAGCAGCAGTTCCCAGCAGCCTGCCTGGCAGCGCAGTCTCTCTTGCTATTGTCCTGCTGTCTCCTGCAGCGGATCCACTCCCCAGGCTCCACCGGGGTGAGGCAGCCCCTGGAGAACTGAGCTCACCACCCCTCCCCTGGGTTTCAAACCTAGGCCGGTTGCCTCGCAAATATTAGGGTGTTTTGTCGTTTTAAACCATTGTGCTCCTGCAGTGAAGTGTGGACCAGATGGGGTTCCCCTGGTCTAGGCATCCAGAGCATGGAAACAGCTACTCCCCATCACTTCCATCCTTCTTGTTTCTGGTGTAAAAGTCAGTTAAATGAGCACCATTCTCCGTGGTGCATGTTAAGACAACCCCAAAGAGTGGCTAGAATTTGCCAACTACCTTCAGGAGGGGCCTTCTCTGTTTTTCCCAGGGGACAGAAAAAGAAGGGAGTAGCAGTGAAATGGGTTCCAGTAAAGTTTGTGTGGTCACCCAACAGCCTAGGGTCAGGCCAGCCTGTCTGGTTGAGGCCTTCTACCCACTGATTATGCAAAACAGCAGGAGAGAAAACATTTTTAATTCAGTTAATCGTGAAAATTAATTTAATTCATAAAAATGAAAATTTAGCTGTTGATTTCCTTCAATGGCTGTGAAGTCCCATGTGCTCAGCAAGTATTAAAATGTGCGAGGATTTCTAGACTTTAGTTAATCCTTTACCTTCTAGTCTTGTCACAAGTCCAGGGAAGCAGGCCTGGTACATTATTGCTGCCCACTTCCGTATGGGGAGTGTCATTTCATGTAAACGATGAAAATCAGCTGAGGAAAACTCATTTTCAAACACTGATCAGTTGTGAGATCGTGAACGTTCAGATCTCATCCTTGGTCTTCCCATCGTATCTCCATCACTGCTGGGGTTTTAGCTGATGCTGTTCACGTGCAGCCACAGCAGAACCCCACTGGCCTTGGAGCTCTGTTCTCAGATGCCGTGAAGCAGGAGTCAGTGACCTGAGGGGTGAAAACCTTCATTCAGACAGATGACTTCTTCCTCTTCGTGAAGGAACTTCGAGAAAAGCCCCCTAGCAGCGTCCCCCGGGCTTAGCGATGCAAAGCAGTCTTCATGGTTGCTCGAACTGGTCTTAGCTTCTCCAGGAAAGAAGCTGCCTGTCCTACTGGGGTCTCAGTGGAGTAATGGACACAGAGGGGCCAAATTACAGCTGAGTTAGGCAGCGAAGATGACCCTTGGTCAAGACCCAGGCATCTTCTTAACCTCTGACCTGGGATCTCGGGGTGTTCGTGGGTCGATCTCTTGAAACCATATGCAGAATGTATGTGCACAGATTTTATCAGGCGAGGGTCTCTAGCTTCTTCAGGTTCTCAAATGAGCCTGTGACCCACAAATGATTGAGAGCCACCGCTGTGAAACCTCTGGAACTAATAGACATGATTTCCAAAAAGAATCTCTTGATTTCCCCCCATATAACTGGGTGGGCCAAGCAAATAGTAACTAGCCATTCATATATATCACTTTCCTGAACCCAGCAAGCTCCATGGAATGAAATGAGATTCATTCATTAGGATTAGGTAACATTTATTGAAAACAGTCACATCAAAAAACTGGTAACAACTTGGGATGTTGCAAGCTAAAGTAAGAGTCTAAAAAGCAGAGAAACCATGAGTTTACAAATCAGTAAATGTATCTCTAAGTTAAAATGACTGACACCAAAAAAATTAATTTCTCAAGTGCAAAGCTTTCCATGCAGTCAACTTTTACTTGGAGTCCCGCTTTTTCCAAGGCAGTGCCCTGCCATTTTCTCACAACTACCTCGTGAGCACAGGTGGTGGTGTTTCCCACTGGCCGACGGAGGACGTGAGCCGGCCATCCCCGGGCACCCTACTACCCAGGGAAGAGCCGCTCTCTGCCCCGGCGTCATGTTTTGTACGCTTTATGGTACCAGACACTGGCCTCTCTGATCCCAGCCTCCACCGCCACCTAATGAGTCCTGTTCATTTAAGTTCTCCCACCAGGTCGCTCAGGCGATGCCTGATTCTCATTTGTACCTTTAAAAGTGGTGGCCCCCCTTAACCTGCAGCTGAATGGCTCTCAGAGAAGAGGAATTTTCTTTTTAAGCCTCTGACAAACGTTGCAGACTTAATGCCACTGTGCTCTCCAGAGCAAAATGCCCTCTGATCGGCCTGGGGAGCAGGCTGCCCACCACGGCCGCAGAGAAAAGGCCTCGAAGAAGGGGTTTTGATCCACTTTGAGCTCCAGTCAGCAGAGGCAGCTTAGACTGCGGGAACAGACTTCAGAATTGGAAATGGCCTGCTTTTCAGAAAAACAGAGCCGAGGAGCTCTTTCTCCTTCTCTTTCCTGCTGTGACCCTGGGTCAAGTGGTCTGTTTTCTCAGCAAGACCTGATAACCTCGCTAATCGTGAAAGGAGCCGGTGCGGACAGCCCTGCGGTTTGAGGTTGTACGAGAGAGGTCTCCTGCCTGTGTGCTGCTTAACCTCCTGAGCTCGGGTTTGGGATTAACCGCCTCTGATAAACGCCGCAGGCACTAGCCAGGCCTCAGTTCATCCCAAGCCCAAAGGCTTTTTTGAGAGAAACATTGTGTGGAAGCAGAATGCAAGAGTAATACTGATTCTGTCAAGTGGAGTTTGTCAGAAGTCTGGGCAAAGAAATGCTTTTACAACGTGCTTGCTCCCAGCCAGGACCCAGCTGACCAGACTCTGGGCCTTTAAACCCCGTGTCTGATTTTAGCCTTGACACGTGTTTGTCCTTCCAGAACCCTGGGTCTCAGTGATGACACCTCTCTCGGTTCTGTTTTCTCTCTAGGTCAGCGCTTATTTGGAGAGACCATCTTAGGGCTCACTCAAGGCTCCGTCTCTGATCTCCTTGCTCGCCCGAAACCCTGGCACAAGCTCAGTCTGAAGGGACGGGAGCCCTTCGTCCGGATGCAGCTGTGGCTGAATGACCCCAACAACGTGGAGAAGCTGATGGACATGAAACGGATGGAGAAGAAAGGTAACTCCCCACCACCTGCCCCAGCCAACTGGCTTCCCATTTATAAACACGCTGTTTCTTTTAAAGGCTTCCCACAAAGCTGATGGGGGACATTGATCCATGACCAAGGGACTGTAAGGCAAGGCAAAGGATTTTTTGACAATCAGCAGCAGAGGAGGACCTAAGAGGAATGGCAAGATTTGTGGTTTTTTCTCCCCAGCAGCCTGAACCCAAAGACATTTCGGCCCTGGGGGCCACCTAGTCAATTTCTCCTAGTCGCCCTGGGAGCCAGTGAAGCCTTTGTCTTTAAGGAGACTAAGGCCACCGAGAAGGGAGCACCACAGTGCTTGGTGACGGCTCGTTTGTTGACGTTTGTCTTGTTGGGTGGGTAGGGTGTGACAACATGTATTGCACACGTACCACATGCCGGGGCTTCCATATCTTATCAGAGAGATGATTAATAAATGCATCTGTAGATAAGGGGCTCGGGTTCAGGGAAGGTAGGTGCCTCCATTAAGGTTACTCAGCCTGAAAAATTTGCTGAGCAAATTCCTGCCAGAACAGCCTTCTCTCTCTTGCTGTTACTTTATAGTTTATGGGCTGTGGAGGATATGGCCTCCTGGAGGGCTAAGTGCACCTCTTTTCTCCGAATGCTTCCAGAGCCTTCTGGAACATTGATGAGCATTGTTCTTGCCCCCTGGAGGCTACAACACAGGAGAAATCCTAAAGGATTTCCATGGTGGTGGAAAGTAATACCTACTCTGCCTCAAGGTCTGCACTCCCACATGCTGCTCCTCATTAGCAAGCCCTCCCCTCAGAGGAGACAGTCCTGGGGCATCTGCAGTGCTGTGAGCTCACTCAGTGGCTGAGTCCCTTGAATGTGGAGATGAGGCACCAGCTGCTGGTCTGGCCGTGAGAAGCTGTGACACCTCCTTAATCTAATCAGCTTCTGCAGACAACTTCAGCTAAGAGCAGGTATCCCAGCCACCCCTGGGGCTGATCCTGGCCCCATCCCCGTGCGTCCCAGCCATAGGGGGATGGAGCCCAGGCTCGTAGCCTCTGAATTCACCAGGAGCCAGCCAAACATCGCTGTTCTCACCCAACTAGGGAAAGGGCAGGAGCTCCGAGAAGGAGCCAGAGTCTCTGATGCCTCCTGCAGGAGCTCGGTGGGCTGGCCCTTGTTGTGACAGGAGGGCCCTCCAGTTCCGGAGTGCCTCCCATTTGCTGGATGCTGTGCTGAGACTTCACTCACTCCACACAACTCCGTCTAGTACACGTGTCATTATCGGTGAACGACGAGGCTGGGGCGGGACACAGCTTACCTGATTTGAACAGTTGGCATAAGTAGGGAGCAGGAATCCATGGCTGGGGCTGTCAGACTTCAAAGCTGGTGCTCTCAGGTGTGTGTGCTGCCTGCACTGAGCACCTGCCACGCTGGGACCATGCGCCCATGCAGCCACCTTCGCCCTATCCGGGGCCCTCCCGCGGGCTCTTGCCTGCCCCCAGGTGTGAAGACCAAGGCTCTGACACAGGCCTCAGTGCTGCAAGCTCCAGAGGCCTGGGGCCACATCACCCCCCAAATTTTTTAACTTTTTAGTATGGGAAATCTCAAACATAAAAGCAGGGAGAATGATATCATGAACCCAGTATATCCATGACTGAATTTCAACAATTGTCAGTACTCACCCAACAAGCGGTTTGACAGTTTTCTGCGCTCTGTCGGAAGGCAGTGCCCTCCCTCCTCGAGCTTGCTGAGGCTGCCGCTCCCAGCGCCAGGGAGCTCCCTCCTGGCGGCAGCTCAGCATCCAGGCTGCCTCTGCCGAAGGCCTCCTGCTAGACATCAGCACAAAAGCGAGCCCTGGTTCTCCCACTCCTTGGCGTGTTTCTCCTCCTGGGCCAGCAGGAAAGGCCCTCAGCCCCCACAAACAGATCTTTGGGGGCTTCCTAGACCTCCATTTCTCCTCCCTCGTGGGCTCTGGGCGCCATCTTGTGTTACAAAAGAGTTATTGTTTCAGCAAGCCCAGGCCCCTCCTCACATCCCAAGGTCCCTAAGTGGCTGTGGCCCACTGTCTTCTCTCGCTAGTAAGGATGCTCACTAAAGGAGTCTTCACCAGCCCCAGCAGGAGACCAAGGCCCCTGATCCGTCACACACAAGATCAGGTGACCCGGAGCACAGCACTGCCTGTGGTTTCCCTAGACTCCTGGTCACCCACCCGGGGGGAGGGGGCTGGCTGGGCAGACCAGGGTCGTTTCTTTCTGGCCTCTGGCTCTATCATAGTAATTTAGCGGGGAGAAGATCTGCCTTCTCAGTGGTTTCCTAATTCTATTCATAAAATGGCAAGTGAATTCAGTCCCTAGCCTAAGTTTCTACACCTCTGAAATGAGGATAGTAATGGTAGCTTTTTCCGGTTGTGAGGATTAGAAAGAATGTACCTAGTACAACAAGCTGCTCCCAAGTGCTCAGTAAACGACCGTTATTAAAGAATTTATATTCCTTTGAAATAGGTGAATAAGTTGTGCTCCCTCTATTAAAAATTCTGCACCAGTAACCTAGACCGCAGGACTCACGTGTACGCTACGCTTGCTTCTTGTCCAGAAAGCCTTTGCTGCTTCTCCCTTCAGCGCGAAGCTTTTATTGCTCTCCTTCCTTCCTTCCTTGTAAACCTTTCTCTCCCCTCATCTACCTTCTGCGTTCTATTCCCTTTATGAGATGGCCCTTGAACCAACCTGTTCACACAGTACGGGCACCTGGACACGCGCACACACATGCAGCCTTGGCTAGCTCGTGGTCTCGTGGAGGCTACAGATGGACCCTGATGATCCTGTCTTCTCCAGTGACACTGGAGACCTGAGTGCCAGTGCTGCTGACGTGCGTCTCCCTGGCTCGCAGTGGCTCCCACTGACACAGCCTCGGGCCCTGCTGCCATGCCACAGCTGGGAAGCCAGACAGGGGCAGTGGCCACCATGTGGCAGGGCAAGCGGCCACCATGTCGTAGGGCAGGGCAGGCGGCGCTGCCCAGGACAGACTTAGGCCAGGCCTTAGTTCTGTCACTTACTAGCTGTGTGGCCTCAGGCAAATTGTTTCACCTCTCTAAGCCTCAGTTTCTACATCGGTAAACAGGGGTGATAATGGCCTCCCCCCCCACAGCGTAACTGGGAGGATGAAATGAGAAATGTCAGCTGCTGCTGCTGCTGCTGACAATGCTGCACTCTTATTACTATATAGTGTGTGAATTGAATATTAGTTTTAGTCTTCTGTTGTTTTTAAGAAGTTTTAAAGAATTTTCAGACCGTATTCAAAACTAGTCCACTAGGAAGATCACTCTGGATGATTCCTTTGCTCAAGAAGTCCGAGTGGTTTTAACTTGCAGCATAGTTGGTGATTAATGACGGTAACAACCGGCAGGGGCAGATAAAGCACAGAAAGCACGGATAGAACAGAGAGAGCCTGAAATCCAGGAATCACCTCCCCTGTACTTCACAGTCCACTCAGCACGTCCCCAAACAAGAGTCGCACATGAGTCCCTGAGCCTTGGCACTGCCCTCTCCCACCGCGCCCCCCAACCTCTCTTCCACAGTAGAGACACAGTCACTGTACAGGTGCCCCCTCGTCCCGGCCTCTGCCGCTCGCTGTCTCTGCTGCCCCTTTCGGGTGGGCCTCGTGGCCCCAGGCCTGAGCCTGCTCCAGCCGCTCCTCCGCCTCTTCTCCTGGGTTGAGCCCTCGCCCCCTTGAAGTTCATCCCAGCACCTTCACATTCAGTCTCCTCCTCATCTCCATCACCTGCCAGCCTCCTGCTCCCTCTCTACCTCGTCTCAAGACTGGCTCCTGGATCACTGCCTTCCTCCGTGCCCACGTCCTGCCTCCTCCAAGGGATTTTAAGGCCCATCTGACCCGTCCAGCACCCCGGCCTCCAGTTCTTTGACCTCCTCAACCCTTGGCTGCTCCCTCAATCTTGTTATCACCCACAGCTACTCCACCTCAAAGCCCAAATTCAGGTACCCCACTCACTGACCACATTCTGCCATCCTTCCCTCTGCCGTGTTTCTCCATTCACTGCACCTTACCCAGGGTGGCCTCCAGCCCCTGTATCCCCTCCCCTGCTTTCTCCCATCACATTGCCCTCTGCTGCCCTTGCCTCCTTCCCCAGACATCCCAGAATCCATGCTCCATCACTTCAGTACGCTCTGGACATGGTCCTCTCTCTCTCACCTCCTTCCGTTCCTCGTCCCCCTGCAATCCCAGCCTTGAATCAGAGCCCTGCCAGTTTCCTCCACCCAGCTTCCTTGGTGTCTGGGACCTGCTGGAGAATATCCCAGACCTTCACGGGTGGGTGCTGCCTCAGCTCAGTGGGGTCCTTGTGCTTCTCCCCACCCCATCCCCCACCACATTTCCCCTCACTTCAGATCACCTGTCCTCTGCCTTCCTACTTTGTAAAGAAAACAAACGCCATCCACTGCCCCCACCTCAGTCCCTACAGACTTGTCTGTATGTCACCCACCTTCCCTCCCTCCCTGCCCCTGTGCTCAGGCCCATTCTCCTGCACCATCAGTGATCACCCTCTCACCTGTATCACCAGCTCTGTCAGCTCTCTCCCCTCAGCCTGGAAACCTTACCAGCTCTCTCACCTTTAAAGACCCTCCTCAACCCTGGATTTCCCTTCTTGAAGCCATCTGCTCTCTCACTTTCCTTTTACAGCTAGGCTTGTTTTTTGTTTTTTTGGTGAGGAAGGTTGGCCCTGAGCTAAATTCTGTTGCCAATCTTCCTCTTTTTGCCTGGGGAAGATTGTCACTGAGCTAACATCTGTGCCAGTCGTCCTCTATTTTGTACATGGGACGCCACCACAGCATGAGTTAATGAGCAGTGTGTAGGTCCACACCTGGGATCCAAACCCACAAACCCCAAGCCACCGAAGCAGAGCGCACAAACTTAACCACTGTGCCACCGGGCCGGCCTCTGGGCTTCTTAAAATAGTAATTCATGCTCACTGCCTTCACTTCCTCACCTCCCATTCACTATGAAACCTACTGCTGTCTGGCTTCTGCTCCCACAGCTCCACTGTGTCTGTTCGCCGCCGTCTCCAGTTCTAGCCTGATCACTGAATCCAAAGGCCATTCTGGGTCCTTGTCACACCTTCATTTCTGCAGCCCTGACATGTTGACCATCACTCCTCACTCATCCCTCTGTTACGCTGCTGTCTCCTGGTGTTCCTCTCAGCTCTCTGTATCCTTGCAGGCTGCTGCTTCCTCTGCCCGGGGGTGTTTTCCAGGATTCTGTCCTCGGCCCTCTCTTTCCCATCAAGATCATTGACTTCAACTACAATTTCTGCTCTAGTGGTTCCAGATTCCTCTCTCTAGCCCAGACCATTCTTCTGAGCTTGATACCTATCTATGCAGCTGCCTACAGAACTCTCACTGTGGATGACTCAGAGACGCCTCAAACTCCACATTTCCAAGACGAACCATCATCTTCTCCTTTTCATCTGCTCCTTCCATGGTGCCCAACCCAAAGATGCCTCCACCCACCTCATCTTCCAGGCCTGAGCCAGGGGGCCATCCTCAGCTCCCTGCTCCTTAGTCCTTCGTTTAATCAGTCCCCAGGCCTGTCAGTTCTACCCCGTAACATCTCCACAGTCCAGCTGCTCTTCTCCAGCCCCATCACCGCCGCCTTGGTTCAAATCCTCGTCATTCTTACCTCCTAACTGAACGCCTTCCTCCCAGCCCTCCCTCCCCTCCATCCTCGAGACTGTAGCCAGAGCAGCCTTCAGGAACATAACATTGATCACATCATGCCCTTGAGTCACATCTTTTCATTTCTTCCCATTGCCTTCAAGTCCAGATTTCCGGCCTACCGTGGCTCTGCCCATCTTGCCAGCTTTATGTCTGACGACAACTCCTCCTACCACCACCCCTCTGCATGCACACAGGCACACACACAACACACTTGAACCGTGCTGTTGCATGCCTCTGTGTCTGTGTACTTGCTGTTCCCATTTTCTGGAGCAGCCTCCTGCCATTTTCTGCTTCAACGCCTATTTTTTCTGGTTAATCCCTCTTTGTCCTTCGCGGTTCAGTTTAAACATCATGTCACCTGGGAAGCCTCCCCCACCCCTCCCCGGGCTGCGCCGAGTAATCTCCCCCAGTACGCCGCTCCAGGGGACCCTGCACTTGCCTCCCTTAGTGCACTCTGCCGGGGTCATCTGTCTATACACTTCTCTGCGTCCCCCACTAAAGTGTCAGGGGGGACACATTACCACAGAGCAGCTCCTTGACGAGTGTGTCATGGGTTTCAGAATGGTTCCAGTCCGAGTGCTTTTTCTAGTCCAAGTGTTTTGAGATGTCCTTGGAAGAGCAGGGCAGAATAGCCAGCTACTCACGTCATCGCAAGCCGACACTATACCGTGTACCTGGGGTCAGGGGCTCAGGCGGACTTTCCAGCTGGGCCTGCGCCTCAGTCTGCCCTCTCTCCCTCCCTCAGCATACATGAAGCGGCGGCACAGCTCAGTCAGCGACAGCCAGCCCTGTGAGCCCCCCTCCGTTGGCATTGACTACAGCCAGGGCGCCAGCCCCCAGCCCCAGCACCAGCTGAAGAAACCCCGAGTGGTGCTGGCTCCTGAAGAGAAAGAAGCTCTGAAGAGAGCATATCAGCAAAAGCCATACCCGTCACCAAAAACCATCGAAGAACTCGCCACCCAGCTCAACTTGAAAACCAGCACTGTCATCAACTGGTTCCACAATTACAGGTACGATCCTGCCCTCGGCCCAGTACATGACGCTCCACACAACACGCATTCCGCCCTTGGGAAGAGGCCGCTCTGCTGCAGAGCGCAGCCACTAAAGGTGCACAGGAGTGAAGTTCTAGGAACTCGGCCCTGGCAGACTGGGGACTGAGAACTTGGTCCGTTCTCAGTGGTTCAAGTTCTCAGTGGTTTGGTCAGTTAGGCGGTTTTTTATGCTATTTTATTAGAGGTTTTGTTTGTTTGGTGAGGAAGATTGTCCCTGAGCTCATGTCTGTGCCAGTCTTCCTCTGTTTTTTATCTGTGGGACACCACCACAGCACAGCTTGACGATGGGAGTGGTATGTAGGTCCCTGCCTGGGATCCAAACCCGTAAACCCCGGGCCACCAAAGTGGAGGGCGCGAACTTAACCACTACACCATGGGGCCGGCCCCTTTATTGGAGTTTTTAACTCCAAAGGTGTAGGGTCATGTAGTTAGACACAGTTCACATCTGCTATGATCAGAAAAAAGAATCCTCTCGGTTATGTCATTTAATAAGGGAGAGTGCAGGCATTCATGCTTCTGTAGGAGTGGATGTTTCTTAGTGATTTTTGGATGCTTTCTTGGGGTCTTTCACAGTATTGTTTTCCAGATTAAGTTGATTAGTTTGGTAATTAAATAAATAGTGTAAGACCCTTCTTTTGGGGAAGTTCATGAGTTAATGAAAATTTATTGAGCACCCAGCAGATCTCCAGACGCTGACCTAATGCTTTAAACAACCTGATCCTCACCCTATATAATAAGGGGCGTAGTATTATCTGCATTTTGCTGATGGCAAACGTAAAACCCAGAGGGGCTGAGTCACTTCCCCAGGCAGGGAAGGGCCCAGTGCTCCCTACGGAACACAGTCAACTGAGGGCACGTGTTTGGACTGGATCATGGAATCCACTGAAGATAACGAATGCTGATCGCAGCACTAACCAGGACTCCCCAGTAGAAACCAAGAATGCCCAGGGGCCTAAGGGAGATTCCTGTTTCTTTAATTCTTTGTATGGGGCCATCAATGGAGGTTCTCCTCAGAACATCATTTTCTCTAGGGCTCAGTAAAAATGGGGTCGGTGCTCCTGGTTGTGCCAAGGTGACAAGTACATGTGTGTAGCCAGGGCCGGCAGCGCCCTCAGCAGTTACTCACCTGAAACAGGGGGCAGGCAGTAGAAGATCCCAGACAGTCTTAGGGGCTAGAGGGAGGAGCTGTCTCTAACTGGGCCCTGCCTCATCTGATACGCTCTGCTGGAGTTTCTGGAGGGGCCCAATAAACCTCCCAGGCTCCGAACAAATTGGGAAACTTTAAAATATTAGATGGGAGCCAAACAACACCTGTATAAGACTAAGTTAGTAAATGCAGCTTAGCAGGAGAGCCGAACAGACCCACTACCTGACCCTTGGAACCAGGCACATTTACCCATGATGGCCACACTGGCCCCAGGCAGGCCTCCCCATGTGTGCACTGGCTCACATGGGGACAAAGAAGGTACATGAGCTGAGCACAACCAGCCTCTGCATCCTAAATTTACCAGTCAGATAAAGGCGGAGGCAGAGCGAGGCCGGCAGTTAGAACAATGGAGCTCCCTCTACAGGGAAGGTAACTTCCAGAGTGGTAAACAAGCGAACTGAGGGGGAATGACTGGAAGTGTGGGCAGAGATTCACCGGAGCCCCTCCCTGCCAAGTGTTATGCAACCCCGTTTCACTTTCTAGGCACAAAGGTGCATTTGAATATGTACTTTCGAGTCGTCTGCAAGTTATGTCCATTTTAATTCAAGTTTATAACTCTGGACAGGAGAGCACGATGCTGTGGATTACCCAGTACCTGGGTAACTGTGCTACTGATTACACAAAACATCCCCAAAGCCATTTCCCCTGGCCCTGCTGGGCCCACCTTTTTCCCAGCTCCCCCTCAGGCCTCAGCTGAGTGGCAATTGCTGCCTCCTGGCCAGGGCAGGCTCTCTCCAGGTTTCCCAGCTGCTGTCACTCATCTTGCTGGCCTCCTGACAACCATGGTAATGCCCATCACATGATGATCAGCTGGTCCTCGGGGAGATGCCTCATTTATGCATTTCACATAAGCAACTTCAGCTCTACACCCTTGGCATAAAATAGAGAAGGAAGGAGAGGGGGGAATAGCAGTAGGAACTCAAAACTCAGTAAATGAGCTCAGGTCTGGATCTAGAGTAGATGCTCAGTAAATATTCTCCTTCAAAAATAACTCCACAACCAAGGGTGTAAGTCAAATAGGAAAACCAAGGGCAGAGATGAGTTTCAGCTGCAGACATCTGGAAAAATATCCCGGAAGAAGCAGGAGATGCACAGGGTCTCGAAAGAACTGAACTAGAGACTTTTATAAGCCACGAAATAGGTCAGATGAGAAGTGAGCACGAGGTCATTCAGAATTGGCATAAAGCCCAAAGAATGGAAATCACTTGCCTTAGATCACCCGGGAGGTAAAGTGTAGAGCAGAGATTCCAGCTGAGCAAGCACTGTCTCCCTGGCTGTGGCTCTTCCACTGAATGCTCAGGACAGGCCCCCTTACCTGGTATACCCCACAGAGCTTCAAACGAGGACAGGCACAGTGCACTGAATGTGTTTCATTCCTAAGCAGGAAGGCAGTTCCTCACATTCTTTCTGCAGGAGTTAAACAGAAGTTGATTTTATTTTCTCCTTCCCCCACTGGAACTCTCAGGGAATAATGCTTGGGTCAGTTTTTGCCCCCATCGAAAACATAAAACTTGACTTCGTGTTATCCTTTCACCCTAAAGAAATTAGAAGTATCTTACAGTGACCGTTTACCTAGAATTGGGGCCAGGAATGCCAGAACAACATACCACAGGACACCTGCTCTCGTCCTGGAAGGACAGGTCCACACCATAGAAACTCTTCTGGGCCCTAAAAGCCGTGGTGTCCTGTGAACTGTCTGAAAGCCAGATCTGCTCCTGGGACCTGGTCTTTCTGGCCCAGATGACAGTATTCCTCAGACATGGAGACAAATCTAGGCTAAGAAGGATGATGTCTTGGGGCCGGCCCGGTGGTGCAGCGGTTAAGTTCGCACAGTCCCCTTCTCGGCAGCCTGGGGTTCACCAGTTTGGCTCCTGGGTGCGGACATGGCCCCGCTTGGCAAAAGCCATGCTGTGGTAGGCATCCCACACATAAAGTACAGGAAGATGGGCACGGATGTTCGCTCAGGGCCAGTCTTCCTCAGCAAAAAGAGGAGGATTGGCAGTAGTTAGCTCAGAGCTAATCTTCCTCAAAAAAAAAAAGAGGGATGATGTCTCATTCTTTGGAACAGTAATATGTGCCAGGCACTGAGCCAAGAGCTTCACAGATGTGTTATCTTGTCAGAGCCTCCGGTCAGCACTCAGGCCCATTTTACAGAGAAAGGGTATGCTCACTAACAGAGCTGGTGAGGGTGGCAGCCCAGATCCCAAGCCCCAGGCATGACGCTGTCCCTCCCTCAGCCCTTCCACCTCAGCCTTAGCACTTACAACAGGGGTGTGTCACTCAAAAGGCAGCTGGCTGGTTAGAAGAGTTCCCCTTTTTTTGGGGGGTCTACTTTGTGTCCTATATTATATATTAACATTTTATTTAATCTTAACATCTCTGCAAGGAAGATACTGTTCTCCACATTTTTCAGATAAGAAAACTGAAACTCAGAAAGGTTAAGGAACGTACCCAAGTTGCACAGCTACTAAGAGACAAAGCCAGATTTCAAACCCAGGTGTGCCTGGTTCCAAAAAGCCTGTGCTCTGTTCTGGGCCAGTCTGCTCCTGAGACTCAGAGTTAGTGCTTGGGCCTGGGGTCTGGCTAGGGCCAAACCCTTCAGCACCTGTCTAGCCTCCCACCTCCCCAACCAGGGTTGGATGGGAGTGGGTGTTCAGCCCAACTGGCATTCTCAGCTGCCAAGGGGCCTGAAAACCAGTAAAGAGCAGGTCTGCCCTCCCAGGAACCTGTGGCAGAAGCTGCCATTTCACAGGCTCCCAAGGAAGCCCCAGGGAAGGAGGAAAGTCTTCTCTTAGCCCTAGAGCTGCTGGAGGGTTTCAGGACCTCACCCTGCAGCCCTGGCTCAGAAACATCCTCAAGACAAGGATGAGAGCTCACCGTGTGCAGGGAGCAAACTATGGAACAGATCACCACCACCAGAGTTCTGACACACTGACAGAAACGAGAGCCGGATTCTCCCCAGCCCTAGCCCTCCCCACATCCAGCACGGGTCCTGGCCTGTAGTAAGCTCTCGAAAAACCTTACCTTTATTGAGTTATATGTACTGCAGAAAATATTTCCATGCATGCCCAACCCGTGGGCTTTGTGCAGGCCCAGTCTCTGCGAGACTCTGGGTGGTGCTAAGGCACCTGAAGATGCCTGTCCACTAAGGGCTTGCACATCCTCAGAGGCTTTTTCAGCTCTTTGGAAGAAACACCTAGAGAGCCTTCTGATTGAGCCTAGTACTGTGAGCATGATGGGAGGAGAAACCGTGGAGCAAAAACAGACATAACGAGAGCCCTTTCCTGACGTCAGCCAGGGCTCCAGAACAGGGAAGGCCACGGCCCTCGGCAGCTGTTTCCTTCAGACCCAACCAAGTACCGGAGCACATTTTCCACTGCAGGCTGACCTCGGCTTGATTAAAACTTGCTGGGTGTGCTGGAGTACATATTTGGTCTCCTTCCTGCTTGATCAAAAGTGACTGTTCCCTGGTCGTCTCCTTTCAGAGGAGGAAGTTAGATGAAAACACACAACTTGGTGGAATTCCACCTCAGCCTTGACCAGAGCCCCTGGCCTATGGCTCAGAGCTGGACACTGAAGATTTTCATTTGGGGCCCTGCCTAATAATTGGTTCTCTCTCGCGCCGTGCTGATGAGGAAGCAGTGGTTATCCATCATCCTGCAGTTCCCTTTATTAATTCAGTCAGCGCTGATTCTGTATACCAAGCACCATGCTGGCCTGACATGCAGAGAGTAAAGGGCACCTCACCACTCATAGCCTTGGCCGAGGAGGGTGGGATGGCGATGGAGGGAGCGTGCCATTAAGTGAGTGACACTAGCTATGTCGGGGGAGGGAGGGGATTTCCCCCTTAGCCCTCGAGTTCTTGTGGCTGGACTAATAATAAAATTAATACAAAACAGATTAACAGGAGAAAACCCAACTTAATACACACATACAGGAGATCATAAAAATGATGCATGAGAAATAACCAAAGCAGGCAGGTGCTATACTTTTTACACAATCAATCAATCGGTGAGGATCTGACAGGACAAACTTAAGTTTGGGGAGTTGATTAGGAAGCAATCTAAGCACAGCTGGGCTTGGGGCAGTCAATTCCTGAGAAAGTCAGCAGGTGTGTCTATCCAGGCTTCCCCCCGAATTCCCCTTCTCCGGTGACGTGACGAGGCCGTCTCCCTCTCTCGGGGCGGCGAGGGCACCTCCCGCGGGAGCCTGATCTCCTGCCTTGCGGGGGAACAGAGCGGGTCAGTGCCCCTTCGGCACTGCCGCCTCTCAAGTGGCTTTAGTTCCGAATAATCAGTAGGCCAGCGTGGGCCCGTCGGGCGGCAGCAGCAGCGGCTCCGTCCTAGTGGAGGGGGGACGGGCGGAGCCGTGGGGGCCGGCGGGCTGGGCTGGCGCGGGCGTCGGGACCGGGAGGCGGCCCCCTCACGGCGCCCGCTTGTGTCCCGCAGGTCTCGGATCCGCAGAGAACTGTTCATCGAGGAGATCCAGGCCGGCAGCCAGGGCCAGGCCGGCGCCAGCGACTCCCCGTCGGCCCGGAGCGGCCGCGCGGCGCCCGGCTCGGAGGGCGACAGCTGCGACGGCGTGGAGGCCGCCGAGGGCCCGGGCGCCGCGGACGCCGAGGAGTCGGGCGGCCCCGCGGCCGCCGCCAAGTCTCAGGGAGGGCCGGCCGAGGCGGCCGCGGCCCCGGAGGAGCAGGAGGAGGCGCCGCGGCCGGCGG